>NC_140041.1:15394039-15840335 GCF_963513975.1 Fringilla coelebs
AAGTTTCTTCTCTATCTGGTTCAGCAAAACTCTCCAGTGAACACTTGTACCAAAAATTCATAATTACACTCTGCCTTGGTATATTTGCTGAAGAAATGCTCAGAATTTGCTCGCTCTGTCTCCCAGTGACACGTCCACTACGTTATCCACTGCAGAGGCACACGAGGAGTGGAAATATGTCACATGAGTGAGCAAGTCCTGCAGATATTTTCTACTTGCTCGGCTTTATCTTCAAGCCTGTCAGCCAGCAATCAGGACTCTCCAAATTTGTTGTCAGGAGAGGTTTTGGTATTTTTCTTTTCTAGGCTAGGGAAAAGATCACTTACCCGAGAGGAAAGCGAGCAGCAGCAGGCTGACAAGCACTAAGGCACCTGTAGCCCTCATGCTGCAGGAAGCTCTTTAGTCCAAGCCAAGGTCGGAGCAGGAGGTGCTGTCTCAGTCCCAGAGCCCACAGTGTGCACACAGAGCTGCCTTTCTGTGTATTTATGTGCCTGTCCGTGGCTGTCCTCATTCCCCACCTTAATTGTGAGAACTTCACTTGGTTTCTAAAGCCATTATTGGTCCTGGCCGGATTATGGTGCTTTAAGGAATGCTGCCCTGTCCACATCAAACCTAGAAAGGGATAATTACATGAGTGATAGACGTGCTTGTAACATAATTATTTTTTTTTTCCTTCTAAATAGTCACAGGATTCTCACAAGGGTGAATTTTCAAAGCAGTGATTCATCAGGGAAGCTGGTAATTTTCATTCTCTGGGCCCTCTCCGAGTGCCAGCACCGAGGCTCTGAGAGCGGCGTGATGACACTCACTAGACGTTACGAAATAAATCACAGCATGAGAATGTGTTGTCTGTGAAACCAATTATACGTTGTTCCCTGGCTATTTTTGAGGATGGTTCTAAATTTGTGGAGTTGGGGTGGAGAGGAGCTGGGCTGTGACATGCTCTCCTCACTGTGTGCACAGTCCCAGATAGGACTGCTGACTCTCCTCCCTGAACTATTTAAACTCTAGCTGTCAATGTTTTTCCAGTTTTTCACATTCACAAACATATGTTAGGGCTCTGCTCCCACCGCAAGTGGCAGTGGTGGGAATTTGATGGGGAATTGGCAGATCCAGGCTCTATTTCCAGCTGAGGCTGTGCAAGGATTTGTGTTCAGGCACACCATTCTGCAAACACCTCTCCAGATAAGAATAAGCCTAAATTTTAGTATGTTTTCCTAAGGAGGCAAGGCTTGGGAGAGGAATGTGTGTAGATATATCTGGGTTTCAGTTCCCCTAGTGAATTTTGAATACACAACTACTTGCAGCCAAATTTGACACAGGAGTGAAAAAAAAAATAAAAATAAAGATCACATTTTTATACTTTTTTTCTAGCAAGAGGAGGTAGAGGAAAGATGCTACCAGCCAGTTTCTGCAAGAGAGCAATGCTATGGGTGCCCTGCATCTGGGGAAGCATCTCAGTTTGCAGCTTGCCAGACATCTTAAAATCCACACAGCGGCAGGGAAACCATGACTGACAGGCGAATCCTGGGCTGTCTATTAAGGGTGATCTCACGACGCAGCCTCTCATGTAATTTAGTTATCAAACCCGTCAGCTGCAGCTCCATTCCCAGCCACGCTCAGTTCTGCCACTCGCAGCACTCCTTGTTTGCCTTTTCTGCTCCCAGACGTCACTGCCCGTGACCACAGCCTCGATGCCTCAGTCCCTTATCTGCCCAAATAATGTTTTGGTTGCTGCAGCACAGCTGGGCTGGCTCCAGCCTCAGCAAACACATGGTAGGGACCAGCCCCTTCCAGGCTGACAGAGGAAAAGGCTGAGTTACCAGCCAGGTGGTTATTGTTATTGCCCATTTCCACTTCTTTGTGACACCTGAGCAGGGGCTTGGTGGCAAAGGGACAGAAGAAGGGCAGCTGGACCTTGCTGTGCAGTCTAAGGGGTGGCTGGGCAAAGTCTTGCTTGTTTCAAGCTGAGTCCTAACCTGTGCTGGCCAATTTTTAGATTTAAATGCTACAAACCTTTCATCTTCTAAAGCCTCCTTGCTGGAGGCTTATGAGACAGCCACATATTCACCACTTGCCCTCATTTTGCTGCAGGTGAGCAGCTCTTCTTTGGGCTTCTCCAAAGCCTTCTGACTTGCTCAGGCACAAACTACCTCTGAAGAGGAGGCTCAGCATAAGACCCTGACACTGAAAATAATTTCCTGCTATGGCCAGAACTCCACTGCCTGTGGCCACTATGTGAACCTCTTGTCCAACAAGGAATTATGAAACAATTCAACAAACACATCCAAACTGTCTACTTTTACTGTTCCTTAACTATTTTCTCAGACACACAAGCAGGTAACTAGTGAGGATTCTGTGGCTCTCCAATTTCTCTCTCTTGTCTTAGAAGCAGGCACAAAGGTATGATGTGATTTGCCTTACCTGTAATAACACCAAAAGAACCCATGAAAACAAGAATTTCCATTCTTCTTCCTGCTCTCTGTGCTGGCTCTAGGGAAGGACAACCCTCTTATATTCTGGTGGGGAGCACCTACCAAATTCTTGGTCAAGAAATTATCTTCTTCAGGAAACAAGACCAAAAAAAGTGTCTTGAAAATCACAGATTTTGTCCTAAATATCAGCCTCAGCAGCAGGTGTTCTTTTACATAACAAGAGAATGGGAGGTGGAGAAAGGATGAGGAAGGGAGTGTGTCAGCCATGGCACTTGGGACTTTTTTTGCTTGTGCTGTTTGCATATTAACTCCTTGACTCACCCAAAAAGATGGCACATCATCACCAGCAGTCATAGATGTCATTTTTCCTGCAGTGCACGCTTCAGGCTCCCACAAAGATGTTATCTTCACACCTTTTTCCCCAGATAGAAAACGCATTTGAGCTGCTAGCACATCTTCTTGCCCTTCTTTCCTGGAGTTAGCAATCACAAGACCTTTTCCTGAGGGGTCCTCTGCCTCACATACCACCAGTACAGCTTTTTAGATCTCATCTCCAAGAAGCTGAAAGCCTGAGCCCAGTCTAATTTCTCCTCAGGTTCTCATTAGGCTCATTACAGCCTTGCCTAGCTTGCTGCAATTTTCTGCTGATGGGCACAATCTCAATGGACACACCCTCAAAGGAAGCAGCAGTTCCTAATTTTCTTCCCCATGAGATACCTCCTCCCTTTGCCATAAGCCTCCTTTTATAAGGCACCACCAGACCTGCCCCTTGCCCAGGTGTGACCAGGTAAAGCTGATCACACCCCCTTTCACACTCTCCCAGGACCATCCCACCAGGCCAAGGCCCCTGAAAGGAGCAGTTCCTCCAAGTTCCAGTGCTGTGACAATGACAAATCCATTTACACTCTGCAAGACTTCAAAATTAGATTCTAAGTCGTGCCATTTTATAGCATTTTTTGATGGTTTGCTACAGAATGACATTTTCTATTGAGGGCTTTGAGGGCTTGGGCTGGTGTTTTGCTCTTTATTGTGGTTTATTTCACCACTTCTCCTGCCTGGCAGAAAAGTACCCAAAAGCCTGAAGACCATTACCCTGCCTGGAAAACAAAACCAAAATCAAAAACCATTCCATGGCAAAGATTGTGGCTACATTTAATTTATTGATCAATCAAAGCAGAGACTGATGCATAACAGTTGAGGGGGCAAGGAAGAGCACGTTTGATTGAAGAATTTCTGAGGGAAATGCCATGTTGAAGGGTCCTGCTCCAGCGCTCAGCATTCGCCGTGGTGCCTGAAGGTCAGACCAATGCCGCGTCTGAAGAGAGAGGGAGACCAAAATCAGAGACACAGATCTCAGTTTTTTAGCCTAACTTTGCCCAAATAACCCAAATGCCAATGTGCCCTCCAAGTACTTCACCTAATGTTCCACCTCTTTTCAGATTCCTCAGGTTACAGCCTTTCATACGTTGAGGAGATTTGGGACAAACCCCATAATTTTGGACACCTCCTACAGTCACACTTTCAATCACCCTGACTGGGAGGCAGCCAGCAGTGCCATGAGCCTGCAAGCGGGGATCTGCTTTTAATTGCAAGGGGAGGAGGAGAAGACTCACTCAGGCTTAGGATCTGCGGTGCCTGGGGGGGTGGCAGAGGATTGGCGAGCATTGGGAGAGGAACATGGGCTAGGGATGGGAGCGGATGGGAGCTCTGGGGCTTCCCACCAGCTGCCACAGCTGCATGGGGGCTGCTCTGGTTCCACAGGCACCTGGTGAGCTCTGTACTCACAAGAAAGCGCTGCAGAACTGGCACTTGTTTGCGTAGGTTCTGCCGTCGGAGCCGCAGATGGGGGTGTACTCGGAGGTGCAGACCAGGTTGCCACCCTTCTGCAGCTGGAAAGAGCTGCAGTCGATGTTTACATTTTGCTAATGGAACAAAAAACAGGGCTTAAAAACTTCTGTTGCCTGTATTTTCCTACATAAGTGCTCTGTGTTTGTTTAGTATTTGTGATGTGGCAAAGCACGAAAGCACTTTTCAGGAACAGGGCTCTGTTGTTCAGTAATTCTGCAGATTCAGAGAATGTGCTCGCCTGGAACAGCCTGAAGTAGGGAGATGGTGGAGGCAAAAAAAAAAAAAATCCTATAAATATTATTATAAGTAGTAGAATGACCACGCTGGTGTTTCCAGGATGGTTCTCCCACTGGCTGCTCTGGTTCAGCAGGCAAGCAGAGGCAATGGACAGAAAGGGGGTGGTCGCAAGCCCCAGTGCACTAAGTTCTCCCACCCAGGGAATCACTGCTACTAATAGTGCTGCTGCATCAATGATGCACCATCTCTTGCTCATCCAGTCTCACAGCAAACAAAGGTCTCAGCAGTTTCTGCCTGCTGTTCCCAGATCAGAGAGGGGACCAAATATCTCAGTCATGGATTAGGTTCCATATCCTGTTGACCCTGGCATAACTATTTTCCTCAAGTCCTATTTCCAGGCCAAATGCACCAGGATAGCGGAGGCATTTCTATAATTCACCCATGAATTTGTGTTGCAAAATGTAACAGCAGTTAAGAGTGCAGATTTCTGGCTTTACCTGGAAGCACTCTCCGTAGGTCCTCAGGTCCAGGTCCAGACCGGTCCTTTGAGGGGAGAGCAAGTGGAGAATGAATCAGCAGAGGCAGCTGCTTCATGAGCCAAACTACCCCTTTATGCTCCAAATACCAAAAAGAGAAATACTGATCCAGAAGCCCTGCCCTGACCTGGGCCCTTCACTTACGCCACAGCAGTACAGAACTGGCACTTGTTCCTGTAGGTGATGCCGTTGGTGCCGCAGATGGGGGAGTACTCCATGGTGCAGGGGATGTTGAAACCACTGCCAGGCTTCAGGAAACCAGTACAGTCAACCTGAAACAGTCCCAGAGCAGCATTTGAATCTCTGCCCCTCTTTGCAGCAGCCCTGTGTAATGGAGTGTGGTGCAAGAGACATTCCCCCCTCTACCCAGAGCTGCAAGACGAGAGGGGCTTCCAGCCACAGAGGGGTGGGTTTGGGGGAGCACAGAGGAAATCCTGCCTGTGGGTACAGCATCAGTATCTGTTCTGAGGTGGGCTCCATCCCTGTCATCTTGGGGATTTCCCTCCTGAATGCCACCATGAAGGATCCTGGCCTAAAACACCTCACACCTTTCAAAAATGGAGTTTATACACTCAGCTCGCTGCTCCTGCAATTACTCTGAGTGTATCGAAATGGGAGTCGTTGTATTATGTAAAATTGCACAGACAGAATGTTTCTTTACTCTCTCTCCAAACTAAAAATAGACATTCTTTGTCACTTCATGGTAGCTCCCTATATTGATACTAACTTTAACTTGACTCTGTGATAAACAGTCTGATAGAATCAGGTTTTTTCTGTTACAAAATTATAGTTTAGTTGAAATTCAAACTTCTTCTGGGAATTTCTTAGTTACAACAAGCCTCTAAGTCTAAATGTAAAGGGAAGTGTTTTCATAATAAAACAAAACACTCTGGAAATCAAAAAGTTTCCTTTCTGAACTCTGGCGTTATACAGAATATATTTTGCCTTTTAAAACTCACTGATTTTTAGCAGTCCAAACAAAACACAAATTAAATTTCCTGCAAATCTGAAATTCTTCATTTTCACCCCATTTCTGAGAGCTAGCAATTGTGTGGGCTCAGTACAGCAGGAATCCTAGGCCAGGTTTGTGTCTGGCTGTCGCCCAGCAGGGGAAGGAACCAATCTCCGGCCATACCCTAACGCATCTTCCATCGTGTTTCTTGTCAAGAGCACGGTTGCGGCTGGAGGGAGAGAGGGAGAAGAAAAGCAGGGATTAATCTTTTCATGCCATGTTATCACCTCAATCATCAAGTCCCTCCACCCGTAAAGCCCCAGTAATTAATCAGATTCGGGAGCTTTGACACAGAAGATCACGGGCATTAGGGAAGACAGAAACTAAAGAAAATTCTAGTCCACCCCACGATTAGTCACAACCCCGAGGGTTTCTGCCTGCTGCTTGAGCTGGCACTGTGGGTGATCAGGGGACTCTCTACTCACAAGAATTCCCTGCAGAGGGAGCACTCGTTGGGGTAGGTGCGGCCGTTGGTGCCGCAGACGGGGTCGAAGTTGCGGGGGCAGATGATGCTCATGGTTTTTCCTCCCGTCATGTAGGCGCCGCAGTTGGCCTGGGAAAGGGGGCTGGTCATGACTCCCAACAGACAGAAGGGTGTTCTTGCCCTAAGCCTGGCTTTGCTGCACTGGGAGGCTGCTGTGAGGAATCTCTATGGCTCCTCCACGGTGAGAGAAAATTTATATCGGGTATCTTACAGCACAATGAAAGCACCTCTCTGCTGTTAAGACTTTAAGTCATTTTGGCGAGAATTATGGGCAAAAATGATCATTCCTTGGGGAGTCAAGACAGGGAAGATATTAGGCAGATATTCAATAGTCATATAGATTTTCTGCTGGCACTCTGTGCTGACTCGCATTCTACATTATTAATCGCTGTCTTTTTAATCATCAAAGTGCTAAATTATCTCTCTCTGACAAAGGTGTTTTCTTATGTTGGGAAAAGAGGTGCACTTAGGGGCACTTCTTTCTTATTCATTCTCTCTTTTTTTTTTTCCCTCAAGCATTCCCTGACATATAGTGTGAGTATGAATTATTCATCTTGACTTAGAAATCAAGACTTAATGACAAAGATCTAATACTCACCCGTCTTTGAGCAACAGCAAGATCTACAATAAAAATAGAAATTACAAAATGTAAAAATTGTATTATGTCCTTCACTAAAATTCCTTCGGAATCATCAATTTCCCCACAGAGTAACCAAATAGACCTTCTCATTATCAAGAAGTGATTACCCTCCCAAATGTTTCATCTGCTCCAAGTAAATGCAAAGTGATACACCGAGATTAAAAAAAAAAATCACTTATTTGTGAAACCAGAAATTTTGACTCACTAAACAAGAAATAGGACCTAAAATTTTATCCTTCTTTAGCTCCATAATCCAGGCTCAAAAGCTTAAAGCATAGATCCCATGAGTTTGTCTGCACAAGGGCGAAGCTCATTGAAAAGAGAGGCCGCGGATTCCCAAACCATCACATCCCCGAGAGGCTGCGCTCTCCTTCAGGATGCACAGAGCCAGGGGAAGGATCAGGGGGTCCAGACCAGCATGGAGTGTAACAAAAATGACAGAAATTACTTACCAGAAAGGCAGCCAAGAAGGACCAGCCCCAGAAGGGCAGCGCAGTTGGCCATCTTCATGCTGGCGGTGGTGGTGGCGGCTGTTCCGTGTGGGTCGGTTGCCGGAGAGTCCGTGGATGCTTCTCAGCCCTCTCCCTGCCCACTATATATATGCATCTCCCCGACCTTGTGAAGTCATCACCAGAAAGTAATTATTTGCTCTGTAAACTAGGAAAATTGTATCGATTACCGAGTTGAGCTCCAAAGAATACTTGTTTGTTAGAGAGATGCCCAGAAGAATTAAACAAAAATGTGAGCTACACCCAGCTTGTTAACAAAGGCGTCTTGCTGTACAATGAGTGATTTGTACTTTCCAAACAGCAGCACTGTCTCAATAGCGGATGTTATGAAATGGAATATGGAAGCTGGGGAAGGGAAAAAAGAGCCCATTTCTTGGAAGTGTTTGACTTTTGCTGACCATATCAGATATGCTAGACAGGAACTGGGCTCTGGGAGAGTTTTATGGTACAGCAGAGTGGGGTGGCAGGAGCATGGGACGCTCTAAGCTTTTACTGACATCACATCTGGGGTCTGGCAAGCGTCAGTGCACTTTAAAGATGCTGAAGTCTCAGCAAATCTCTCCACGCTCTCTCCTGTAATTTCCTGGTACGCTGGATTTCTCACCCACAGAAAGTCATCACGAGAGAAAAGCCTTACAAAAAACCCCAGAAGTTTATTAGATATTTCTGTGTAGGAGCAAGAGTTATTCATCTGTTGGCAATGAGCATGAGTCTGATTAAGAAATTATGAGAATAAGTAACCTTAAATCTGTACTGGGATAATGTTTCCTATTAATGGCAAGCAACTGGCATTCTGTGCAGGTGAAATGGGCTTGCTAATACCAAAGGCATGCCAGAAAAAATTCCAGTAACTGCAAACAGAAGGAGAGCCCTTGGGCTTCCCCCTTCTCCCTCAATTATATGGCATTAAATTTAGAGTGTCAGCTGAGAGTCGTGTTTTAGGGAAGATAAGTGATAAATAATGTGCTAGGCTCTGCTAAGTGGCCCAACTCTATCACAAGTGGATGGAAAAACAAATAGGGGATATTGCATAAAATAATAAATTTTTGATTTAAGGTAGTCACGGAAGGAAGTGACGGATGGAACTTGTTTGTGCTTCAGAAGAAGCTTAATTCATACATCTGGCTTAAAGGCAGCCTGAATTTTAAATAGAAAATCAGAATTGGTTTTCTTATTATCCTGGGAGATGTTCAACACTTGGCATGAGCAGATAAATCATAAAAATGTAGCTGAAAGTGTAAGGGAACCGTAGTCACAGAATGGAGCTTGTGGGATTTGGCCTGTTTATATCAATGAAATCATTTTCCTGGAAAATAAATGAATAATGCTATTTGGATCTCTTTCACAAATATCACAAGTTGAAGGGCTCCTTTGAAAGTTGTTTCTGTCGCATTCTTAGCATCCTGAGCGAGTTGACTTTCAGATTCCTTGAACTGATTGTGAGCGCATTTGGAAAGGAAGCGGTAGTCACGGAAGCATTAATATTGATTAATCTCCAGGGGCAGGAATGCCAAAGTCTGAAAACAAAGCTTCCTCAGAACCTGCACCAGCCACCAGTGGAGGTGCTGCTTGCCAGACCCGTGGCTGGGGGGGCTCCAGGAGCAGAGTCTGTCTCCTCTTCAGCCCTGTGACCCAGACTCCCCCAGACCCACCTCCAGATCCGAGATCCCCATCAGCAGAGCTGTGCTGCCTCTCCTGTGGTGTTTCCTGCCAGGCTGAAGCCAGCAGGAGCTGTTGTGCCTGGCAGGTGTCTGCCAGGGAGCGGCATCACTCTCATGTTGAGCCAACACCTGCCCTTTCATTAGCCAGATCCTCTGGGAGATCCGCTCTGCCTCAGGGTCTTGGTGGCCATCCAAAGAGCTCTTCCCCTCCAGCAGCCCCTGCCACTTCCCAGGGCAGCAGGGAGAGAAAGAGAAACAAGGAAAGAGCCTCGCTACAGGGTCTGGGAGAAGGGATGGGAGACAAAGGGCAGCGTGCAGGGCAGGGCAGGAGAGCTGCTGGGACAGGTGTGACAGGGATTGCACAAGGAGCCCATAAAGAGGAAACAGAGGGAATGGGGCAGCAGCAATCACAGGAAAGCAGGTGGACTGAAGGCAGGCGTTAGGAGCGGTGAAAAACAACAGTGCTCACAACAGTGAGCCTTGGGAAATGTCACACACCTGTTGCAAATGGGAAGGGCAAGGTGAGCCCACCTGCCCAAACCCCTGGGATGTGTGTGATGGTGCCAGACTGTTCTCAGTGGTGCCCAGTGACGGGACAAGGAGCAGTGCCCATAACCTAAAACACAACATGTTCCACCTTGACATGAGGAGAAAATTCTTTCCATTGAGAGCTGCAGAACACTGGAACAGCTGCCCAGGGAGGAGGTGGAGTCTCTCTGGAGTCATCCCAAACCCACTTGGCCATGTTCTTGTGTCACCTGTTCCAGGTGTCCCTGCTCTGGCAGGGGGTTTGGACTGGATGATCTCCAGAGATCTCTTCCAACCCAAACTACCCTGTGATTCTGAGGCTCAGAAATATCACGATGGAGGGCTCAGTAAAGTGAACTTGGGATTATTTTAATATTTCTACAGATACGAGATCCTTACAAAAGCTTAAATAAAACTCTTGAATAAAATGCTTCCTTCTATTTCAGACTCCTAGAAAGCAAACATTCAGGAAGGTTATGGCCACCTGATGGGATAAATGTTGGCCATCATACGATGGGGCCTCTTGTATTAAGATGCATTTCCAATAACTCTGGGTTTCTAATCCAGCAGCATTTCTCCCATAGCAGTGATAATTTCCTGGGAAGATTTTCCTCTGCTCTTGAGACTTCCTACCTCAAGTAAGTCCATAACCTAAAAAATTCTTCACTGATGATGCTCCTTGCATTTGGTTTAAAACTTGTTGTAGTCTTCATCTGGCTACAAAGAGCAACAACGGGGGGATTTTTAAAATTATTATTATTATTAAATAGGAGGGTGGATGTGTGCTCGCAAGATGCGTTGTCGCGCCAGCAGCGATGTCCCTGCGCTCTGCGGCTGTCGCGGTGAGCGGAACAGAGGGGCTGCAGCCCGGGCAGCAGGAGGGAGCTCCTGCGGCTCCCGGGGATGTGGAACAGCCGCAGGAGATCCCGGCCGAGCTGCTGTTCCCAGACCTCTGCACACGGGGGCAGAGCTGGATCTTCTATGAGAACAGAAATTCAATTTACAGCCCGCAAAGCCCCTGCTCTAAGCCGCGCTCACCTATTATTTCTCCTTGTAGTTCCGCTATCTGATTGCTGCCTGAATATCTCCAGTCTTTTAAGCACAGATGATATCACAGGCAAGGGTGTCTGGAATAATTTGACTGTCTGGAAGCTGCATGCTAACAGCATAAGGCTGAGGATTCCAGTCCCTCAGTGAATCTCAGCTCTGCAGTCTCGCTGCAATAGCTCTGACACAGCCAGCCCCCCAAAACACCTGCAATTAATTCACTTTTCAAATATAATTTTATTTTTCTCCACATCAAGTAAGAATGCAGTAATAAACCATTTCTCCTGACAGAAGCCACAGAGAGAAACTGCATTAACAGAAAGGTCTAGACTGGCCTGAGGTATATTTTGGCCAGCAACAAGTCAAACAATGCACAAAAATAGAAGGAACCATATAGAATAAAGCAGAACAAAATAAGTACATGCAATGTGTTAATCAGGTTGTGGGCTAATTGAATGGCATTTCCTGAATCCAAAACATCAGATAATGACATAAAGTGCTGAGGTACTGCTCAAAGAATTGTACCATAAAATACCTTGGCAGGCAGACAATGTTTCCTGCCTTGAATTTCCTGGAGGGAGAGTTAGATTAGTAATGGTGAGAGGATTTGTGCTGTTGTGGCAGGATTTTATTGAGAAGCAATAAAAAAAATTATTTCCAACGAGGTGCTCATAAAGGAGAATTCTCTTCCTCTCCATCTTGAGGAGTATCCAGGATGAACTGCTGGGGTGGGAGGCTGGGAGCTCCACTGGGGTCCTGCTCTGCCCTTGGTCACTCCTGAGCAATCACAGAGGATTTATCATTTCTTCTCACAGAAATTGCCCTTAATTGCCTGCTGGATTTTCCTGTTTAGCCCCTGCAAGGGGCCCTCTGAGCATCACAGGGATCTCCAGCACCATCGGGAGCTCTGCTTGTCTCCAAGGCTCCGGAGGGCCATCCTCATCCTCCCTGCTGCTGCCCAAGGCAAAAATAACTGCTGCAGCTGCTGCTCTCCCACCCTGACTCCCACGCTCTGCAGAGGGGGAGAAGAAGGAGACTGAACGTGCCCCACACCCCCAGCACTACCTGGCAGAGCCTCAATTTATCCTGCTCCCCAGAAATCACATCAGACACTGAAAAGCCCTCCTGCACACAGACCTCCCCCTCACAGGAGGGACATTCCAGCCCCAGGAAGGGACTTGGCACTAAATGGCTGCAGAGAATCATGTCTTTTGGAAATAAATTGTCTCCTTTTAGAGAGCTGCTCTCTGCAGTCTCTGGGAAGTGACACATTGTCACTTAAGATCATTAACTATTTGACTGTGAGGCTGCTGCCTCTACAGCACGCGGCACTGGCAGCGCCTGGCTGTTAATGAATAATAAATTAACACCATGACTCTGAGCCCTTCCTTTCATCAGCCCAGGTTTCCAGAGGCCTGAGAATCTCAAAGGATCCTCTACAAGCGACAGTCAAGGTAATTACCTTCAACCAGCAGCTAAGTGATGGGTGAGGTGCCCAGATGGGCTCAGTGCTTGCCTGCATCCCCTGGACATCAGCTCTGTTAGCACTGGCTGCCCACAGGTTTTCTGCAGTGCCCCTCAGCAATGAACCAGCGTGGGCAGCCCAGAGAAAACAGCCTGTGACATTGCTCTGGGGAGCAGAGCAGATTGCAGAAGGCCTCCTCTCAGCTACAGGTGGGTTTTCAATCCTGCTTGCGAGGCGGAGGCAGAGTGGAATGTGACCTTCCTCACATGTTCTCTTGCAGGTGTAAGAAATTGGGGATAACCCTGGAAACTGAAACAGGGATGAGCAGCTCATTGTGCCAGCAAGACCCTTTCTGTGTGGCAGAACAGTGCCAGGACACCCCAGTTACAACTCTTGGGACTGTCTCTAATTCTGTTAATGTTTAGGTTTGCCCGGGTCCTCTTTGTGCTGCCAGGCTGCAAAGGGTGAGGCTGGGTGAGGCTGCAGGTATTGACAGCAGCACCTGGGGAGGGGAGGCAGCTCCTCTCAGCCAGGCAGAGAGTGTCAGTCAGATCCCCTCAGAGCAGTAAATGCACAGCAGCACCAGGATGCATCTCCAGCATCTCCAGGGTTTTCTTTTGGAAAGCTGGATGAAGGCAGATGCCCACAAAAGCTGCCCGCTGCCTTTGCAGTTGGGGTTGATGTTTTTGTAGATCAGAGCACCCTTCTCCCTCTCCCCTGCAATTTGCCCATTAATTCCCACACCCCAGGGCTGTTGCAGTGGTATAATCATGCAACATGCTGGGTAAAGCCAGAATGAGACTGAAGGACGACATAAATGCTGGGTGGTTCTTTTATTATCAGAGGTTTCAGGGCTGATAAGAGGTTTTCAAGGGTCAGGGGTTTAGGAAGTCATCTGCCATGGGGAACACTGTCAGGGAGGGATGCTCTTTCTCAGCTGAATCCTGTTGAGAGCTTAACAGGCTTCAAGAGACCTCAAGGAAAGAGTTCCACGGCTTCTCCTGCAGAGAAAGAAATCAGTACCTCAGAGACAGAACATCTGGGCTTTTGCTGTTGGTCTGTCCCTCTGCACCACAGAGGGACTTCTGAACTATATTCCACATATTTCCTTTTATTATTGACATATAAGGACAAGAAAAGTTCTTAATTTAAATGATCAAATAGTCTGTAGGAAACAGACTTTGCTGAGAGAAAGCTCTTTTGCAAATCACTTAAGAGGAAAACATAGAACACTATGTTGTCTCTTTATATCTGAAAGAAAGGAGTTTCTAGCAAACTCTCCTCGTAAAAAAAGATAAAAAATTACCCTTGCTGGTGAGAGAAAAAAAGAAATGAAGTAAAAGAACTTTACTTCTCCAGCCAGTGTCCAAGACTGATTAGCCAGTTTAAGCTAAGTTAATTCACCACTGAGGAGGGGAAGAGATTTATTCCCTACGTACAGGAAGGCGTTGCAGAAGGTGCATTTGTTGGGGTAGGTGACACCATCAGACCCACAGTGGGGGAAATACTCCATGGAACACATATTCCTGAAAGTCCTCTGGTTCCTGCAGTAGATGGGTGCAGCCTGCATTCACAAAATAAAAAAAGACCTCTCAGCCAAATCTGGGTGAGAAAGGTGACATTAGGAGCCCCCACACACCCCTTGAGCTGCCCCTTTGCTGCAGCTGCTGAGGAAAAGCCCAGGATGCAGTGGAGTGCTGCCTCCAGCCATGCAGAGCCTGGGTAACCACTGCAAATGATGCTGCAGTAACTTTGACAACAATTTGGACATGAACTGAATGCTGCCCTACTTGTTGAAGCTATCACCAGATGAAAATGGCAATTTCACCTGATAATATCTGTGGCAAATATTGCTCAGGCAGCTGGGCGTCTCAGGATTTTGAAAGGCTCTGTCATGATGTGATTAGTAAAGATTTATACAGAAACTGCTTTAAGGAAAGAAAGGATGGAGAATAGAAAAATCTGTCCCTTACCTGCAGCTGACCAGTAGCTGGAACTAAAAAAAAAAAAAAGAACAAGAACAAATGAAATATGTGAAATATGTTACAAATGTAATTCCTAGATTCTGTTAAAATCTGAGAATGCATGCCCTGAATACATATCTTCCAACTCCCTGTGTGCTAGCAAATTATTCTTAGACAAAAGGAATTTCAGGCAAAATGTTGTGCCATACTGTATGTTGATTCTGTAGTATTTTTATTTAATGAGGGTTACAGTCAAAATGGAAAAAGCTGTGTAAAATAAAAGAAGAGGAAGACATTTTCTATGGTTCAAAGGATGGAACAGGACATGAACTCAAAGCAAAGCAAATTATTGAGGCACACAAGGACATAAAGCTGACAAGTACACAGAGGCAGCATCTTATATGCATTGCCAATATTATTTTAAAATAAGAATAGTATTTAGTGAGAGGAGAATTTATAAAGCTCCTACAGCAATTCAGGCTCTCAAGCTACACCTCGCTTCAGGATGACTACAAGAAATGTTCACTTTCATTCAGTAAAATTATTTGTGTTTCTGCAACATTTCAGAGGTTAAGTACTGGTTGTCTGAGTCTCTGGGTTGCACCACGTACATGTCACTTCTTTCATTATGCATAAACTAGCACAGAGAGTAGAGCTGTTCCCACAGTTGTTCTTACCCACTCAGTTCTGTTGCTAAAATATTACCCCATAAGTGATAGTCTCTGATGTCAAGTCTTTTCAACACTATCTTTCTAGGAGTAAATAAGTCCTTGCAGAACGGAGCTCTTTCCAGTCTGAGGATGTTTTTTTTTGTGGTTTTGAAGACAGCCCGTGCTTACTCCAAGGCACAGCCACTCACCTGAGATGCAGAAAAGGGCCAGAGAGAGCAGAAGCAGCACCCCCGTGATCTTCATGGTGGCTGGATGAGCTGTGAGCAGCAGAGCTTGGCTTTTGCTCAGGAAACACAACCTGGATTCTGTCCTCAGGTGGCAACCAGGCTTATATGTGTGCCTGCACCACTGGGGGGGTGTGTGTGTTTGTGCATGTTCATATTTGCCTTATCCACCCTTATCCTGGAGCAGCATTTCCAGCCTTTTGTCTCAGTGGCAATATCAGTAGAGGTAAGCTGTGCTGCGAGCCAAGAGCGGTGTTTCTTCATCAACGGGAGTCACGAGAAGTTTAGATGTGTGAGATACACCCTCTGAGTCCTTATTTTCAGTGAAATATGTGACAGTTTCCTTCTGAAGGACCACAGAAAATTCCTGCAGGCAAAAGAGCCACTGTACAAACTGCTGTCAGATTTTCTCTGTGCTCACCTATCACTGCCTATTTTTGTTTTTTCACAAGAAGAACGTTGAATGAAAAGCTTCCATAGCAGTAAGGCTCTCCTTTTATTTCTGTGCTTCACCCAAGTAAAACATCACTAAGTTATAGTGAAAGCAGGAAAACAATGAACCAGGAAGGCAAGCAAGAGGGCATCCCAGACACTGAAAGGAGTCCTGGAAAATGACAAGGGATGGAGAAACTTTTATGAGACTACGCAAAAAAAAAATTTACAATTGTTATTTCCCCTAAAAGCCATTAGCTTTGCAGTAATAGACTTTTAGTATGATGATGACAGAATGATTTGAGACCCTAGCATGGATCCTAGAAAAGCTGAACCCAATCTGGAAATCACTGCTTCATCTATCTGCCCATCTCTACATAAATCCTTTGTTTTACCACCAACGTATTGCTTTTTGGGACAACCTCCATCAAGGAGAACAAGCACCCCTCTCCCTTTGATTCCCAGAAGAAATGCATGTGGGAGATATTACATTTTAGAAGGGATAAGCCCAATTTATTTACGCCTCTCTTGTGTGCATAAAAAAAAAAAACCAAAACCCGATTCAATACTCAAACAGAAGACAAAAGCAAAATAAATTTCATGCACAATACACCAATGACAGGTCACACTCTCAAGAAACAGAAGGATACTTTGTCCTTGGATTTTGAAACACTGCTGAAATACTCCTTGGGCTGGTGAAGAACATTGTGTAATTGAAGACTGAGAGAAGACAAGTAGGCAGGAGTAGGCACCACACCTAGGCAGGCATTAATCTCAGAACACTTGAAGGGTGTTAAAGGACGACTCCAAGATGAGAAAAATCTGGTAATAACTCAGTTGGAGGACTTAGACAAACAGACAGAGACAATGCAGGTGTCTGAACAATATGGGCTTTGCCAAGAGAGTGCCCTTGAGAGAGCAGCACTTCAGGTGAGCCCAGAGCCAGGGATCAGCTCTGGGCAGTGACACCGAGGTGTGACTGGGCTTTGCTGACAAGGAAAAGGCACCAGGAGCACCTGAGGAGCGCAGGAAATGCACAGGAGCAGCCTCCTGTGTCACCACTTCAGCCTGTCCCATGCCAAACATTAAAGGGTCTGAGCACTAATGCAGGGACACTGCAATTTATGTGCAAAGACACACAGCTCTGGGGCTGGAGCATCTGTATTTGATTTTCTGCCTTTTATGAGAGGGAGGGGAGCAAGATTATGTTCTTGTTCTATCCCAGAGCTTTGAGCACGTAACCTATTCTGCCTGGTATCATCATCCAACAAATCAAGGCAATGTTTCAAGAGACAACACATGAAAGGAGACAGAGAAATGTTGCTGATTTAGTTTATTGAGAAAGAAAATCAGGAGTGAGCTGAGCTCCCCAGAGGGTGAGATGAACTGAGGTCAGATCTTTATCTGGGATTTTCCAGTGGGGATCCTGTGGTGAGTTCTCCTGGCACTGATACTCAGCATTTTCCAAAATGGCTTAAAGTGATAGTCCCATTGCTGTCCCTGAAAGCAAGGAGAGGAAAGAATGAATTAAACACAGAGTCCTGCCTGCTATAATCTATCTTTTTGATGGCTCCTAGAGATGGTGTCAGATGGGATCCTGCCCCAGAGCCAAGGAACTTGCAGACTCCTAATCCCGTTTGCCATTTGATTATTAAGACATGAGTGAAACAATTTAACCCATTCTTAAGACTGAAAATATCTGTGGGGAAACTACAGTGGAATTTCAAAAGGAAAGGAATTCATTTCCTTTGCAACATGCAAGAAAAATTCCGTTTAAGTTAAATGCTCTTCAAACCATTCACACTAACAAAGCAGCCGTAGCTTCTTTTTATGCTCTAATGAAAAAAATAAATGAATGCTTGCCACAGTGGCTGGCATTCCCTCCTGCCCCAAATCCCTAATCAACAGTATCCAGCAAACAAAAAAGCAGTAACTGTGTAAACTCGTGCCCACAGGAGGCAAGTGATTACACAAACATCCCTGATATTTGTACATACACCACTGCGTTGCAGAAGATACACTTATTGCTGTATGTTGTGTTGTCAGAGCCACAGAGAGGCATGTAGTCGAGTGAGCAGACAGGTTTGGGGTAGTCACTGCAGTCAACCTGTAAAAAATAAATAAAAATAAAAGAGTCTGATGTGGAGGAGTCAGTAGCACAAGGGCTTGAACCCTGAGCTAGAGCTGCAGCGCTAGTGATACCAATCTTACCAAAAGTAATTAACTTCCTTGCACATCTGATATAAACCGAGGTGTCAGTGTCTCCCATGCCAGGAGAATTTAATAATACAAAAATAGATCATAATTTCCTGTTTGAAGAGATGTATATCATAACCTGGTCATGGCATTTCCAAGCAGCAGCAGTTCACTCAGTGAAGGTGCCGTGCTCTGTGTTCCCAGGCTGGCCAGGAAATTAAATGGAAAAACACTGGTGTCTGGAGAAATGGAGTGCTGATCCTCTATAAAGGTCCACTAACCCTCCTGGAGTCTTAAAACTGGAAGATCAGCATGTAGCTGGATACTGCAGGAGTGGGATTCTGTTTCCTGGAGCAATGGGTGCTACACTTGCAGGAGAGCATTGTAGGGCTAAAAATGTGTCTGGGTGAAGGAAGAGGCTGGGGAATTTCATGGGCTTACTGACTGCACAGAAATCACACCTAGCTGAAGTCCTCCACCTGAAAACAGCTGGAGGATGGAAGGGCAGAAGTCACTTTTCTCTACATTCTGCACTCTGTCTTACACAATGCTCACAGCCCCTGCCAGCAGCAGGCTCTGTGCCAAGTTGCCAGGGGCTACATGGACCATTGGGCTGGCCCCAAAAGCCACTCTCTGTTCTTATTCACAGTTCTGCCCTGATGGATTATTTCTACTACTCTTTTACTCATCCCTTCCTGGGCAGTCACCTGCTCCTTTCCTGGCATTCACACAAATAACATTTATTACATGTAGAGAAAGCAAAACCTCTCCCCCTCTGCACCACAGCAGCTGTGACACTGCTGGTCTGGGGGATGCTGCAGACACTGGCAGCGCTTTTCCTGACAGCAGCAGGCCCAAAACCCAGCCCTGATCACCCAATTCACTTACTGTGACAATTTCCTTCTTGCATTCACCGTCAGCCTTCTTGCCCACACTGGTTCCAGCTTCCCTGGGAAGGGGAGAGACCTGCATTAGGGAGCTCTGCAAGCAACCTGTTCTGCTGAGCCCCATCACCAGGAATGCTGAGCAGCCTCAAGCACAACACATGGGATAGAGGGGACACCAGCTGAGGCTGTGCCCATGTGGCTCCAGGGACCAGCTCAGGTGGTGCCACTGCCTGCCAGAGAGCTGGTTTATAGCAAGATGTGAGGGACAGGGGTCATGGTGGATGAGGAGACAGGCTGTGTGACAATGTTAATGCCCCTGGGTGAGTTGTTGCCCTCTGCAAGGCAGCATCTGCCACACAAACCCTTTTAACTTAGTTAAGGGCAGCATCCTGTCCTTTGTGAGATCCCCACCCAGCGCTCTACTGCACGGCTTTCCTTCTGATGACAGAGGACAGCAAGGTTTAGTCAGGAGGGAAAGAGGAGGGTCAAAGCCCAAGAAGCTCAAAGAAGAGGCCCTGGTGGAAGCCCTGCTGTCCACAGGAACAGCTCCAGGAGCAGCAGCCCCAGGTCCCTGTGCTCAGCACTCACAGGCTCCGGGCGCAGAGCAGGCACTCGTTGTCGTAGGTGACCCAGTCGGTCCCGCAGACGGGGCTGATGTCTTTGTTGCACAGCAGCACCACTTTGCCCTCCTCGCTGGTTGAGTTGGGGTACCTGCTGCAATCCACCTGGTGAGGGAACAAACAAAGCCCTGGTGAAGGCCTTGCTCTCAGAGCACAAGTGGATCTGGTGAGTGTGTCTGCCTGGCCGTGAAGGACAGCACCACAGCAGGAGAAAAGCTCTTCTGTCAGTCACCACCACGACACTTCACTTGGAGGTGACCAGTGCAAGGTTCTGGCAGCTCATCTGTACTCTTGTTTAGGGTTAGAGTTATTTCAATAGGCACCTTTGGCCACCCAGAAGCAGGACACCCCCCTTGTTTTGCCCTTGGTTTAACTTACAGGAGCAACTTCCTTGCACTCTCCATCGTGGTCTTTGCTGACATTGGTTCCATATTCTCTGCAGAGGGAAAGACAAATGTCAGGAAGTTCAGCAGAGATGTCTTGTTACATCCTAGGTGCTAGAACTAATACAAGGGAAAGCTGACTCTTTCTCAGTCAGGCTTCTTTTATATCTGTATTTGAGAAGGTAGAGCCACCCTCCCTCATCAGCTGAGTAGCTGGCAGGGATGTAAAACCCTGGGAAGCTTTAGGACCATTTTGGGCAGCACTGAGCAGAGCATCTCTATCCTTTGGGTGTGATGAGATGTGCTCTCAGAGCCATCACCTGGCTGCTCCTTGAGACAGAGAAGAAAAATCCTGAATAAATTACAGAAGCAAAAGAAAGACCCAGTGACTAAAGCTCTGCCTGAGCGCTGTGCCGTGGTAGCCAAGCTCATTTTGAAGGAATTGACACAGGTGACAGAGCCCTGATGGGTGAGCTGTGGTGCCGCCAGGAGCTCTGAGCCGTGCTGCCTGCTGTCCCCACGCTGTCCCCACGCTGTCCCCACGCTGTCCCCAGGCAGAACATACACGTTGTAGGCACAGAGCAGGCACTCGTTGCCGTAGGTGACGCCGTCGGAGCCGCAGATGGGGCTGACGGCCTCGCTGCAGACCAGCACCTCTTTGCCCTCCTCGTTTGTGGTGTTGGGGTAGGTACTGCAGTCCACCTGCCAGAGGAATCACAGCAACAGGATGAGGAGACCTGAGGTGTTCACAGCTCTCATTCTGTGTGGGACACTGGGCTGCTACAACCAGCCCTCCCTGCCACAGCACAAACTTCTGCTTCCCTCGGGAGAATCCTTCCTGCAGAGATGTCCCCACAGAGCAGGAGAAGAGAAGAGCTATAACCATGCAGCACCTTGGATGGGATAAACCAGTGCTCGTCTCTCATGCTCACTTGACATGATTTTATAAAAGCTCTCATTGGTTCCTAGATCTTCTATTCTTGTGACCCCTCCACTGCACCTCTGGTTTTACTTGTTCATTCTTAATACACCGATCGTGGTTTTTTTAGAGGACCAAGACTAATGACCTGTGAGGAAGCTGGATCAGCTCGGAGTATTTTAGTCTTTCAGTAGATTGCCCTCAGGTAGATTCTGATACCAGTCTATTGCTCCAGTTTAGAACCAGCTATATATTTCCAGCTTAAAGCTTAGACCAGTCTAAAGTTGCTGAAAATTAATTAATCCAAAAACATTGTATCATTACTACTAAAACATTATTAACATACAGCATAGATGTACAGCCAAGGGCAGTATAATTTAATGTTTTACACTGTAGAATGTGATTACAGTGACCCAAGTGTCACACTTAGGTGAAAAACAGCTGAGCACCTACAGGGTGGAGGTTTTTCCCATTCCTTTGGTTAAATCTTGATCAGGCAACATACTTAAGAAAGGTGACAGAAAGAAATCTTCCACTTACCTCAATCCCAAAGGCAGTATCTGAAAAAGAAAAGAGAGGCAGAAAGTATGAACAAAAGCCAATATGATAAGACCTCAATTAAAGCTGGAAATATGGATATAAAATTCCATGCGCAGGACCAAGCTGAATGATTTCCAGCGATTGTTTTTTGAACTAAATAAACTATGTATGATTTTTTTTTCTCTATGTGATAAGCATAATAGCATTGCTTATTGCTGGCTATGATGAAACACCTTTTTGAAAAGCTTTGTTCTTTTTTTGTTCTGAGACATGTAGATTTATTAATTGAAAACAGAAGAGCTTTTCCTTCCTTATCTTTCTACATATCCGTTTTGACCCTAAAGCGCTGCTGTTATGTACCTGAAAATACACCTGAATCAACAGAGACAAATGCAAATAGTCACCTACAGGATAAGCAAATACATACAGCATCTGTTGACAGAAATATGCATTTGAAAGAAGGCGAGTGTGAAAAAAAATGTCTTTGGCTTTGTAATTTCATCAGTTGTGAATATGCAGTGAGAACATCAGAGTCTGGCTTGTTTTCATCTCTTGCTGTTCCATTAGCAGAAAGAGCACTGCAGGAAATTTGCCAGGGTCTTGCAGAGAACTTGCTTGTGCCATTACAATATTTTCCTTACTAGTTACTGGAGGTCTGACCCCCTTCTCATGGCCTTATTTCAAGTATTCATCCATTTGCTGTAATTGTACAAGTCTAAGCAGTGTAATGGTGTGAGAACATCGGTGTACAAAGTGTAACAGCACGAGTTGCCAGCACAGAACTCCACTTGCTGTTATTTATATTTATGACAAACCATCAGCTACAGCAGCAACCCATTGAGGGCTATCCTGAAATACACTCCTGCAACCTGCACAATGCCAACCCAGGCAGCTGAGCCCTCTGAAGGAGATTTTCTCTCTCTGGATCCTCTGCCTTATCCTTCTGAAGGCAGCCAGGACTCAGACACCTGGAGAATCACTCACCTGGGGCGCAGCACAGCGCGAAGGAGACGAGCACCAAGAGCCCTGCCGTGGTCATGCTGGAGGTGTCTGGAGTCTGCAGGCTGCCTGCTCCCTCTCTGCTCACGAGATGGTCCCTCCAGGGCTGCCTGCAAATATATACAAATGCAATGTCTAAACTGTTCAACTGTAACATAAAACAACCTGCAGAATCTGTCAGCAGCACAATGAGCCCGGTGATATTTATGGAGGTCTTGACTTTTCGGGGAATGGTCTGCGCCTGCCAGGCAATTGATTTTGGCTGGACACCTGGTTAATAGATCAAGACAAGTGTCACAAGTTCTCAGTGGTCAAAAGAAAACAAACAGCCTTTTGGACAAAAGAAACCTCTCTGGGATTCCAGTGGAAGTGTGAGCAGCACAAGATATTGAGGGGAGTAAAGAGCAGGTCACTGATTTGTGTCTTGCAGAGCAGCATCTCCCATCAGGGAGCAGCTTAGGCAGGATGCAGTACCACCCTGCCTGCAGACCAGGTTGAGTCTCTGCTTTCCTTTCTGGTTTGGGGTGGGTTTTTCTCCCCAAATTCCCAGATAATCACCTCTAGGTACAAACACAGGTCAGGTGTGGCTTTGCCATCAGCAGCACCAGTTAAGCTTCATCAGGCAGGTCTGGCAGGACTGTGTCCAGCCTGTAAATCCAAAGGTATTTAGCACCAGTTTGAGTAATGCTAAGGCTTCATGACAGTTTCACTGCCCGGGTATAGAAGAGCTCAGTAGAAGACTTGAAAGCAGGTTAAAAATCTGTCAAATGCCACTAAAAATGTCACTTGAACCTTAGCAACAGGGAGCACATATTTACAGACCCAGTCCCAGTTAAACACACGGATTCAGGGTGTTCTGCCAAGCCATCTGAAGAACAAAAGACACTGAAGGTTTGGGAACCTATTTACATTGCACCAGCTACACCTGAAAGTACTGTAGGTCCTTTCCTCTTGCAGATATTTTAGAAAATGATACTTAAAATATAGAATCTGTCCCCATTTCCCTGTCTGTCTCACACCACCAGCCTTTGTGTCATCTCCAAATTGCTCCTGCCTAGGAGCAGGTCTGCACCTCTGCTGTTTTAGTAGCTGGAATTTTGCCTGTAACACGTTCCTCATCCCTTTCACAGGTTAAAAATGACAAGGATACTTGGGGTTTTGGGGGGTCATTGGAGCTGAGCATTGTGCTTAGGGCAGACTTCAGAATTTTGGGATGTGCAGAGCAAAAAGTGCTTTACAGCTGCTGCCTTTAACGAACCAGGCACCACCCATAAAACAAATGAAATTCATCTGAAATTATTGAAATTCACCCCAAGCAAATGCGTTGTTGTCTGATCCACCACACTAGTCTAAAGGGTATATTTTGATCCTTGGATATATTGGATAGTGCATGGAATCCCCTCTCCTGGCACACCCAGAGGGCCACAGCATGGCTGTGTGGATATGCAGGTCACATTTTCACATCCAAGAGATGAGATTCTTCACAGGGAGAAGCATCGAAATAATTATGCTGCTGTGATTGTTTCTATAAATTACAGGGAGCATGCATGAATATTTCAGACAGATTTGGCACATCTTCCAGATATATTGCCCTGATGTGTCTTGTGAGCAGCATCTCTGGAAGCCAAGCACTTTTCCCTGAGCCTGTGCAGGAGTTACTGAAGCTGCTCCCTGCGTGTCACAGTTGCTGCTTTCACCTGTGCAGGCTCTGCAGAGCTGGAGGGGGCTACATCCTTCTGGGTTAAATATGGGCTTTGCCACTGCCTCCTCCAGCCAAGACCTCTCCAAACCATCCTCAGCAGCCTTCACAGCCCCAACCCTGGACAGTGCTGTCCTTAGGGCAACACCAACCTCTCTTGTTGAGTTGAGACCATTTTCCTGCCTGGCACGTGTTACACCACAGAAAAATTTTCCACTTCAGCTCCTGGGTTCAGCACTAAGTCTGGCACTGGCCCCAGGCAATTCAGATTTTCTCTGACCACCACAATGCCTGTTGGATGTCCAGCAGATCCTTTCTTTCTCTTTTTCACCTGCAGACACATCAGGGAGACTCAAGCCTGCAACAATTAAACGGTGACTGGGCAACACCTGAGCCCCTCAGGCTCCCCCCAGGCAAGCCACAAAAGTGACACCCAGAAATCCCCAGGTTTCAGGCACTTGCACAAACCCATTCAGCATCCACAGCCTCCCCACCCAGGGTTACAGCTCCAGATTATCCAGCCTCTGATAACAGCGTGAAAAAATCCCACAGCTGGCTCAGCTCATGCTGCAGGACAGGTCACTCAGGCCTTAGCTACTCCTGGAAGAACAGTTAGAAAGAGGATTTGGTCTGCAATCCTGCCACTGATCTGCTGTAATCCACTTCATTATGGTCTTCTAATCCTCCAAGTCAAATGCAGCATATGGCTAATGACCATTTGGCTAAAGGAAAATCCTCTGTGTGCAGCAGCCAGCACGAGGGCAGAGATCCTACAAGAGAGCTGGAGATGGACTTTGGACAAGAGCATGGAGTGATAGGACAAGGATGGAAAGGATGGAAAGGGATGGAAAGGCTTAAAGCAGAAAGAGGGTAGATTTAGATTGAGTATTAGGGAGAAATTCTTCAGTGAGAAGTCCTGGCAGAGGGTCCCCTGAGAAGCTGCGGCTGCCCAATCTCTGGAAGTGTCCAAGGGCAGGTTGGGCAGGGATTGGAGCAGCCTGGGACAGTGGAAAATGTCCCTGCCTATGGCAGAGGGGTTGGACCAAAATTATCTTTAAGGTCTCTTCCAACCCCAAAAATTGTATGATTCTGTAATCTGCAGGTAAGCAAGGACAGTGCCACTCCTCAGAGTGCTACCTGTTACGGTCCTGAGCACCATGAGGTCTGTGTGCCATTATAAAACACCCTCTCTGACTTACTCATGTAATTTCTTGTTTTACATTTCCCATTACAGGTTTTTTTTTCAGTATCGATTTCATATTCTCTGAAAAAATCAAAACTGAGGTTGAAGAATTTTCTTAGCAGATATGCAACTCCTCAGCATAAATAACACATTGATAAATAAATGGCAAATCATTTAATACACTTTTCTAAACACTCCTGGGGTTTGACACGTTACTTAATTAACAAATAACTGCTGTAAAAGTGGAAAATAGTGATTAGTTGCAGCTCTTTCATGAAAATGCCTCTAATCACTCCAAAATGCCTGCTGAACACAATTCAGGCTACAGTTTTCAACTCTGGCTTTCTTTTGGCCACAGTGTGGCCAGTAACTGTTTGCACTGAGCCACATGCCTGGAGAAAGCACCACAGCACAACTGGGAGCTCTGCCTCCCTTATCCAGTGCTTGAAGGCCTCATCTGAACTTAGCAATAAAGCAAACAAAGTCACTGATACGATTAAATACATCTTGCTATCAAAACATATCCATGTGTTTATGAACTTATTAAATAGAACTTGATCCAGGTAATGCCAGTGGGTGTTTTCCTGAGCTAATAAGACCATGTGCAGAACTTTGTACCCTGCAGGTGAAGGCTAACATGGTTTCACATTACTTATGCAATGAATTGAATGAATTTGGCCCCTCTACAAGGGCAGATGTTGACACATGGGAATGAGTCCAGCAGAGGCAGACAGGCTGCCCAGGGACAGGGGCACAGGGCATTCCAGGAAAGCTGAAGGAGCTGGGCTTCTTCATCCTGGAGAATAAATGGCTACTGGGATCCCATTGCTGTCTGCAGGTCCCTGATGGGGTCAGAGATAAGGCAGAGCCAGAGTCTCCTCTAAGCTGTATGGCAAAAGGGTTAAATTCTGAATGAATGTGAGGAATTATTCCTTGTCACCAGGATGATCAAGCACAGAAAGCAGAGAGGCCATGCATGTCCTTCCTCGGTGCTATTGAGAACCCAACTGAAAAAGAAAGGCCTTGGGCACCCTGACCTGCCTTTGATTTTGATCAGGGTTTGAGCCAAACGCCCTGGAGAGCTCTTGCAACTTGAACTATTTTATTTATATTGTACTTATATAATTCTCTCTTCTATAAATAATTGTTATTAATAAAAACCCATCATATTTCTCTATGACCCAGGAGAGCTTCTCAGAATTTTCCTCCAGCCTTTACTAAAGGGTCACAGGTAAGCTCTACAAAGAGCTCCCAGAATCTTTTTACAGGTGGTGACCAGTAACATGCACAACAGAAAGAGTGGATTGCAGTCATTGTTAAAATAAAGCCACACACTAAACCATCCAATGTTAAAATAAAACCACGCACTAAACCATCTAAATTTCAAGACATTTTTAGCTTTCAATGATTTCAAAGCCTCCTCACTTCTGCAGGAGCCCAGCACTTTGCCACCACAACCCTTCTCCAGAAGAGCATCAGCATTTGAACCTTAAGAAAAGTTATCTGCACCACAAAAAATCAGGTGCCAAAAAATCTCCACTTTCCTGCTGTGCTGCAACCTGGGCCAGACGAGGGTCTCAGCTCTGAGGACACATCTCCATCCCTCACCCCCCCAGCTCTGAGAAGTTTCTGGATGATAAGGATGTCAGGTCAGGGCTCCACTGCAGAGGACAGGAGTAACTCATGAGGAAGCAGGACAATGCCACAATGAACACCAGAAAAGGAGGCAGCAACCACACAATTTGTCTGGACACTGACCCAGGTTATTGCTCTTTGGAGTGAACGTACTGCAGGGAAGGTGGGCTGGAGGTAACACAGAGGAATTAACCTGCAGCTGATCAGGGGAACAGGAAATCATTGGTTTAATCAGTTTCCCTAACACTTCAGTGATCTCAGCTCTGCATCACTGAGCACTCGTCTCATCTTTGCCACAGCCCAAGCAGGAGCAATGAGGAGGTGGCTGCAGGGAAGTGGCAGCTGACCTGGGACTGACACCACGGCTGCCTGGCAGGACAGAGTCAATCAGGCAACTCCACTGCTAGGGCTGGGGAAGTCTCCTTCAGGAGAAAATCTTCCCAAGGTACAAAAACAAATATTAAAATTCAATAGATCCTTATCTGCAATGAGACATTATTTATAGCTCAATGCACAGTTAAAATAGAATGAATAAGCATGTTCAGCTATGAAAGCAAATTGCTTTGAGGTTATATAAACCAGGGGAATAGCTGAACACGTTTTCAAGCTACCAGTCATGTAGCAGCACTCACATCACCAGAATAGCACACAGCAGGGGGACTGTGGCTCTGTCCCTCGGATTTCAGGCTGCTCTGTGACCCACCAAGGAGTGTCACTGCTGAGAGAGCCTGAGAGGCAGAAGTAAGATATTCTAACTGACTGGCAGGCAGGGCTGGGAAAAGTGATCTAGTGGGGTTGGCATGAGCACTTGCTGCACCTTGAGCAGCAAAGTGAAAGCCTCAAGGAAGGTGGTTTGATGCCTGGACAGCTGCATTGCAGAGTTTGTTTACAGAGGGATTACCACCCCGGATGTGACTGCAGCACAAAATCTGTGGCCAGGCTGGCTGGGGAGCCAGGTTATTGTCTCGCTCAAAGCACAGGGATCATCTCTTCACAGTGAGCTGCCAAGTCTCATTAATTTATCATGGGGACATGCCTCCAGTGCTCACTCCCCTTGGTTCTGTTTTGTGAGATTGACAGATATGTCTATAGATCACAAAGTGTTCTTGACAACAGGGTAATTAACCTTCAGTGTTTACATCTCCTTCCTTTTGGTAAGTAGCACACAATTTGGGGATTTGGGCAGGTCTGGCTGTAAATGACTTACAGTTTCCTTTCATGCTCTTGATCAGAGCCCAAAAGGAGTGACTTTCCTAAGCTCTACATGGAGCAGTAGGTAAGCAAGGGAGAATTTCCCTGGGTAAGTGGCCAAAACCTTGGACCCAGGGCTTTTGGACCAGCACCAAGTCTGCAATCATCAATAAATCTGTAACTGAGCCCTTTGGGTCTGGGATTTGCTTCATGTGAGCTCGGGACAGGGTGAGCTGAGGCTCTGCCCAACTTGGGGGAACCAGGGGGAAGAAGTTTATACACAGACAGTGACACATAGCAGAGGAGTTGCTGTAAAGGGGGGTTAAGTTAAATAAAACATTTCAAGGGTAAGTCCCCCTGCACAAATCCCATGTGGGAGGAAGCAACCAGGAGGGCCAGTGTTACCTTCAGGCATCACTCTGGCCCAAGAAAAATCTGGGGATCACATCCCCATGCAAACCTTTTTTTTCCATGTGAAACCACAGAATGGGGTGATGCAGAACAGAAGCAAGCAGAGCACCAAACAAAAACACGCCCCCAGGTCTCATCAGCCAACAAACCAGCAAAAAGGCATATGAGGAACAATGTTTGGAAAAGACAAGTGAAGGTGTTTGCTTTCCTGTGTGGAAATAAAACCAGGAGCCCCTGGGATATGGGATAAATGAGGGTTTGGTTTTTAAGAATGATCTTGTAAATAAAGCAGCAGCAAGAGAGAGGTGCAATAGGCTAAGAATGGAAAATCACTGTCCTTCCTGGTGGGAACAGCAGGGAGGAGAGGGTGAGAGGCAGGATATATCATGGTGCTATGGCTTCAACACTTGCCTGGGAGAGGCTGAACTGGATGGAAAGAATTTCTATAGCTGAAGAACTATTAGCAGCATAACCACTGAACACATCTTCATTATTAACATCAAAAGAAAGGGCAACAATTTCATTTATTCTGCAGAGCTGAGCTTTAATGAGACCACTGGCTGATTCTTTGCATCTGGACATGGGTGAAGCACAGTTGGTGCTGACACAAAGGCACAGGATGCCAAATTACAGGATTTTACCATTTTACAGTAAAATTGAAGTATACAGCAGGAATTCTACCCTTTCTGAACTATTGCAGTAGTAAAGTAACCCAAAATAACCAGGTATTTACTTAGTAAGTTTTACATGCCTGACAACTGTTATATTATACACGATCATAGGGCCCCTACATCCCCTGGTTTGGGCACTGCCCCATTTGCAATCTGACAAAACATTCTTATCTCAGGAGAACTGAATGCACTGATCTCTGCAAAGGCTTTGTATGCCTCCTTTTCTGGTCCTGAAACCTGTTATTCTGCACTTTCCTGCTGCTGTCAGTGGAGGCTGTTTGCGAATGCTCCTACAGCAAAGAAATATTTCTCCTACTTGTCTCATATTTTGCATCATTTTGCACTCCTTCCCTTCCTACTTTGGAATGCAGCCTGTGGAGAACAGCAATATTAGAAAGCTCGTGTTAAATCACTGCCAAATGAAATGTCAACAGAAGGTATCTGCAGCACTGACGTCCAATCCTGCGCTGCCTGCTCAGCACCCGGCTGACACCGTTGGGATGCTGCCACCGAGAGCAATGGGAGTTCAGGCTGCTGCTTCCCTTGCCTTCCTTCTCAGGCACTGCTGCTCCCAAGGCCCTGAGTGCCCCACGTTCTCTGAGGAAGGGAAAATCTGCCATGAGAGGCTCAGTATGACCATTTTCCCAAGGGGACACGAGTGCTGGGAATGTACATAACTCCCAAATGATGCAAGTGATGGGGAGTTCACCCGAGTTAACCACCAACAATGAAGTGGTTTTACTGTCTCTGACTGTTATAAACCTATCAGTCAACAAACCTCTGCCATCTGAATGTGCTGCATCATTTGAATTTCCACCCAGATACTTTCTTCAGCTATGTTTTTTTTCTCAGCTAAATCTTCATGATTTACCCCCAAGCACAAACAGCAAGTGGAGATGGAGAAAAGGAGGATAAATTGGAAAAGCACAGGGAGAGGCCAGGGGCTAGGGAACTGTCACTCAGAAAGCATGTTCTTTCCTTCAGAATGACACTTTATAGGCACAGATCCCACATTCACTGGTGTAAGTGGAACCATCTGTGCCACGGATCTGCTCCAGCACTTGGTCAGGGGGCCCTGACTGGCCATCCTCAGCAATGGCCCTGGGGCACAGGCTGCAGCCCAGCTTTAGAGGGAATGCAAGGAGGAGCTCACAGCAATTCATCCAAACTTTCCTCATCATTCAGGGGGCTTGAACAAAATTAATGTTTTACCTCTACCCGTGAAAAATAGGCAGGAAGCAGCATGCTGTATGAACACTCATTCTTCGCAGTTTCACGTTAGGTTTAAAATCATGGGGCCTCACCTCAGCTGGTGAAAATGTGGAAAGCCCTCCTGGGCTGTGTGGATGTCTGCCAGCTGGAGACAGGCTCCTGCCACTGCTGCTCTCTGCTTTTTGCCTCTCTACTCGTTGATCCGCGGAGAGCACGCAACCAGAGCCCAGGGCATGGCAAAGAATCAAATAAAACTGTATCAAACATTAAATCACAGCGAGAGAATGAACATGTCTGAGTGTGAACATACTGATGGATGAAATGGGCTTAAAGAAATATATAACAGGGCTATATATTTCTTTAAACACAGAGGTCCGAGGAAATTTTTTAAAGTTCCCAAACTGTTTTCTTTGCCAACTGTCAGTTAAATAGGATGGTGCAATTGATACAATGAGTTTGAATAATTATTTCTGGATTTCTTTTTTTCTTTTTTTTTTTTTTTGAGGAACATATGGTTATAAAAATGCTTTAAAAATAATTTAAATATTCTTCTGAAATGAATATTTAAAAATCAGTGGGATGAGCCTTGTCACTCTCCAGCATCCCTCAAGAGAGTGACAGAGTGTCTGAGCCCATCCACATGCCTCACTAACAAATGCAGCACATGAAAAAATAGCTAAACCAAGGCAAATTATCAGCAGACATAATTTTGAAAGGCACAGATTTTTAGATAACTGGTTTGAAGGAAGTTTAGGTACAGCCACACTCCAGGAAAAGTTGTGGGGCTTTTTTTTTTTTCAAATTGCAGATGTGTGAGTGCTGATAAAAGGTGAAAAAAAATTCCCAGCTCAATATGAAAGGAATAAGTATTGTTTTCTACATCCCACTTATCAAAATTTAAATGATTTCCCTCATTCTTCCCCTCTTTGTGCTGCAAGAAAAATGACTGTAGACTCAGAAAACATTGATAACACCATAAAGATAAGTCAGACAAACACGGAAACAGAGAGGACATTAATATTTTTAAACCATGGCCTCTGTGATATGTTCTGGTACATTTACAGGTCAGATCCTGAGGCTGGATGGTCAGCAGTGTGAAACACGTCAGAGTTGGTCCAGCCTTGGCAGCTCCATCCCCCTCCCCAGAGCCGAGGGCTGCGGCTGCCAGGCAGCCTCTGGGGTGGCACCAGCTGCCTTCCAGCACTGCATTTCAGATGCCTCGTGCTGCAGCCAGAGCAGGCTCTGCAGAGGCATTTTTTTCCTTCATTTCATCCTTGACTGAGGATATAAGGCCGCTTCTGTTCATGGCAAGAGTGCAAAAATAAGAGATCACCAAAGCAGGACTAAGTCTGTGCTTGGATCTGATCCTTTCAGTGCCTCTTTCCAGGTTAAAAACCAAGCTTTCCCAGCATGACTGTGGAACGGTTTTTGAGACAAACCTGACTATTTTGAAGCTGCTCAGGCAGCTCAAGGTGAGTAAGAAAGTGGCAGTGCTCTGCCCCATCCTGCACCTGAGCAGGGATGGAGCAGCACTAAAGCATCTGTCACCCGCGCAGCGATGACTGCTCTTTGCAGTTTGACAAGCACTGAGCCCATGAGGTGATTGGGGACTTCTTGACAGGGGAGGATGGACCAGACACCCTCCAGGGGCCCTTTCAGCTTTAACTATTCTGTCACCTCTTTCTCTTTCCCACCACAGTAACAGCCACTCACCCAGCCACTCCTCTGTCTGTGCCCAAGCAGACACACAGCTCAGTGCACTCTGCCTTGACACCACCCTTCAAGTCTCTTAGTGGCACTTGAAACCTGGTGTTGTTCTACCTCTCTCCTAAGCCATAATTTTCTCTCTGGAATGTGCTTGTCTTTGCCTCATCATAGAATTGTTTAGGTTGGAAAAGACCTTTAAGATCATCAAGTCTAACAATTACCATTGCCGAGGCCACCACTAGACCATGTCCTGAAGCACCACATCCATACATCTTTTAAATCTCCCTAGGGTCAGTGACTCAATCACTTCCCTGAGCAGCCTCTTCCAGTGCTTGACAACCCTTTCCATGAATAAATTTTTCCTAACATCTGATCTAAAGCTCCCCTGGTGCAACTTGAGGCCATTTCCAATACAAAACAGAAAGAAATCATCTAAGTAACACACGCTCAGTAAGTAACCATGGAACAACTGAAAAACAACTCCAAGGCACAGAAAACCAAGCTGTCCCTGAGAAGGCTGCCCTATTTTTATAGTTATATTGCTTCATAAAACACCCCCTGAGCCTGGGGGATATTTAAACTCCAATGTCAGGCTTTTCCCATTTCCTGGCCCAGTTTTAGTGATTTATTCCATTATGTACTTCAGCATGAAACCTACTGGTGAGTCCTGTGTGGAAACCTCTGTCCTCTAACCCCTTTGGCTGCTTCCTTGGATGGCTCTGACTTAATATCAACTTCGTGCCTCCTTGAATTCTTGTTTGCCTTTGGTGTCACCAGACAATGAGCCCCACAGAGGAGGCTTTGGCTGTGCCAAGATAATGCCATTGAGTTGGCTCTTGACAGCTTTACTGCAAAGGCTTGCAAAAGCCAGTGGTCAGAGCACAGTCCAAGTGAAAGGCTGCCAAAGTCCACAAGAAAAAAAAAATTATCCAGGTCTTATCCCTGAGGATAACCAAGTAACACTTAAACAAGAGTAAAACAGCATGTTCTGCAAAAACACCTGAGCAGAAAATGGCAAAAAGGTTATATAAACCAAAAGAACGTTTACTTTAGGACACAGACCCAAGAAAAGTACAATAGGCCATTGTTAGTTACAAATCATCCTGAAAATGGACACTAATGGCACAGAGGTACTGTGGCCTCATTCCCTGGTACAATACCCCCAATACCTCCAAATCAGGAACATTTGCCTTCAGCCTATTCTTCTTGCCTGACAATTCAAAGAGTGACTTTCCAAACTGATCCAAATAATTGTGTTATTCTCTGGTGAACTACAATGGGACATTGAATCAGGGAGGCACCAACTGCTGTCCAGAAGAATCCCTGAAATATTAGACTTGCAATAGCTTTGGTGACCTCGTGTGGAGGCAATAGCTCAGCCAACAGATGAAGGGCAGCCCCAAGGTCCCCCTGCCTCCCTGCCACCCATACAGACCACCACAATGACAATAATTATATCACCAGGTCCTGAGCAACTTGGCCTCAAAAAAGTAGGAAAAAATTACTATCAAGCTGGATTTTTTTCCTATGACTTGTTATACATTTGGTTAAAACCGGTCACAAGTGAACCTCTGCATCTTTTTCCTTCCCAAATGACTTTAAAAAGCAGCTCAGTGATGTACCAGGATTGTCCCCCACCTCAGGGGTGATCACTGCCCACCTGTCCTGGAGATACTCTGTTTCAACAATAAATTAAGATATTTCATAAGTGGACACTTCTGCTGCAACCCTGAATGGAGGTCAAGATTCCCCTCCTGTAGATTACATCCTTAAACTGCCCTTGACACTGTGGACAAATTCAGTGGAGGCAGGCTGGGATCCTCTTTCCTGACAGCAGCTGCTCTCTGCCACGGGACAGGCTCCACAGGCAGTGGGAATGAGGACAGGGCACCTCTTGCCCAGGCAGCCAATTTCCCTTTCTAGCCCAAGCAAACAGTTGTCTCCTCAAGAGCAAATCCCCACCTACATCCTTGGCATGTCCCCATGCAGGAGGTGGACCATGCTCTGGAGGCAAAGGTCTCCTTGCACTGACTGTAGAGAGGGACTCTGGTCAGGTCACACAGATGTATCAGGGTTTGAGGAGATTAACACTGACAGGAGACTCTGAGGAGTAAGGAAAGGACTGGGAGCTCCAAGGGGAGCCAGGTCCTCATCACAGCAGGGCTGCCACTGACACATGGCCAGAAAATTCTGTCCACGTTGGCTGGCAGTGGAGAACATCAATAGGAAAACAGACATCCAGCACTTGAAGAACTGTGACAGGGAAGAGATGAGGCAGAAGGGAAGAGATGTGGCATCGAGACAGAGGAACGTTGCCAAGTCAGTTTATTGAACAAGTGCTTCAGGAGCTAAGGAAACAAGGCAGACTGAAGGGATGTTACTGGGGAAGGTCAGCCCATGGGAAGACACGTGGAAGGGAGTTTGTCTTCCTGGGCTGAAGTCCAGCACAGACTTAGCATTCAGCCATGCTCATGAGGTTGAGAGTTGTTCCGCTTTCCCTGGTGAGAAAAGGAGAGAGGAGAATTAGACATGGCTGATGCCCCTTTCCTCGTTTCACTGGCCCAAGCATTGGCTTAGGGTTGACTGGAGATAAAGAACAGTCTCAAAACCCCAAATATCCCCTTTCATTATCCTCATTTAAGGAAAGATAAATGGTTTCATTCATTTGGTACAATCCAGTTGGTTCAGTTAAGTAATTTCCACACACCCTTGTGAGCTTGTGGAACCGATTGAGTGCTGCTGAAAATCAACAAATACTTCTAAAGCTAACAAACAGGAGGGCAGGTACAGATCACAGAAATGGGCCCTTCTCATTTTCCCTTACAATGCAAAAAAACTGTAAATGTCCAGTACATGCCACAAGCCATTAGACAAAAGGCACGATGAGACAGCCCTGCATTCACAGCAGGAGCAGGAATCAATTGTGAAAGGAAAGGTTTCACTGCCATACATACAGGTAGGCGTTGCAGAAATTACATCTGTTGCTGTAGGTTTTGCCATCAGAGCCACAGTGGGGCATGTATTCCAGGGTGCACATAGGAGAGACTTCTTTGTGGTTCTTGCAAAGGGCCTGCACACAGAAGGTAGGTGTTGAGTCCCTCTGCCTGAGAGCAAACTGTGACCCCCCAGCATAAGGAATGACACCCCACTGAGAAATGAAACTGGCTGTAACATCATCATAACCAACTCCAAGTGTCCTCCTGATGGCAGATGTGATCTTGTACCGTTTCTGCTCACTGCCACATCTCTTCTTGCTTTACTGCTGAGCAGAGGGATGGATCCTGGCTGTTTTATGAGCAGTGTGAAATTCCCAGGGGCTCTCCTCAGGTGTGCACACCACCACCACCCAATTTGTAGCCCAGAGCAGAAGACAGTCCCTCAGGAGTGTAACAGACACTGAATTTCATTCTTCTTTCCCACTCACCCTTGTCATATCCTCTTCACAGGGTCCGTTCTTTCTCTTGCCAAGGTTGGTCCGATGCTCCCTGGGGGAAGGAGAGATTGTTATTAACCACAGCCTTCCCTGTTACAGCCAGAGAGCAAGAACAAACCTCACTCCCATGGAGTCAGACATTTCCAGATCACCCAGCTTAGCACTAACCAAAACCTGCCCTCACAGACCAGACACTGTCCCCCACTGGTGCACCCCTCTGTGGGGTTGAATACCCATATCAAACACTGAGCAAGGCAAGCAGGAGAACGGGGGCAGACAGACAGAATCCCTTCAGCACCGGGTTTCAGAGAGAGCCCTCGCAGATCTCCCAGCTCCCACAGAGCCAAACTGTGAGGAAGAGGAGCACTGACATGTTGTGGAAGCACAGGGTGCACTCGCTGGCGTAGGTGACGCCGTCGGTGGCGCAGACGGGGTCGTAGATCATGGTGCAGGCCAGCAGCTCCCTGCCATCCTTCAGCGTGGTCCTGGGGAACTGGCTGCAGTTCAGCTGGGGAAAACAAGGACAGCAAAGGCTCTGCCACGGCTCTGCTCTGTGCCTGGGAGCCCCCAACACATCCCCCCTGCTTATGGCTCTGCCAGACCCTAAAAGGATCTGCCAGATGACAAATCATGGTTATATATTAACTCATTCTTCATGGAAAACTAGCAATTTCCTTTCACAGCCTTCCCTGGAGAAGACTGAATCAAGGCTGGAAGGAGACAGTACTCATTGAGCCCTGCATTTATCACTATGCCCCTATACCTAAGTGAACCCACCAGGATATTACGAAAGGCAGCTCAGAAATAATCTGTAAATCAAAATGGCACAATTTATGCACTTCCTGCAAGGGGGCTGACTGCAACCAAGGTGTTTTTCAAGGCCCACAAGAATGGAGGGGAGATGTGCTGACAGGTCTTTTGTTGCAATGGGACAGTTCTGAGTGTTGAGAGCTGCCAGCAGGACTGACAGCAGTGGAAGCTGATTTACGTCAGCTGAGGAGCTGGCCTTGTGTTTTAGCACTCCCAGTTTCTCCAGTGCAAACTCCTCATTCCTGATTTATGTATCTCGACCAGCCTGAGCACAGAGCGTACTCGGGAAACAAAGGAATGACATTTCATAGTTTGTTTGTATAGAAATGAAATATCTGACTCGGGATGTTGACTCTTTCAAACACATGCTAATGAGGTGGCTTTGTTCTTCTATTCCCCAGTGAGGGTAAATGGTTTAGAGCTGGCCAAATATAGCTAATCTGGTATTTTTACATGATTCATGTTAGTATATACTGGATTACATTGCATTTACCAAAAAAAAAAAAAAAAAACCAAAAACAAAAGCAATCTACACCAAACCAAAAACCAGAGGTGGGTTTGAATCCCCTGATACCTCAGGCATAGCATTCAAAACACAGGCAATTTTCTAATCTTTGCAGAACATCCTTTTGTAAAACACAATCATTGAGAGAGCACCAGGTTCCCTGGGCCCTCTGCATCCCCTGGCCATATTGCCAAAACATCCTGCTAAGTTCCTGCAGCAGCTATGACTGAGTGCTGTGGGAAAAGGATTCTCTGTGTAAAGCCTTTAATCATTTATCCTCTCCCTGTCTCATAACTCAATCCTCACCTGTCCTCTCCTCTTTCTTTCCCTGACTGTATGCAGGAAGTGCTCAATGTTCCTGCTGATGGGAGGGTGATATTAACCCACAGAAGGAAGGGCAGCACAAGTGTGAGCCCCGTGGAGGCTACACCACCCAAACCACCCAGCATTTGCTCAGGTTGTGCACTTGGCACCTGCTCAAACTCTTCCCTTCCCTGGGGTGTCGCTTACCTGGGGAGGTTCTTCCACGCACCTTCCATCGTGCTTCTTGGCAACCTGGGTTCCATACTCCCTGGAAGAGAAAGCAGAGCTCAGAATGCTCAGCAAATGACCCTGTGTGGCTCTCAGGGGGTTGCTGCAGGGCTCACATGTTGTGGGCACACAGGGCGCAGTCGTTGCTGTAGGTGACGCCGTCCGTCCCGCAGATCTCGCGCAGGATGTAGGGACAGGCTCCCATGGCCTCTCCGGATTTGGTCCCGCTCAGGTACGTGCTGCAGTCAACCTGGGCAGGTAAAACAGCAACCCTGGGTCAGAGTCCCCTCTGCAGTCTGCCTGTCGCTGCACAACACTAAATGAGCGACACGCACACGCTGAGATGTCCAAGGTAAAACAGGGGCAGCTCATTTCTGAACGACGATATTTATAGAACTTCAAAAGTGACCATGGATTGGAGGATGAAATTGCCACCTCTCCAACCACACTGCTCAAACTAACAGTCCCTCAGCTGTCTCTTCCTCCAGCAAAGAATGCAAACCAATCATTATTTACATGAAAAGTGCGTGAGAAACTCCATTACAAAAATGTGAACATCAGAAGGCTTAGAAGAACTTGGAAGAATAGGATGACAGACTGCCCACTCTGATCCTCTTGATTTTAGAGGCCTTTGTCAGGGGAAAATCAGAGAGTTTTTAAAGTTTAGATTTGCATTACAAATTAATTATGTAATTGTAGTTCGGTGGCTTCTGCTAGCAGAGGGAACAGCTGGTAAAAGAGATTATTCTGCTAGAACAGAACATACACAAGTTTTAAATCCAGCATTCATAAAATCAGAAAGATTGGAAAAGACCTCTAAAATCATCAAGCCCAACCATTAATCCAGAACCCCCATGTTCACCATATGTCCAAGTTCCGCATCCACATGCTCTTTGACCAGCTCCAAGGAATACTGATTCCACCAATTCTCTGGTCAGCCTGTTCCAATTACTGCCAAGACTTCCACTAAAGACTTTTTTTTTCCTAATTTCCAAACTAGACATCCCCTAACTCAGCCTGAGGAACCTGATTTGAAGTGTTTGACATTGAGTGAAGCTTGGCATAATTTGCTGTATCCAAGATTTTGTTGCAGCATTTCCAAGAGCAGCAAGAACTGTTTCACCAGCTTCTGCTGCAAAAATATTTACAATATATAGAATCTAATGGCTTAAATATTTGAGGATCAATAGACAAACGCCTATTGGAAATCACTCAACATTAGCTAAGCATCACTGACACTTCACTGTCATTTTGCAGTCTCCCCAATGCACTGTCTCTTATTATCCATATTTCCCATGTGGTGCAAGAACAAATTAAAGCAAAGACCACATTTTAACGTGCTTTTTCTACAGAAAATATATTGCAGTCCCTCAGGATGCATGAAATTATTTTTGGTGCTTCAGAGCTGCTCTGCATAAGCAGAATAAATGTGTTGAGATATTATCAGCACATATTGTTACTGTGCAGGATAATAAAGCTATTTCTGTACACATACCTGAGAGCAGATTTGTCCTGGCTGACCAGAGTACAAGGATTTTTTTAACCTGCCTGTCTAGTGCAATGGAAATCCTAGCACTGAATAAATACACAGACATCTAACACAGCTTTCTGCCTCCTCTCCTACTGTGCTAAAATGGGCTGCATGGTTCTTGGGCTGCCTCTGATGATTTCTGTTCAGAGATTGGCAGTACTGGGACATTTTGTTTCTGAAGTCCTGGCCTGTCCTCATCCTCTCTTCCCCTCCTGTACAGCACACTGGCAGCTGTAGCAGCTGAGGAGAAGCACAGTATCAGCATGAGCACCACCCTGGGTGCACTGAGCCCAGCCAGGGGCTTCCTGGAGACTGCAGAGAGATGAGATGGTGTTTATTTAACAGCTAAAAGAACACTTACAGGAGTGCTTTCCTCCTTGCACCTTCCATCGTGGCTTTTCTTAACATCAGTCCCCTGTTGTCTGAAAGGGAGAGGTTGGGGTCAGCACACTCACCACCTGAGAGCCCTGGGACACGCAGGTGCCACAGAAAGCAAACCAAACCCATAAGCAATATTTATGATAAAGGAGGGAGCTGTCTGCCTGATGAACCAGCTTCTCCCTGTCATTACAAAGTGTAATTCTAAGTGGTAACAGACCAGTCAGGCCTCCTCATTGTGTGCTATCTAACAGCCCCATTCACCCTTTCTTCTGCCCAAATACCACAGTCCCATTCACTTTTTCTTCTGCCTTAATGTCCCAGCCCTCACAGAGTGCTGAGGTTGAGAGCTGGTTCTCCCACACTCCCCCAAGGAGCAAAAAGAGCACCAGGGACCAAAATCCAGGTGACAAGGGCTTCAGGGGAGCACAGATAGGTTAGCACCAAAAGAAAAGCCATCTGGAGCACTAACCCTGGCTTGCCACTCCAGAAGAGAGTCCTGTGTGCAATACTCACACGTTGTGGGCACAGATGCTGCAGTCGTTGTCGTAAGTGAACCCGTCGGTGCCGCACACCGGGCGCAGGATCCTGGGGCACCGCACCAGGTCTTTGCCACCCTTCACCTTTCTGGCTGGGAATTTACTGCAGTCAAGCTACAAAAAAGCAGCAGCATCAAACCTGAGGAAGACCTTGTTCTCCAATTTAAAAAAAAAAATTCCATCATATTCTCCTGCTGTGTCTCTAACACCATCAGTGCTACAACTCAGTTCTTACTAAACCAGGCTGAGTCAGCTGTGCCTGAGCCCTCTCACACAGGGGGAACTGCACAGCACTGTGTACAGTGCCAAATCCCTGGCTTAAGCACCTTGGTCAGTCCCAACTACAAGATATATCACAAAAGAAAAAAAAATTTAAAACATGGCCCCTTTTAAATTGTGCAATGAAAGAACTTGGACTTTGCATTTGAAGGGCATCATCAAAGGAAGATCAAAGCCCAAACTGAATAACTTCCACATTTGTGTGTTAGCATGTCCTACAGAGCAGCTGATACATTCCAATCAAAACCTCAGGTGTGCTCCAAATTTCAGAATATGTCCCAACCCCAAAAGCTGCTGTATGTGTGAATTCACGTGAGGACTCTGTGCATAGCTCTCATCCAGCCCATCTGCCAGAGCTGCTGGATAAGGAGGGCCCAGAGGACATCTGCCTCAGGATAGGTGGGATTTGTCAGCATCCTCAACACAAGGAGCTGACAAGACTTTACAGACAGGTGGAGAAAGCCAGACCTCAGGCCAGCTCACTTTCAGAGTAGACGTCACCTCGGGGAACCCTTTTGTTGATGCAGCTAAGAGGAGTAAACCTTATACTGAACACTTACCTCATCAGACTTCTTTCTGCATTGTCCACTGTGCCTTTTGCCAACATGGGTCCTTTTCTCCCTGGAAGAGGGAAACAAAATAAATGCTTAACCTCTTGGTCAAAGTCATGGGCAAAATGAAGCAAACCGTGGCTTCAGACTTTTAAAAAGTGTTCAGAATTGCTACTTCACTCATTACCAAGCCCATCCCACCTTCTCACGATGTGCAATTTACAGCAATAGTCTGAATTATTCCTTCCTCTGCCTAGCCCACAGACTCATCCAAGGAGATGCCTTATGACTCTGTGTGAGCACACAGAAGGCATCAGAAAGAAACTCAAGGCAAACCCAAACCCATCCCATTTCTAAGAGACTTGAAGAAATAGGCAGGATCAGAAATGCAGCAGGACAGTTCTCAAGACTGCCCAGCACTGCTGGGCACCCAGAAGCGGCACTCAGGGCAGGGCACTCACGCGTTGAGGGCGCAGATCGCGCACTCATTGTCATAGGTGGTGTCGTCTGTGCCACAAACTGGGTTCAGGTCCCTCGGACACAATACCAAGGTTTTTCCGTCCTTGGTGGTTTGTGTTCGGTACCTGGTGCAGTCAACCTGGCAAAATAAGGACAAATCACTCTGGAGGAGCCCTTGCTATGCAAGGGAAGTTGATTCAAAACCTTTTTGTTCTGTATCTCAGACTCAACTGCTTCTGTAACAGGACAAAACCCTGTTACACTGGAGCTAAACTTCAATCAGAAATTACACTTCTGAATATTATCCTAGTTCTCCAGGAGTCAAGAATAAGGACTATCTTGGAGAAGAGATCCTTCAGGCACAAGAACATGTACAACATTTTCATCTCATTTAAAAAAAAAATCTTGTATTTAGGAAGAAACATTTTTCAACAGCTGTAAATCGGAATAATACTGTTTCAGTTTGTCTTGGTTTTCTCCACACTTTTCCAACTCTGTGATTACTTCTCACATCAGATTCCCTGTAGTTTAGTAGAGGATTTGAAAGGATAGGAAAGAATGGTTATCTATCTGTTGGAGAATGGACTTCCTACATCCCAGAATTTTAGCGCTGAAATACAGAAGCTTCTCCTCCTGAGGCATCAGACTGTTGGCCTCAAACAAAGATACAATAATCTATGCTCTATAAATATTTATGGTTAGGGCTCCTATGAGTCTCACTACATCTGTGAATACAACCAGCATGGGAGTTTTGAATCCCTGCTGCTGAGGGTGGAAACACTTGTGGTCTCCAGAGAGAAAACTGCCAACCTGCAGAGCATGTCGGCAAGAGAAACCTTCTGTCCCTCCACCTCCTCCTGGGGACACAAGTCAGCTCCTCATGTCATAGCCATCTCCTTCCTCTTTCCTCAGTTTGGTGTGGTAAGCAGGGGGTGACCTTCTCTCTGGAGCAGAGAGGATGCCAAATCCACCCCCACCAGTCAGAAAAGCAAAGAATGGACTGGGACCCTTGTATACCTTGGCCTATGACCTCTCGTAGGTTCCTAATGAAACCTGTGAGGTCTTCAGGATTTTATTAGCCCTAAGAGATGGATTTTTGACTTATATTGCACTTACAGCAAGAGATTCCTTGCAGGGCCCTTCATGCATTTTGGTAACATTGGTGTCGTGTTCTCTGAAAGGAAGAAAAGCTTCAGTTAGGGAGCATTGAGAATACCTTTCCCCATGACCCTGCAGACACTGGGACAGCAAGGCAGGGTCCCACCCTCCCTGAGGGACATTACAACTGCCTGAATTCTCTGAATGTGCCCTGCAGATGGCAGCTGCTAACAATACAGATACTCCAATCTCCCATGGGAATTAAGTGTTAGGAGTAATTAGATGTTACAAGCAACACTTTGATCTGCTCGTGTCTCTGCTTTGGTTCTTTTTGTGATTCCCTTCATGAGCACAGACAAAAAAATTGGGCAGAAAACTCAAGTTGGCTGAAGAATCATGAGAAGCCAGAAGCAAGGAGACCTACAGAGACACCTGCCTCAAAGCTGGTATTTTACAGAGGTGCTTCTGAGAGCCTCAACTTGCTGATTATCCAGAAGGACATTCCATGCACACCACTTACGCATTGTAGGCACAGATCCCACAGTCATTGTCATAAGTGAAGCTATCTGAGCCACAGACTGGTTTCAGTATCCTTGGGCAAGCTACCAGGACATGATCATCTACCACAGCTCTACGGTAATTACTGCAATCAACCTGTAAAAATAGCAGGAATAGAGAGGAAAAAAAAAAAACAACACTTTTTAGATATAAAGATATAAGCTCTTATATAGTCTTCTCACTCTCCCTCAGCCTTTGGGGACAAATCCAGCATCAAACCAATTTCACTATCAAAAGAAATTCTGTGGGAATTCTCTCCCAACAAAAAAAAAAACAATGCGATATTAAGAAGGACTGTGATTTGGGTTTTGTGAGATCCTTCATAGGATCCTGCTGAGGTATCCAGGTGGTGAGATCCAACCTTCAGCCAATGCATTATTTTTATTTTATTCCCAATTAGACAGGTTTGAAGTCTGGAGTAGAAAATAAGAGAGAGGGTATCAGATAACCTATGAAAACTGTCTCAGCTTTGGTTACCACCAGATTGTATTTTGGGTTGTGCAGACCAGCTGTTCACATCCTGTCCCACTTCTGCATGGTGTTTGAGTTGTCCCCATTACAGACTTTGTCTTACCACGACAGGTTTTGGGTCACATTCTCCATCGTGCTCCTTCTCCACGCTGGCGCTGTGCTCCCTGGAAGAAAGCAGACCTGTGTCAGGGATCAAGGAACAGCATCACCTCAAGGCTGGCGCTGTTGCACCCAGCTGCAAAGGCACATGCTCCTCATCTCTGGGGAGCAAAGCTGCCCCCCCTGCCCGGGACGCCCTGCGGGGTTCCCAGCCAGACTCACGCGTTGTAGAGGCAGATCCCACAGTCGTTGCTGTACGTGTTGCCATCGGTGCCACACACTGGTTTCAAGTCCCTTGGGCAAGCCACCCAGGACCTCCCATCCTTGGTAATGCCACTGGAGTACTGGCTGCAGTCAAGCTGTGGAAGCAGCCCAGAATCAGCCCCGAATTGGAACGAAACCCCCCAGCATCCTCCCACCACCACCACGCCTGCAGCTCCTGCTGGGAGGCAAATTAGAGCCATTATTGGGAATCAGCTCAGGCAATCAGGAGGAGGGAATCTTCCCTACAGAAATTTCTGATTATGCACTTCTGCCGGGGTCCAGGGAGGCTGGCTGGCTGTGGGTGAGACAGAGCCTAATGAAGGCAGTGGTAATTGGGAGCCCCTCGGCTCTGCAGCGGATCCTTCCAGATCGTGCTGCACTCCAGAGAGTTCTAGGAGGCTCCTAGCTGCGTGGGAGGAACCTGCAGACAAATCCACAGCTCAGGCCCTGCTGGTTTTCTCTCTGTGATGTAGGTATAGACATTTATGCAAGGAATTCTTTGCGCCTTGCTGTATGGCAGCAATTATCAGAGTCACGGTGTTTGATGTTTTCGAGCGTGTCATCCTAAGACAGTTTTCCTCACAAGGAGGCAAGCTACTGCCTTTGGCTGGGAATAACTAAATTATGTCTAAGAGTCAATATAATAAGAGTGTACAATTACTTCTTGTTTTTTCATTTTATTTAATGAACCGAAAATATTGCAAAAAATGGGGATCTTTTACTTTCTCGTGAAATTGGAAATGTCGTTCAACCATGCACTGGGAAATATTATTTTAACTGCAAAGATTTCATTAGATTTAACCCATGTGCTCACTGGGTAGCTACATACTGCTCCTACTTTACCAGAAGCCTGAACAGAACATAATAAATAGATTTGTAGCTCACCTGAACTCCAAAGGCACTACCTGAAAGAAAAAAATGGAGACAGAAAAAAACCCAAATTATTAATACACAGAGAACACATATATAAATATTTTCATGAAACTAGTTAATCCCTAAAATGTTACAGGTAAGTGATACAAGTACTTTCAATTCTATACTGTTGGATTTTAATCTCTCCTAAGAGACTTTTATGCTTGACTTTCAAAAGTTTGGACATGCATGTTTAAGATAATTATCACCACCAGCACTGTCCATCTCCAAATACATAATTCTCAGTTACCAGGAGTAGCACAGTAAACTCCCAGTGCAATGGGAGTTTATTCTTTAACCTACAGGTTAAAGTTTGCATTTATATTGCTCAGATGAGTAATAATGCCATTTTTACAGTTTTATTTTGCCTTTATACGCAGGACTGCCATGTGCAAGCCCCTACCCTGCACTAGAACTGCTCTACACACCAGGAAGGTAACAGCTGTATAATGTTTGCTGAAACCTCAATCTTGAAACCTAATTTCCTTGCTGTGCTCTCTCAGGAAGGCTATTTTTTCATGGAACAAGGCTCTCCTCCATGTTGCAAGACCCAAAGGCTTTTACTGAAATGAAAGCTCAACTCTGACTCCGCCAGATCGATCTTTGCAGTACCCCAGTGAATACTCACCCAAGCAGCAGCAAAGGGCAAGAGCTGCCCTCACCAAAAGTCCTGTGACCTTCATGGAGCCCGGGACACCCCTCCAGTGCAGCCTGCCTGCTCTCTGTGCGGGAGAGGAAGATTGCAGGGAGGAGCAGGCATATATAGCTCACCACGCTATCAAGTGGTCCCACCTCATTAGGTAATGCTCCCAGCCTGTCATCACCACTCAAAGCCAAAAACGTGTTTACCCAGCTCTGGATGTCTGGCTAATGATTGATACAAGCCTGTGTGCCAGGAAGGGGATTTCGTGTGCCTTGAGGTGCGTGGGGACCGTGCCAGGACCCCTCTGCTCCCGCACACTCTGCCCAGCCCTGGGCTGCCCCTCATCCCAGGTTCACATCTCCCCTGTGCCTACCTCAATGCAATTAGGACTTTCTCCTCAGCTATCATTTTCGACTGAGCTGCCAACTGATAGCCAAACCCCCCCATTATTTGACCTCAGAGGGTGGTTTTGTACTCTTCACTGCTGTATTTCAGCCCAGTTTGAGCCCAGAAGGTCACCCTGTGCTCTGCGGGAGGAATCCTGCTCTTCTCATGTTTAAAACACTCAGCAGTGCTCTGCTGTACGTGCCAACTTTTCCTGTAATACAGTAAGGAGCAAAAATACTAAGTTTGGTCCTAAAAATCCATCTTTTTTGGCTGTTCACTGAAAACTCCCATGGCACCTTCTGCTCATCTGCTGCCACCTCCCCCATGGCCAGTCCCTGACCCACCTTACTGAGCCTAAGTGACACCATCCCCAGGGCAGCAGGCCAAATGCCTTTAATGTCTGCACAGACTAGATGTACTGTACTTCCTTTACCTAGGAAGTCAGCCAACTTTGCAAAGATTGGTATTAGCCCACACATGGTTTGCTTCCTGAAAATTCACTGTGTACGTTATCTCTTTATGCTTTATATCTTTAGTTTTCTACAAATATCTCCTCAAGGTTTGCCCACTATTCAGGTAATGGAACTTAGATTGGCTCTGAACTCTTTTTTTGCAATTCTTTGGATTAATCTCAATTGTAGACTTCTCAGTTGGGAATCCTAAATTCTCCCAATCTCTCACTAACTTATCATTTTTCAAATTCTGTATTTGGTAATCAAAATCCTTGCTTGCAGATCTATTTTTTGACACAATTTAAACAGAGGGAGCTTGTGTTGAATCATCACAGTTTTATTTTCTAAGAGAAGGAAATTTCCAACATCTTTCTCACTTGAAAAGCAAATCCACAACAACACAATTTTAGGGATTACCTAGTGGAAAAATATTTGCTTTCACATCCAGGAGCTCTGCTAATATTAGTACTTTGCAGTGTGCATCTGCAAAACCAAAGTCCCTCCAAATGCCAGTGTTTCCTGCTATGTCAGGAACACGAGGGATGGTGTCCCTGTTCATATTCCTCATTTGCATTCCTTCCCCCTGATGTTCTGCCCTGTGTTTCCTGACCTTTCCCTTATCTCAGTTCCACCAAGTGTCCGGGACTCCAGACCTTTGGGTTGATACAGACCTTGGCTACAAGGACCCCTTCTCATCCCGATTACAATATCCATCTCCCAGGGCTTATTCCAGCCAAGGCCAGGATCCATTAATGCTTCCTGGCAGGGGAAAATGATTCCTGACAACTTAATTGCCAGGCTCTGTAAAAGCTGTCATGGTCAAGCAAACTCCTGCCAATGTCCACAGCGATGACACCTGAACCCTATCGGAAAGGAGATATTATTTGCAAACCAAATCTCCAGTTAAAGTGGATTGACTCAGCATGTTCTGTCAAGAGCAAAGTAATTCTCTTCCAACCAAGCTATTAAATTTAGGAAGTAGTTTGCAATAGGAGACAGAGTAAAGGGACAGAAGAGCAAACACCTGTCGAGGATCTAGAGAAGGAATTTGGATTTAGAAAACACTGCAGCTACAGTGCATGCCTGCTGTCCCCTGAGTCAGCTGAGGCACACAGAGCTCAGCTCTGGGCTCCTGCCCTGGGCATGAGATCCACTGGGACCCTACCAGGGAGCCGCCTGCTTCACAGAGAGTGATCCAGCAAAGCTTTTTCCACCAGGAACTAGGAACTTTTCCCTTAGGACAGAGCCTTTCAGGAGCAGAGAGGCAGGTGCAGAACATTCCACCCACACTGGACAGGGAGACCTTTGGTTGTGTTTACACCCTTCTGCTTGTGCAACTCCAACTTGCAGTGATGCTGTGTTGACATCTACCTGTTTATTTTCCTTTGCTGCAAATCCCACCCGGCTGAGCAGCCCAGGACAGGAGCACTCCACCCCTTTCTTCTGCTGCCTCCCCAGGTTACCTCTGGTCCCAGCTGTGACTCATCTGACTCCATCTCTGCAGAATCTCACTGACACAGGCCAAAAAAAGGAAGCAACTCCTTTGAGGCAAGAAGGCAACAAAGCCAACTCTTCTGTTTTTAGAAATATATGCAGAAATTCTCCATGCTTCTCACCCTCAAACTGCAGGGGTGGTTTTTGAGACCTTCTACATCAGGGGTCTGTATTCTTAATTTTCAAGCAGTTGCATCGTGTTTTTAGTGAACTTGAGTGGAGTTACTCACCCTTCCTGCAGAGGAAAGCACTGGAAGTTTTTGTGTTGCAGTTCCCAGAGGAAGAGCTGGGCAGCAGGAAAGATCTTGCAGCAGAATAGAGCTGGGAGATCCCAAGGAAATTGCCCAAAGAGCTCCCTGTAGTAGGGAGAGCCTTGCAGGGAAGGACAGATGTTCTAACAGCTGCCAAACAGAAGCCCTAGAGAGAGGAAAGAGAGAGGCCCATTCATGAGTCCCCAAGGTGAAAGCAGATGGGCCATGGAGCAGAAATTATGCTAATCAAGACAAATAACATTGAAATCCCCAGGTACCCATAGCAGAAGTTGTGTGGTGGGACTGAGCATCACAGAGATGTAGGGAGAGCCAGAAAAGAGAGCTCTGCAGCAGAGCCAGAAGGGCTTCCCTGCACAAACAGCATCAAGTTCTCCATGTGACAATTCACCAAGTTCTTCAAGGAAAAAATGCCCCTAAACTGCAAGATTTCCAGCACTGTCTGCTCTGGCAGCCTGCAAAAGGTGCCCTGGGCAGAGCACACCATGGAGCTATGCCAGGGCTCTCCCTCAGTGTGGCTGGGGAACAGAAGGGAGCTGCTGGGCAGAGCTCCCAGGCTCCAAGTGGACAGAGGACTGAAAAATACCACAGGGAGTTCAAGGTCTGCTGAGGCATCTGCCAGAGTCAGCAGTCCTCACTCTCTACCAAGAGCAGCACTTACGTGCCCTGAAAAGTTGCATAAGTTCCTGACACCTTCTATGAAAAAAGAAGGAAAAAAATACCAAGACACTTCAGGCTCCTGCAGAGGGCATTTTAGCTCAAAACCCAATGGCGTTGAGAGGCTGGAGACCAAAGTCTGTTCATAATGCCAGTTCTGCAAAACCTCAGGAACTGCTGTGAACCACATGGGGTCTGTGGTTATTGGCAAGCAACACCCTTAATAAAGTGTAATTTACAGCAAAGCAAAGAGTCCCCAGAGCTCTGGTACCTTTCCAGTTTCATAGAGGGCTGGCTTGGCCTCATTACCATTTTAAAGGGGAACACAAAAGGCAACCATGAGCAAACAGAAAAGAAAAAGTGGTAAATCTCCAGCACCTCATGAGCCTTTGCCTCCTCCTGCCCAGGAGTAATGATGTGTGGCGTCCTTCTGGAGCTCTGCTGTGCCACCAGGGACACTCCTCAGCAGCCAGCCCTCGGAACAACCTGCAAAAGGGGGTTGAAAGCAAGAGCAGAGCCAGCAGGCAGGCTGCTGGGAGCAGGACAGAGCCAGCCCTGCTGCTCACAGCAGCACAGGCAGCTTGAGCAAGTCCCTGTCCTGTCCCTCCTCAGCAGATGGGCTCAGAATCTGATTAACGATCCCTTATCACCAGCTGTGATTTTGTAGATGGTAATTTCTGCTGGCAGCAGGAGAAATTTAGAAGGTGCTCAAATACAGACAGAAGAGGCTACTGGGGCAGTCTTCATCAGTTTATTGCTTTTCAAGCACAGTTAATGAAGGTTTTAGGGGTCATTATTTGAAAACTTAAATACCTGAAATCACCACAAATCACAGTAGCTTTCAAGTGCACTGATTTTCATTTGCAAGAATTTATTTTAAGCCACAAATTTTGCACTGCTTTTATGAAATCATGTAGATGTCCCTGCACATGATGTTAGCTGGAATCAGTGAGCAGACATCATCAGAGAACATTTTTACTGTCTGACATTCATCACTCTCAGGCTGCATAAATAACATTCAAGAATGTACTTGTTTCATCTCTGCTCAAAGACAAAATCTGCATCTCCCAAAACAGCTAACCAGCCCCAAACTGGTGACTCTCACTCTACATGACTTGACTTGGTATGGGGATTTTCCACGTAGAAAGAGGCAGTCATAATTTGTTTCTAAATCAAAGTGTTTGCTCACATTAAAAAATAAGCATATAAACTATTAACAACCACTTATGGCAAAGTCTGCTGATAATTAAATCAATTTTTATTATTATCAGCTGCAATAAAACATGATGCATGCGTAAGCATTTTGAGGGTTTATAATCAATTCTCATTAACTGCAGTAGAAATAGAGGATGTGATAACTTAATTGAAAGAATTTTACGTCTTTGGTGGGAGTGAAATTAATTGATATTAGGTAAAATCCTGTCAAAACCTGAAAGTCACTTCAACCTTATCTGTAAGAGAAAAGTGTTTACAGATCAGGTCACAGCTAAAGTGGACTCAAACACTGCAAATGTTCATTCAAGGTCTTCTGGAAATGTCCTGCAATAAAGTTTATACAAATAAAGAACCTATTTGCTTTAAGAAACATCTGTAGAAGAGAGTACAGAAAGTACGTGCAAACCACCAGCAGATTTCTATTAACTCACCATCAGTCTCTCCTGCTCTGCAAACTCCACCCCAGTCCCAGATCCACTGACTCCAAAAAAACCCAGGGAAACCCTTGGCTCAGAGGCCTGGCTTTATCTGAACAGTTTACAAATATAAATGAATTGGGATCATCTGTAGGTCAGTTACATCTCAGGACAACACCACTTTTCTCCTTAAGAAGCTTAAGCCATTCCATACCATGGAATTTCTCACTTCTCCATGTGCCCCAGCACCAGAGTCCCAAAGGAAGGATCATCCTCTCCTTGCAGGAGACAGTTCCTGAGACAGGACCTGACTTGAGCCTACAGGGAACTTCAGACCAAGGCAGAGGGAGACCCAGCAGCAGATGGTCCATGGGCCACCACAATGGCTGAACTTCCTGCACTGCCTTGAGAGCGTCATCAGTGCTTCTGCTCTCTCACAGCAAGAAATACTGGCCAAATTCACACCTCCAGATCCCAGAGACCTTTCTGGGCTCAGCACATCTCCTAACATGACCACTCAACAGGTATCTACTTTCCAGCATTGCTCCAAAGCAAGCTCTGGATTTCCCAGCACCTCACATGAGAAGCCTGGAAGAGGACACTTAGTGCATCATTTAAACCACCAGCCCAATACATAAGGGACTTTACAACTAATTTTCCTCTATATGTTTCCAAATGTAAACCAAACAAATCTCAAACAACCCTCTGAGGTAGGTAAGTATTGTTTAATGTTTGTTTTACAGGCAGGAGAAAAGGGCTGATGGGGCAGTGAAGTGATTGACCCAAGACCTCATAAAGAGCCAGAGAGAATTGACCCCTGACCCCTCCTCTCAAAACCCCAGACCACACTCTTCCTCCTTGGGCCCAACATCTTCACCAGGTATTTACAGCAGCTGCTGCACCTCAGGGTGCTCCTTGCCTAAGGAGCACGTGGTGCACAGCCAGAGCAGGGACTGGTGTGTCCCTCCCCGAGGCTGAGTGAAGAACAGTGACATGAGGCTGAGGAGTTATGTTTATTGGAGAAGCACATTTAGACATAGCGAGCAGCAGGGACTGCAGCAGCACGCATGGGGCACACCTGGGAGGCACCACAGAGTCCCCACAGCCTCTCGCTCTCCACCTGAGCAAGGACAGGCTCTGTGTGCTGCAGAAGGGGATGGAGGCAGCTCTGGCAGTCCTGGGGGCTCAGCAGCTCCCCTGATGCTCAACGTCGATGCTTGCTTTACTCGCTCTGCAGAGACAGAGGGCAGACATTTATTGCTGTAATCCCAGAAAGGACCATGAGGAAACCTTAAAGCTGTAATAGTCTCATGCTCTGCAGGGGCTCTGGGCCATTCCTGCCTCTCTGTGATGGGGGACCACTCTGCCAGCATCCTCCCTGCTCTGCAGGAACAGCTTGGCTGAAAAAACAGAGCCGGGGAAAGGAGAGGACAGAGCCCAAGTCCCCACAGGCTCAACCCCACCATCATAAGGCTGCAGTGACAGAAAAAAAATCTGCAGAACCCTCTGTCCTGGCTCTGCAGCTTTTCTGGACAAGGTGGGACACAACCTCCAAAGGACAGGCTGGCCAAGCTGGGCCAAGTCACTGCCTCTCTCTGTACATACCTTTGGTCACAGCTGATTCCTGGTGTTTGCTGGCAGCCTGAACTCCATTACTCCTGGAAAGGAAGAGCAAAAAAATGAGCCCATCCCCAAGCTTGACCACATCTGTGTGACACTGGTATCAGTGTGACAGCCCCTCAGGCCAGCTCAGTGCCACATAAGACAACTGCAGCAGAGCCTGGCACAGGGGCAGGCAGGTTGGGCCACTGCCAGCTGAGGAAAACAAGACTAATTTCAGTCTCTAGCTAGGTGCTTTCCACACCTATTTTCTAATCTGGGAAAAGTCCTGCTTTTTTCCTTTCCCTCCTTTCACTACCTTTAAAAGTAGCATGGCAAAACAGAGAGCATTGTAAGGAAACTGGGACTTGCCCACTGCAGACGTGGGAGTTATCTGTTTGTTGAGAAACAGGTTTAGAAAAGAAAAGGAGAAACCCTGGATAACCCCTTTTTTCCCCAGTCTATTGACCAGTGCGGGCAGGCTGGTGACTACTGCCCAGGTGATTAGTGTGCAAAACCTTTGAACAAAAGGAACTGCAAGATACGCAGGATTAAAAGTGAAATGTGCAGGAAAGACCCACAATCAATTAATCCACGTGACAGAGCCCTGCAGGACCTACCAGCCAGTTAACTTACCAAAAAAAGATATCTTATCCCACGATGCCGACCTATATTTGTCATCAGTAAAGCAGAACAGGATCAAAGGAATTCAGTTATGGCAGAGACCTCGCAGGGAAGGTGGCCAGACCCAGCGCTGGCCAGTGGGCACAGGCTCTCTCTGCAGCAAGGTTTTCCACCCCAGCCACGCCCAGATACACCCTTTAGTGTCAGATCTCTCTCAAACCACACTGCTCCCAGCCCTTCCCATAAGCATCCTTCCCCGACGGCCATCAGGTCACCAGAGCCACCAGAAACACCTGGAAATCCAGCTGGAGCTTTGCAGGCAGGAGTGTTTGCAGGCACTGGGCTGCAAAGGGATGAGGCAGCTTTAACACACATTTGATCAGGCAACCCAGCACTCTCCATAGGTAATTTAAAAATACAACTCAAGGAAATAGGACAATTTTTGGGTAACAATTTCTTATCTTCTTTCAAAGTATTTCACATTCTGTACATTGCAACTCTCTAAACCCATTTTTGATGCCAAAAGCACTGCTGGAGCTATTTTCCTCCAGGTTTTAGTAGCATATATTGAGTGGCTGAATCTTCAGCAGAAAGAAAAATTATACTGCAAGTGAGCATGAATTTTAGTGCTGAAAATAACATAACTGTACATTGTTTATAAGTGCCCACAAATTTCCAGCCTGATTCTTCAGGTGACTTTAATAAACATAAAGAATAAATCATTGTGCAGGGGAGCTTTAGCTTTTTTTGCCTCAAGAAAAAAAAGCTTAGCACTTGGACTTCTAATTGCATCCGTCTCTCCTTGGAATACTTAACACAGCTGCAAGCTCTCTGACTTCCAGTAAACGGCATCTCCCTCTTATTGCAAGGGCTTGAGAGCTGTAACACCTCAGTGAGACAGTAAGGAATTCCAGACCCAGCACAGTTTTTTTGGAATCCTATCTATTTTTCAGTTGCCAGGGTGTATTCTGTCTTGGACACAGTCACTGACAGACTCCTGTAGTGCCTCATCTCCCTGTACCCACAGGCCAGCAGCAGCTCCATATCCCTAAGGACTGAGAGACAGAGGCCTCCAGGACTGTCACAGGCAAAATTATTTCTCTCTGCACTGCAATTTCTTTGACTCTAAGCAAAGTTTAGAGCATTCTGCTGCTTTAGAGAAGAGGGGAAAGGAGCCAGGTTTAGTGTGTTTGGGGGATCTGCTGGTGTTCTGGCACTGAGCAGAGGAAGGCATGGAATGACACAATGGCATGATGGCTCTCCCATACCCCACACCCCACTGTGCCTGAAAACAGATGGATACCACATCCATACTCAGAAGCCAATGCTCCCACCCAAAACTTCCCAGAAATCTCTTTGGTATGTTCAATATTTGGATTCTCTATGGGTTTAGAGTGGGAATCAATCTATTTCCCTGGGGATGAAGATCCAGTTTCTCAAGAGTTCATGCCAACAAGCAGAGTCCTCCCCAGGTGCTACAGGACATCCCGTGCACAGAGTCAAACTGGGAGACACTGGATGCAAATCCAAGAGCTGGAGGCTGTCCAGCTTCCACTGGTAGAAAGACAAAGCACAGCTAAGAAATGTTTAACTCATCTGCCCTGTGGGATTGCACAAGATGTCAAGGCTCAAGACCTTTCCCGAAAGTGTACCACCTAGGGAATAATCTTAATTTCCCAACCATCTCCCTGGATATTATCTGGGGAACAAGCCCTTTATGGTTTATACCATTCTGATCTTTCTAGCTCCATCAAAGTGCCAGGAAGAAAGTCAGCTATTTTCCCAGACACATCACACTCCTACCACTCAGCCTAAGCAAAACATGGAGACTATGCCCAGGTTATGCAATAAATCCGAGCCTCAACCTCTATTTAAACATCTGGACCATGAGAATCCCTTCCTGGGGCTCTAATGTTCCTGTCACAGGTGCAGAGGGCGGGCTGGCTCCCCAGCAGGCACTTATAGTAAAGTGGGGCACTTGCTTTTCTTCACCTCTTGGCATCATTCCACTCCAGGAACAAAATAAAATAGAAATAGGAGCTTCAATACCACTCTTCCCTCCCAGCCAACGTGGCTGAAGAGCAGCTGGAGAGCATGCCTTTAATTAGCCACTGTTCTCTGAAGGAACAAGCTAACTCTGTTAACCTGCCAGTGAGGTCCCAGTGTGGACACCCAGCTCCTGCTGAAGGGCACAGTGGGCAGCTGGCCAGTGCCAGCCACTCCTCATTCCTCACTGCCTATTGTGGCTGCCTGGATCAGGTCACCACAGGCTGAGACGGTGCCAACTGGGAATTTCCAGCAGGGGAGAGGCAGAGATTGATGTCTGGCAGCCCAGCTGTGGTTTGCTGCTTACCACTGCAGGGCCAGGCTCTCGGCACTCGCCTCGATAGTTTACCGTGATGAAGTTTGAAGCTCTCCTGCAAAGGGAGGACAAGACATCGCTTATTATTCACTTGCAATGCCACAGCTCTCAGCTGCTGGCATGACAGTCCTCTGTGGGCTCCTTAATGCTTTGATGCTACTTCCAATGTGATGGCATTTATTACTCCCCAAACAATTTCATGATTGGGCAGAGAGGGAATAGGGGACCCTGGCAACTTGTGTATCTTAATTAGCTGTCATCAGATTAATCTCAAGCATTTTGATCTATGTTTGCTTAACAGCAAAGCACCAAGGACACACTTGATAGTGAGTCATGATGTATCAAAACAAACACTGTTCTGCAAAAGACACTCGGGAATGGTGGATGGCCCTGTATTACTGAAATCTCTCCGCCTACTCACATGGCAGCTGAACACAAGTCACATTCATTTTTGTATGTTTTCCCATCAGTGCCACAGACTGGTTGTGAGGATTCGCTGCAGAAAATCCTTCCACCCTTTACCCCATGCAGAATTCGATCACAGTCCAGCTGAAGAGAGAAAGAAATCACATTTGGTGTTGGTTCACTTGCTAGACCCTCCTTTACATGACCTGCAGGTGCTCACAAACCAAGCCTTGCTTGAGGCCCCTCTGTCCTGTATCCCATGTAGCCAGGCCACACTTGGAAAGACATCACATCTCTTGTTTGACCAGCCAGCCAAGCTTTGGGGGACAGAGCTCTCACTTCCCGCTCACCAACCCACCCCAACACTACGGTCTGGGGCAAGACTTATTTCTCCCAAAGTGCATCCATCTTCTACCTGCACCGAGCCTCCCTTATCGGTATGCTGACACCATTTATCCCCAGGGGCTGAGCCGCAGCCCGTTGGCCGGAGCCGAGGCGGAGCGGCTGGCGCTGCCCGCGGGCGGTGCGGCACGCAGCGCTCCTGCCGCCCACCGCGCCCGGGACACCGGCGGCTGTGACTAACGGGGGTGCCCTCCTGCTGCCTCCGAGCACGGCGACGGGAGCGCTCAGGAACAGCTTTCCCCATGAACCACACGTGGCACAGCCAGCGCACAGCGACAGAACAAGGAGCGACCTTTTGGGATCCCCCAAAAAGCCTCTCGCACCCTCGGAGAGGAGAGGGTGTTTGTACAGTCATAGCAGATTTCCGACAGCAGAGGTCAGGGATAGCACAGCCTGGTCCCTGGCACGCACAGCCCCTTCCTCAGCCCCAGGAACAGGAAAAAAAACGAGACGAAGAAGCGACAAATGGGTTCCCAAGCCCTTTCTCCAGGGCTACAAAATGTGTTGCGACGGCTGCAAATGGTGTGATGGGTCTGAGAGAACATTCCAGTTCCCCCTCCACCTGGAGACACAGCATTTAGCACAAAAATGATGGTTTATCAGCAGCAGGCAACACCCCAGGGAAGGAGATTTTATGCCAGGCAGCAGAGGGGAGGTTTTGGTGATGGTGGGGTGCCGTGATAGCACCTGCTGGTTAAACGTCACTTGCTAATTTCCATAATGTGCTGCTTCCTCCCTCATCTGGGTAGTTATCAGTGACGTGAGAGCAGACAGTGCTGACCTTTGCAATCCTCTGCTGGATGCCTTCCTACGCACCAGACATTGCTGCCTGCACCACAGCCCAGGGCAGGAGGCCACCCCTCCGGCAGCCCCACACATCACAGGTGCCAGCAGCCAGTGCCACCACTCCTTTGGCTCTGGGAATTGTCTGTGACAAAACCCACAAGTGGCCCTGGAAAGGGGAGAGGAGCAGATCTGCTCCCTGAATCAACTCTGGTCTGTCAGGCTCATCGGCATCCACTCCTCCTCCGGTGCTACCAGGAAATACCACTAAGCCCTGAAGCAGACTGGTCTTATTACACCTAATGCTTCCTCTGGAATGCATCAAAATTGCAGCACCTGAACTACCTTTTGGGTTTTTAACTCAAATTTTCTTGGAGTGGTTAGTGGCAAAGGCTTCAGAGGGAGTTGAAGCAGTTGGTAGTAAGATTCCTCCAAATCCACAGAAACATTTCCCATCTCTTCCAGAATGCTATTTAAATCACTGTATGAAAAGTCTGGAGGGATTAAAACATCAGGTATTTTTTTAACCATCCTACCTCTAGACAACACCCTGTGATAGCGAGATCCACAGTTTAGTCACCCTTTTTACAGTAACTTATTTTCTCTTATTAGTTCACATTTTCCACTTTTAGCTTTGTTGGAACCATTCCATTTTCTTCTCATGAGAAGGGAGAGCAGACACCCCCACCTTCCTCCTACAGTATTCCATACACAGTTGTCATCTACCACTCAGTGTTTCCCCCTTTAGCACTCCTTCCTTCTGCCAAACTTGTCCTCATCCCCTGGTCACCTCCACCACCCTGCTCTGACCATGGCCTTTATCTCACACCTTCTCAGTATGGGGAGGTAGGACTTTTTACCCTGTTTTGGCCACATGTGGGGCAGGATTTCAGCCTGAGCTCAAGACCCACACCCCCAGATCTGTGGGGCTTCCACAAGGAGCCAAACCCTTCCCTCCTGTTTCCACGGCAGGTGGTCCAGGGGCTTTCAGCAGGCTACAGACACCTTTACTCATTCAAACCCCTCCAAGGACATGGGGCCAAGTGAAAAGCTTCAGGGTTAAAGCAAGAACAGGAAAAGCTGCTGGGAAAGGAGCAGGGGTCGCTCAGCACCAGCAGAAGAGCACCCCATGGGAGAGGTCCCCATGTGTGCCCACCCAGCTGCCCCCCGAGGGGCAGGAGCCCCATTTGTGCCCACCCAGCTGCCCCCCGAGGGGCAGGAGCCCCATGTGTGCCCACCCAGCTGCCCCCCGAGGGGCAGGGGGGATTTACCGTGGGTTCCTCCTGGCTGTCTCTGCTCTGTGGCCTGTGGCCTGGTGCCCGGTTGCAGTTCCTGCCACGCTGGGCTTGTGGGCTGTCAGAGAGAGCAGAGATCCAGTTCAGCATCGTCTCCTTCCAAAGTGGGGAGCAGAGTGCAACCCCCCCCTCCCTGCAGACCCCCACAGCTCTTGGGGGCTGTTTGCACCATGGCATCCCCCCACCCACAGGAGAGGAAAGGGAGGGAAGCCCCCCAGGGAGGAAGCCAAGAGCAGGACATGGCCTCGCCCTGTGCTCAGTCTGAGAGCACCACCACCCCTGGGCTCTGCAGGCCTCTGCCAGCATTTGATGGAAGGGGGACACGAAGGAATTGCACCAGGCAAAAGCAAGAAGTCTCAGCGTGCCCCAGAAAAAGCAGCAGCTGAGGCTGAGTCCTGCTCAGGGCCAACAGCTACAAAACAAACAGCTCCTGCCAGAGCAGTGCCCAGAAAGCACGTGGTGCCTTTGAGCCAGGGCCAGGCACACACGTGTGCACTCCCAGGAGACAGATTTTGCTGGACAGAGTGTCCTGAGAGGGATTCTGAGCACAGCAATCACTGGTGCTTCATACACAGAACATCAAGGCCAAAATGGTTGCATGAGAGACGTGCCCCAGTGTGCGTCTCTTCCCCACCACCAGCTCAGCCCATGGGAAGTGCTCTAGTGCGCTGCTCCATCCCAGCCATGCTGCTCCTGAGCTGTCCAACCATTCTTGCTCCAGTTAATATCCTAACCACCCCTAAAAAATGCAGGTACATGGAAGGGGGGCAGAACCTAGCCTAGTGGTGTGTGTGGGGACAGGCTGCCAGCCCAGTTGCTGCTGAACTCACCCTCTGCCCGAGGAGAAGGGACGCCTGTCGTTTACACCCTGCCGTGAACCACCACAGTTCTTCTGCAAAAAGGCCAGAACACACTCAACAACCACAGAAACAACTTTGCCACTAGGGAAAAAAAGCTAAAGCAGCTCCTGCCCTATCCCCTGATCCTCCCAGACCCAAAGAATTTTGTTCTTAAAGTAGCAAATTTGATGCACTCCATACCCACTAAATGTTATCATCCAAGGTTTTACAGGATTGTGGGGAGTCTGAACCTGCCCTTTATCTCTCATATAGCATCACATCACTGGGAAAGTGAGAGGGGCAGTTCTGTCAGGTGCAAACATGTCCAGTTTGTATGCTCACACCCAGGTCTATCCCACAAATGAGGGAGGCTTTGCAATACAAAAGCTTCTCTCTCATGATTAGCTGGGCTACAGAATCCTAAACACCTTGCTCACCCCAGGCTGACCTCAGGCAGTCCATGGCCATCCTGATCCCACAGACTCTCACCAGACCCTTTCTGAGTTCTGCACAGGCTCTGAGCTCCATCTCACCTGCTTTGTCCTCTCTGAAGCAGGCAATTTGTTGCGCTGGAGAGTTCCACCCCCTCTTTGAGCTTCCTTTTTGCTGGAAGAAAGGAAGAGGTGAAAAAATGGAGTGCTATGGTAGTGAGTGCCACCAGCACCCAGGGGCAGTGTCAGGGTAAGACAGTGTAAGCCAGTGTCATGGCACTAGGTTCCACCTCCCCATCCACTGTCCCTGTTCCTGGTAGTCCTGTTCCTAATTCCCACCCCTAAGGCTTCTCCCTTTCTCCTCAAAATTCCCCCTGTATGCTACATCCAGGTTCCCAGTGGCTGCTTTCAGATCAGATCTGCTTCTGCATATGCTCTATGGGAGTAGAGAGAGAGAGCATCTGGAAGGCAAAGTACACAAGTGAGAAACTCCTCAGGAGCTGTCCCTGCCCAACAGTCCCCAGGGAAAGGGGCTGCTCTCTATCACCCTTGCTGCTCCTCCTCTACTCCACACTGCTTCTCACCTGCCCTTGGGCCCTTAGTTCTGAAGGGGAAGGGGAAGAGGAGCCCTACTGCCAGAGCCTCTCTTAGAGGGCCAGGGAGTCAGGACTTTCCCAGGCATTGCTTCACAGCAGAAGCTGCACTTTTGCAGCCAGAGGTTTCCCTCTTGACTGTTGCTGCTCAGGGGAAGGGGTACTCACAACTTCTCAGCACACATGAGGCATTTGTTGGTGTGCTGCCTGCCAGAGGCATCCCGGACAGGGGCGTTCTCCCTCGTGCAGGACAGGCGGCCGCCGGCTTCAAACTGGGAGCGAAACTCGCTGCAGTCATCCTGCGGAAGGAGGGCAGGGTTAGGGCACTCTGTCCTCCTTGCCTTATTGATCAGATCCTTAGAAACCTGGGGTTTGCCTGCCAGGAAAGCATGGAACCATCACAAACGCATCACAGGAGAGTCTGGGTGGGGGTGAGAGAAGTGGGTGTGCAGTACCAGCCACTTAGCATATAAACAGAGGGGTGAGTCAGAAAATTCCGGGTCCTTCTGCCTGCACAGCACGTGTTGGGAGTTTTCTAGTGTGGTCCCACTAATTATTATTCTCCTGGCTGGGCTATCCAAAGCATGCCAGTGATGTGACCGATACAGCAATGAAGTCACTCCCTTTTCTCCCAACATCCTTAATACACAGCTACAGCCTTTTCCCAGATTGTAGCTCAAGATAATTTTCTTTACAAAGCGCGTAGGATCCTCCAAACCAGCCACACTTTGGGATGTGTCAATCAAGAAGCAGCAGTTAAAACATAAAAGCACAATGCAAACACACTTAATAGCCCACAAGCACAGGAAGGTTGTTTGGAGAGTGGATGATTAATTTGTTCCTTGTTCAAAACTGCTGTACAGAAACTGTGTTAACCTGCCCCTGTTATGTAACACAGATGGAAACATTCAGTCCCCCTAATTTCAACTCTTTCACATACTGCAATAGGCAGTTCCAAACAGCAAGTACAAAGGGTAAGGAAGTGACTTCCACTCACCCTATTTTTTTTAAAAACAGCTTTTAACACTTGCAATTTTCTGCCCATTTTGTGCACAGTTTTGCTGGCTCGCATGAAGGTCCTTGGCAGGTCACTGGCCTCACCCTTTGATTTGCTCAGAAGTTTACAACACCTCATCCTTGCTGCCAGGGGAAGGTTCCCCCAGTGTTGTTCTGCATCCCATCCAGGACACCCCAGCCTCCAGCTCCTCAGCTTTCCCACGAGGGTAATGCTGGCAAACCACTCTGAGTACAAAGCCCCACGCTTCCCTAGAGCCACCCCAGCCAGAGGTAGCAGTGATGATCTGGCCCTGGATGAGCCTCTCCTGCTGTGTCAGCAGCCATAAAGCATTGACCCATCAGAATTCAGTGTTGCATCCAGTCCAGAGGGGCTCCCCAGGAGCCTCACTGCTTCTCCCCACCACCAGCTCACACCCCTGCACAGTTCAGTCAGTGCTTCCCCTTCCCAACAAGCCCAGGAAAGCTCTCCCTGTTCCCTGGCACCAGCCCAGCTCAGCAGCCCAATCCCCTGCAGACAGATCTGCCTAAGAGCCTCTCAAACATTTTCTCTTTAAGCCAGCATTTCTGGAGCCCTATTCAGGCCCGACCTCTGCTGCAAAAATCTCACCAAGTACATCTGAGTTGGGCATTTGCCTTTTTCATGGCCTATAACATCCCTGACCAAGTAATAAATGCAGGGCTTTTTTATTCTTTGTCACTTCCACCCAATGAGTAGGAATTCTTGTTAAGCACTGACTGTGTGATCTTGCACTGCCATTACATTTTATCTTGTTTCTATTACTTCAGGCCTCAGCACTATCCAATTAGTCTTGAGTGATCTGCTGATCCTCCTCTGCTGATACTGCCTCCCAGCTTTGCCATCAGCAAAATTCACTTACACTTCTATTTTTTGGTGCCAAAGTCATTAGAAAAAGCACTAAAACAGGATTATCCCCAAGACTGAAGCTTAAGGGGGCCGCACCAGTCCCTACCATAGCAGGAATCAAGAGGAAAGTGGTGGAAAGCAACTATTTTCCCCTTTACTGGGCTGCTTTTGCCAGCAAAGCATCAGTGCACAGCAACATGGAGGCTAAAGCATGCCAGGGAGAAGGTGGCAAATCACAGCTCCATGGGAACTAAGTTTCCAACAAAAAAAAGCTAAAACTCAGCCACAGGCCTGGAGATAGTGCAGGGCTGACATCTCCCAGAACACAATGATCTCTTAAGCTGTGCAGAGTCCAGATTTAGGGCTTTTCACACATTTTCCTTTTCCAGCTAATTAGCAGCCTCAGCAGAACTGACCTCTCCACCTGAGAGCTGAAATTTGGGACAGCACAGCACACCTGGCTTCCTGCTCTGTCAGGATTTGCCTGTCCCTAGATCCACAGGTCACTGGGACAGACCATAATATTCAGGCACACGTTGTTCACTTGAGGGATTCAAGAGCATGAATAAGAAATAAAGAAACTAAGGAAAGTGGATCTCAAAATTAAGTCAGAGGAGAAAGAGCAACGGAGTAGAATAACATTCCCTTTTCTCTGTCTTGGGTGAAAATCCAATAAAGTTCCATATTGACCTGCCTAATACTTTAATCTCACCTTATCTTTTCCTTGTCTGTTTTTAGATAACTTCTGCTCATTCTCCCTTTTGCTGGAAGAGAAGAGAGATGAGAAAGTGAATACCAGGGTGCTCCAGGGAGGGAGGAGAGGTTTCCCACGCTCCTCTCCTTTACTCACAACTTCTCTGCACACATGATGCACTTATTGCTGTGCTGCTTCCCAGAGGCATCTCGGACAGGGTCGTTCTCCCTGGTGCAGGACAGTTTCCCTCTCTTGAACAGATCCCGAAACTCCTGACACTCATCCTGTGCAAACACCAAAAGCATGGGTTGACACGGATATGCTGACAGAGAGGCACATCTCCCTCAAATCCACAAAGGATAATCCACCCAATGAATTACATTTCAAGTGTTATTTTGCTTCCTTGAGGCATAACTCGGTGGAAAACCGTAACATGCAGCATAAAACAAATCCGTATGTTTAGATCAGCAGATCAGTCTTTCAAATCCAGGGTAGCCTTGTTGCTATTTCTAACAGATAACATGCAAGAGCCTGCCCGAAGGACCTAAGCTCTGCTCGAAGTATAAAATCCACAATTTCTGTGAATTTTAAATGAGAAAGTCAGTTTTCCCATCTCTCGTGAGAGAACATGCTACTAAAATTAAAGAATTTTAAAATCCATGCACAGTAAAAAAAATGAAGCTGCAGGCATAAGAAAATATAATCCTTGAACACCTCCTATTGCAAGGTACATGAGAGTAAGAGGTGGGTGTTTTTACCTTCCACTTAACATGATGGTATGTGTTAATTGAACCAAAGAACTCTATTTCACAAAAGGCTTTTGTAGCAAAACCTGCCTAAGCATTTCAGCCCAGCCTTTACTTTTCTCTGAACAGCTTTCCTATAGGTTTCAGGGCAAGTCAGGAGCATGAGAAACACACAGAACATGTGAGGTCTTCAGGTTCATTTATGCAGCACTTACAACCTTATCTGTTATGTGATCTGTAATACATTTTTCCTCTCACACCATGTAGAGGAGATGGCTTGATAGCTTATCCCAGTTCTGCAGATGGGAAAGCCTAGAAAATTACTTGCCAAAAGCCAGACAGAAAATCTATGGCTTAACAAAGAAATTCAGTGTAGGTCTGTTCCTGATGCTGTAAAACTGTCCTGCTGCCTTCAGGACCACACTTTGGCAAGTCAGATGTCTAAAAAAAAAAAGATCTCCCTTAGGACAGCTATGCCTTACAAAGCCTTTAATTTGTCCAGACACACAAGAACTAGAAAGCTACCCTGCTTAACCAGATGTAAAAAAATAAATAAATCAATCACCACAACCAACACTATCTGATGAAAACCAATTTGCTCCCATCTAGAATAAAAACCCAAGGCTAAAAGGACAGCTCCCTCCACATAGAGACCTGCTATCTAGAAAAACAGCTATGGCTAAAAGAAACCACAGGTGCATCAACAAGATAAACAAGGGACAATTAGAGCCAGCCTATTCCCACACCCTGCCCTAGTCAGAGCTCACATGTGCCAACCTTGCTATTAAATATTTGCCAGATTCCAAGGGTGCCTTATAAACAGGCAGGCATCCTCCTCAGCCAGGCTCTGGGTCAGGCACACACTGGGGCTGCCGTGATTGCCTGGGAGGAGCTGCCAGGAATTTTGGTTTTATTACGCTGGTGGATGGCACAAAGCCTCACGCTCTTCCCAAGGCTGGGCACGTTTGCCCTGCTCCCCTTCTGCAGGGCCCTTTCCCACACTGCAGACGAGGAAGCGCCCTGGGCAGCGGGTCAGAGGCAGCAGACCAGATGCCAACGCCAATAAAACTGGCTTCATCAGCCATGCTTCACCTCACCTTTCCCAAGGAGTTCACATTCCTGTCCGCCTCGCCACCACTCCCTTGGGTTTTTGAGTCTCTTTCCCTGCAAGAAAAGGAGGCGTGAGTGACGGGGCAGCGTGCAGCGCTTGGACACAAAGCCAAAACAGGGGGTGATTAAAGGCCAGTCCAGCCAACCCCACCTCCCCATTGCACAAGGCAGCAGCACAGACCAGCAGCAGGGCTCAGCTCCCTGACACATGCCCAGGGTGTTCAACATCTCTGCCCTGGTGGCACTGTGCCACCCTTTCTCCCCGCCTAATAGCCAGCTCTCCTCACCCTAAGAAACACCATCTATGGAAACAAGAAATCAATCTGTGGAAGTTTTCACTCTGCATTTGTTCCTCATGCTCTGTGGTGAGTCCCCGCCATGTGATGAGCTGGGGAGAGCTACTGGGTTTGCTGAAGAGCTTCAAACTGGTCTGGCTGGCCAGGGACAACACCTTTATAGCACAGAGTCTCCAGAGAGTTGGCTCCCTGCTAGGGGAGGAGAGGACATGCTGTGGGTGGGCAGGGCTGCCACTGGAGCCAGCAGGCAGCTGATACTCACAGCAGCCTTTGGCACATCATGCACTTGTTGAGGTCTCCTTTTTTATTTGGGCTGCTGAAGGACTCCTTGGTGATGGGACAGGAAAACTTCCCACTGCGCAGGAGTGACCACATTTCCCTGCATTCTTTCTGAAAAGCACAGAGGAGGGCAATCAGTGGAGGCTCCCAGCAAGATCCTGAGAACTGTTTCTTCACACTGAATCTTTTTTGGGTGTGCTGCAGGCTCTCAGCAGCACCAGTTTGCTCACACAAACCACGCTCCTCCTGCCCATCCCTGGCCACACACCACACGTGGCACAGGCTACACCCAGAGCCCTGCTCGTGGCTCCCGAGGCAGAAAAGACAACGAGAAAGTTCAAAACCCATTGCAAGAACCATTAACCACAGGGAAAGGAATATATATTTAAGGAACACATTTAATTTACATACAGCTGCAAATTGCTGCCCGCTACAGCGGAGGACTGCACGTTATAAAGTTAGCCAAGAGCAGAAAATACAGCCCTGGAAGTGCCAGAGGGATGCAAGAGGAATGAACGGGCCAGAGTGACTGAAGAGTGATTCACATGCAAGACAAGCACAGAAAAGCACAACACTCTCAGGAAGGAGAGCAGTAATATTGTGCAATGTTGCAGCAGCCCATTGCATCTTCTGCTGGGTAACTGAGATGCGGACCAGGGAGAAGCAATGAACCGTTTAGTTATTTTTGGCTACTGTGTTTCCCAAAAGGATCTTTACCAAGGAGACAAGCTTGCTTGATTAAAACATGAATGGAACTGACTTCTAAGTCATTGAATCAAATTATTTTCTGAGACTCAAAGGACTTGCCTTAATTTTTTTAATTATGAAACTCAGGAATTATCAGAAGCAGGGGTTTCTGCTGGATCAGAAGCTACATTCTAAAATATCATTAAAAATATAATTCATGCCATTTCGAACATCATTTCATGATATTTCCAGCCCAGAGCTGTTTGGATATGTTCTCATCATCATGCACCAAACACACACTTGTCAGCTGGAGCCATTGCCATATTACCTAAGTGTTGTCTCTAAATATGGAGAGATTCACTGCTTTTTCCACCACTGAAAAAGCTTTATAATATCTAAGTATAGTGCATCTAAATGGACTTTGCTTAGAGCATGCATTAAAGCAGTGTAAGTTGGCAAAACAAAGGGAGACGCAGAATAGAAAAGGTTGGACTCGCCTTAATCGAAGCTTGACTGGCAACATCTGCGACAGAAAAACCAACAATGAAACCATACAAAAATCTTTGAAGGGAAATTTTAAAGCAAAAGCATTTAATTAAAAATACTTGATGCAGTTTTCTAATCCACCCAAATACCTCTTGATAAAAGCTAATCCAATGCATTATTTCACACTGATAGAAATTCTCTAATGCCCAGTCCTTTCTGGAACATTGCACTTTTTGTTATTCAAATGCAAAATCACATCCTTTTTTTTTTCAGTGTCTTTGTGCCCTTCTTTACTGAGTTACTTTTCTCTGGCTTAAAATCCAAGTTCTAAGGATGGCCCAGTAACTGTTTCTCCATTATTCTATACCCCTGCCTGGGTAGCTGCATGAAACCCACACAAACATTTTTGGCATTCTTCACTGTTCCTTAAAATTGAGATACAAGAACTAGGCCATTGTTGTTTGTCCAAAATGACAAATTCCTTTTCAAGGCCCATTCCATTTGCAGTACTTCACACAAATTATCAAATTAATAATGAGTCAGCAGGTGAGTAGCTGATACCTATTTCTTTTTACTAAGCCACTTAAAGCTGGTATAATATGTTTCACCCTCCTTTGCATCATCAGTGGCATTGCAAGGAACCGTCAAGAAATCTTCCATTAGCACTTTTTCAATAGAAACTGGCAGGAAATTGAAAGACCATTGCTTCAAACCTAACTCCTGCTGAAGTCTATCTATTGTGGCCAAATTACTGGAGCCATGTGAAAATGCCTTCCTTTAGCAAGTGTTGACAAGACATCACCATTTTTCTGAATTCACAAAAAATTGTATTACATTTTTGTTCAAAGTTGGGCTTTTTATGGAAGAATTCAGTCTGGTTGAAAATTGGTATTCTTCCACTTAGATAAATGGGGGTTTGGCTTTTTTGTTTTCTTCTAAAACTTTTAATTCTATTAAAACTAGATGGTTTCATCCACCAATACAACTTCACTATTTCCACATGAAAAAGAAGAGTAGCTAACAAGACAGGTTACATCAAACTAACACATGTAGAACAACAACAAAAAAGTGGTCTTCACCACCAGGCTTTTTACAAAGCAAGGGCTCTCTAATCCTCTCTCTCTGTCTTTACGGGCACTCCCAGGCTGTGTCCTCTGCCAGTCCCAGATTCCAGCACAGAGAACATCACAAGTTACTGACCTGAGAAGAAGCAGAAAAATGCCAGAGCAAGGACCACCGAGGCACCTTCTATTTTCATGGTGAGGGTGCTGGCAGCTGTTTGCCTACGTTGACTCTACTAGAGCATTGCTCAATGAAACCCAAAGAAAGGGCTCAGGGCTGATCACATATATATAGGTGACCAGGTTCTCCGCCTTCCTTATGACGTAACCTTCCCAAGAACCATCATTAGCTGAAAAAACCAGTTTGACACTACTCTAAATTCTAATGATCCCATTAACACAATTAATTTCCATAAGGATGGGAAATATTTGAGTCACTCCCTGCGTTTTGTCAAGGTAAGAAAATTATAAATAGATCACTGCAGATCTCCCACACAGCCAGAGGAATTCTTGCCATCCTCAGGGTGTCTCATAAGACAGCGGGACTCCAGCCACCATGCCACAAACACCCTTTCATATCTCAACCAAATAACTGAAAGGATTTTAATAACTTGGCTGTAGAAGAGACAATAGGAAGGCCAGGTCACTCAAACCTCTGGAAGTCAGCCTGCTTTTATTAAAGCACCTCAGAACCTGAAGAGTAAACATTCAGAAAATGCTGAAAAGCATCAAGTTTGAGGCTTTGCTGAAATTCTTTGGGTTTGATGCTCCAGTTCTCATAGCAGCTGTGTTAATGATAAAACCATACTGCCAAATCCTCATCTTTTCCCAGTTTCTCCCTGTTGTCGTCAGGAAAAAAAAATAAATAAAAAGGCAGTGTTATTAGTGAAAACCATTCTTCAGCCCAGGTGGGACCTGGCAGACCATTATAGATGCTGCTCTTTGAGGTGTGCTGTTATTGATGCTAAAGGGTCCAGTAAAGCAGCCCTGCTCTGGGCTTTCCCAAAGAAGAGAGAAGATGAAAGTAATCATCCTGTGCAGGGTTTCTCAGGAGTCCCGAGAGTGGAAAATAAAGATGACATCAAAGTTTTGGAATGTGATTTACGTGGGAAGAAGCTGTGTGCCTTGTCTCCAGTGAAAAGAGAAGAATTTGGAGAGAAAAGTCATTTGCAAGGTTTGAAAGGGGTGGATAAATGAGTCAGTCAAGCAAACCAGAGCAATGAGGGGCTTGAGCACAGGCTGTGGCTGTGTAGAGAGGCAGATCAGCACCATCTGAGGAAGAAAACATACTTCTGCATGACATATGTGCCTGGCCAGACAGGCCAGCAGAGCTCAGTATAAATCCTTGTAATAAACTGCTGCCACACATTTCTCAGATCAGAACAGTTGCTTGTGTTCACAACTGGAGCCAAAGCCAAGCCAGCACAGCCCTCATTTGGAGTGTGGTCACCCCAACATTTCTTTTCAACTCAAACTGAAAACATGTGCAGGTTCACAGTGGAGAGTTTGCAATACAGTAGCAAAGTGCCCAAGGCCATGCAGATGGTTCATGGCAGATCTGGAGAGCTGTGTATTGTCCTGAATCATGAGATAATTCCTGTATGCACATTTGGGTGTGGAATTGGAGGGAAGGCCAACAGGAAGAGAGGAAAACTAAGCTGACAGAGCATGTGTCAGTAAATCCTTGGGAGAATTGGAAGAGAAAAAGAAAAATCAAGTGCATGGTAGTTTAAAAGTGGTTAGGGCTTGGAAATCTATCTGAAGGACAAAAAAACAAAAGATGCTATTTGTTACTGAGGCTTCTGCCCATGAGTCAGCCATGAGGTGGGAGGGTTTGGGAATGGGAAGCACATTTTTGAAAAGGGTTTTGTTCTTAAAATTTTCTTTTCCTCCAAAAGTTCTATTCTGACAGAGAAATGAAACAATTCCCTGATTTAAGACAGCTGGCTGACTGCCCTGTTCCTGAAGGAAGCAGAGTGGGTGCCAGATCAGGTCAGACTGGCCAGGTGAGAGCAGCTCCCAGCCTGGCAGGGCAGGGTGACAAGGAAAAAGAGGGAGAGACAGGTCCTGACCCCACACTGGCCTTGTCACCACCCCACTCTCCCATTCCCACCATGCAGCCCCCTCTCCACCAATCACACCCACACCAACATGTGGGAGAAGCTCAGAATGGCCCAAACACGCCTTGATACCAAAACCAGATCCACATTCAGTAGCAAAACTCAAGAGGGGAAAAAATTAAAAAGGATTCCCAGCCTAATTACTACTGCACAACGACATCCTCCTAAAAAAAAAACCCATTAATGGAATGAAATGTGAAGGGATGGAGAGGACCCAGCAATGCCTCATGGTTTGCAGGATTATTTGTGTTACACAAACCTGGGCACAATGAGGGATGACAGCAGGAGTGTATTAAGCATAAACCTTGCCTGACTCCCTTGATTGCCTGTATTGATCGATTTACACCATATTGATCCATCTACACCATGAAGTCTCAATCCTGCACTGGAATCCAGACAGCCCATTAATTTCCATAGGAATTTATATCCCATAGGATTGGATCTGGAAGAGAGATGATCCTGATGCTTTATTAATGTATTTTTAGCACAGCACCTAGCTAATCTGAATTTACAAATATATGCCAAACAGCCAGAATGCAAAATGCCACTGAGAAAAGCAGATGAGGGCAAGAAGAGATATTGCAAAGGTATCTTTTGTTCATGTGTCAGTTAAAAAATTTGGAAAAGTAAACAGCATATAATGATGCTGTGCCTGGTAGGACAGCTCTCACTGGGTCTATTTTTCACCACATTCTGCTATGAAAACAGGAATCAGGATAAAAATAATCATGAAGGAGTAACTAGGAAAATGCAGGAGAAAATAGAAGCATAACATGAAGTGTAGGGAACCCCTAGGCAGCTGAAAACCCAAAAACAATACCCTGCAGCCAGCAAGCTGGGCCAGCACTGAGGCAGGCAGGACACAGCCACAGTGGGCATTCACCTCTTCCCTCTCCAGGGCCCCAAGGAGAATGGGAAGGGAGTCCAACAAGCAGCCAAATGATTTATACCCTAATTAGGCATGAACATCATACTTTTCCTACAGCCATTCTCCCCTTTTTGATGTTCCCATATTTCTTTCCCTCACAACCTGTGCCTGCACAAAAATATATCCACAGACAGAGAAAAATAATTGAGATGCCTTGTCCACTCAGGAAGTTGTTTTTCTTCCCATTAGTGACATGGCACTGTTTTGCAGGCAATATCACCTCCTTCCTAATGGATTTAGCATCACTTAGGGATATTTTTACCAGGGAAAAGCTTCCTGGCAGCATAGTTGGCTGGGATGGTGATGCTGGGGGTCCTGTTTGGTTTGGGATTTTTTAGGGTGTTTTGGTTTGGGATTTCTTTTTAAGGCAGTGGAGGGAGGGTTTGCTTGGGGATTTTTTTGGTTAGGTTTGTGGGTTTTGTGAAACCATCTGTGCTTTGGTAGCTCTTCACTGTTTGAATGCCAGCCCCCAACCCAAGCAGCTCTGAAGTTGCCCTAAATGCTTGAGGACATGAGCTGTGCTGTCCCACTCTCACCCCAGAGCAAGGCAGTGTTTTGAGTCAGGCCTCCAAAGCCAACACACAGTGGGACAAAAAGCCCTGATGAGGATCTGCAGCCCATGTTTCACCCTCTTTTTCCCTGGCAGCAGTGCCAGTCTCTTCCACAGCACCATTTGTCCTCATAAAACTACAGACATGACTATATTCCCACCATAGATGTACTTTTCTATCCTGATTGATGCAATTTTTACCTCCCACCATCCCTCTTCTTCTGAGGAACCCCACCAGCATCACTGCTCAACACCTAATTTCTATAAAATATTGAAACTGCTTTCTTTTCCAGCTGACCACTGTGTCCCTCTCCAGCCCAGAGATCCTCAGGGAGAAGAGGGAAGAGACAGAGTTGTTTGGCATATTTAACAAAGGAAGCACAGACTAAATGCTGTTTTGCTTCATAGCCAAAGCTGAATCTAGAGCTCTCAACTTCAGCCGTTTTATGAGTTCATAGAACCCCAGAATGGTTTGGGTTGAAAGGGACCTTAAAGATCATCTCATTCCAATCCCCTGCCATGGGCTGGGACAGCTTCCACTGTCCCAGACTGCTTCAAGCCCCTTCCAGCCTGGTCTTGGACACTTCCAGGCATCCAGAGGGAGCCACAGCTCCTCTGGGCAACCTCTGCCAGGGCCTCACCACCCTTACAGAGATTTTCTTCCAAATACCCAACCCAAACCCACCCACTTGTACCTCCAGTGAGGCATTTCAAAAAGAGGGACTTCAGAGACACGAGGTAGTTCCCTGTCCAAGCCACTCACTGATGCACCCACCCTGGGCCAGGCTCTGCTGCAAGAGGAGCTGCAAGTCTCACCCATCCCAGCAGAGCTTAGGAGGTTCCTCACCACACATCCCATGCAACAAAAAGATTCATGATGCTGGACAAAGCTTTGCCTGCCCTTCCAAGACCAAAGTCCAGGTGCTGATCAGCCAAGAAGCCAGTGACCCCAAGCTGAAGGAAGTGAGTTTGAGTTTCTGGGCAATCCCACTGTCACTGCAGGTACCCTAGGCCACCACAGTCCCTTCCCTTCAGCCAGGAAAGTTTCCTGAGCCCAAAGCAGAGCTCCAGCAGTCTGACACAGTAAAAAGTCTTTCCCCAGAGGCTGCTGAGGTCCCAGCATGGTGCTGGGTGTGCAGCCCAGCTGCTGGCTGGTCACAATTGCTGGCTGCATGCCTGAAAATGCTACAGGTTAACTCCCTTCATCCTGGAGCACTACTCCTACTCTGGCTGCTCACCAAGGAGAGGGAATTGCTGGAGGCCAGGACAGGAATGATGGGAATTTCCTGATTTCATCCACTTCTGAGAGTCAAGTGCACAGTGAATGTTCTGCATCCACCAAGCCTCAGTAAAATGCATTCCAGAAACACACCCAGAGCACAGCAAGTTCTTAGTGAAGAATAAAAAAACACTCCAAAAAAAAAAAAAAAATCTGTGTCAAGTGAACTTACTCTACCAAAAGAAGACAAAGGGGATAAGCTTAATTTGGAATAATTGCTTTGCAAATCTCTGTGCACTGAGAGCATTTAAGAATTTTCCCTAAATCCAGCATCTGCTGCAACCTCCTATGGACCCAGCGTCTCATGAGTCACACACCTCCCTGTCACCAGGCTTCCTTTCCCACCCAAATCCACCTTTTTAACTCCCATCTGAAAGTCACAGAAGTCATCTGGCGTTATGGACTGACCACATGCCCCTTGGACATCCTCCAGCACTAAAAGCTCCTGGGTGTCCTTATCACACCTGCAATGCCATAGCAGCAATTTCCAGCCCCCTGTGCTGGAGCCTGAGCACGAGAATCATCTTTGCCACCCTTCCCAGGCCATGAGCCACCATGACATGTGGCTGACTGGCCTGGACAGCGCTTGCCACTGCTGATTTGGCTTGACAGTGCCAGGGAGGAGGGGGAAATGAATCAGGAAGTGAGCAACAGTGAGAGGTGTAGATCCAAAAGGCAGGGATGAGGCCAACTTCGGAAGATCACAATAATAGCATGTAACACATGCCATCTTCAAAGGACTAATGAATCCCTACAGGGTTCCCCTATTATTATTTGCATTTCACAGATGAATACATTAAGATGCAGAATGCTGCATTATCCTCTGGGTCACACCTAATTCAGTCTATTCATCCCTGGTCTTATACTGGAGCTCATCCCTGCAGTGCAAGAGATCCTCCCACGAGGAAAAACAACTCTGCTGTCTCCCAGGCAGGCCTGCTCCAGGAACCACTGCTGTGTCTGGGGTCTGATTTGCACAGCACACCAGACTGACTGGTCCTATTGATCCCTCCTGACCTTGAAAACTGATTAACTTATCAGTTCTCCTTCCCTCCAATCAGGCTGAGGAGTACAAGCAGCTCTGGCTTAAAGCTGGATTGAATTTTTTTCTACATGTGAAATATAAGACAGAAGAACCCAGAGGAGAGATGCATCTGAGCGTTCAACACACAATCCAGTCTCATTCCACCCCTGAGTCTCAGCCTGGCTGTGGAAAGGACCCACCTTCCAGCCAGGAGCTTCCCCGCAGCTCAACAGCTTTTGTTCACAGAAGAATAAAGCTGCCCTGGGAAGCTGCTCTCCCTGGGAGAGCAGAGCTGCTCCCCAAGCTGCAACTGCTGCCATGTGGGGCTGGGGATGCTGGAACTGGTCTCTGCATTCAGAGGGAGATCCAGCATTGAGGCAACAGGCTCTCCCTGCCGACTCTGAGGAAGCAGCTGCCATTCCTGCTGTCAACACTCTCCTGGGCGGGTTTTGCTCATTGAAAATTGCGAGGCTGGAGATGGCAGGAGCTGGGGTTTGATCTACCAGGCCTCAGCAAGTAACATCTGCACACTGAAAGGACTTCCCACGGCAAAGCACCACGACATCCCCTGCAGCTGCCCAGCACTTGGAGCCTCCAAGGCCACCAAGATCTGCGCTGGGATAGTCCTTCCCAGAGCCCGCTGATTTCACCTCCCTTTCAGTATTTGTAGCTTAGATAAGGATAATCAAAATCTCATCATTCAGGGTGTAAACTGATCGCCTGCAGGGGTTAGAAAGGAGTTTTACTCCGTGTGGAGCGTTGCACAACTGCCAGGATTCACTGTGGGGATTCTCCAGCCTCTCTGAGCACCAGGCGGGAGCACAGCAAAAAGCACAGCACACCGGCTGAAAAGCCAGAGCCATCGTGCAAAACAACACAGCCCTATTGTTTGGGAACAAAGCAGAAATTTTTCTGACTCTGGATTCAACTCACACATGGAAATGAAAGACAATGACTGTCACTAGGCTACTGAAACAGCAGAATTTCAACAGAGGAAGGAAAATCTGTCCTGAGATCCTTTTCCTGTGGTCAGTGAGGGGAGAGCACTGGGGATTGCACTTGTGTAGCTCTGCCCCATCCTGTGCAGCCACTGGACCCTCTAAGTGCTGCTGCAGTGAGTGGTACCTCAGTGAGGGCTGAGCCCTTCCATGCCCCCCAACAACCCTCACTCCCACCCACCCCACCTGAACAGCAAGCCACAAGAACACAGTGTTTTTCCCCTCTGCAAAATTATTATTTATGTTTTATCAGCAGCAAAGGCTCCGTAGTGCCAGAATTGGCCGAGGGGTGTGGTGGCCTAAGTGCCAGCACCCATGGCTGCAGTGACAGCCATGCAGGAGACCAAAAACAGGCCCAGTGTGGGTGGTGGTTGCTCTCAGATTGAAGTATCACCACGCCCCACTCTCCTAATTGCGCTGTGAAACTCTGCCCCATCCCACAGCCAGCCCCATGCCTGGTGCCCTGAGCCACCCATGGGATCCCCCAGAGCTCCAGCTACTCCTCCAGGAGAGCCCACAGGAAGATGAGATCCCAAATTCCCTCGCCCTGTAGAAGGTAACTGAGAATAAGGCATTTCAGGACATGATAGATAACCACAGTGTCATTACTTGAGGCATCTGCTGCCATGGATTGTGACTGGAGCTGCCAGCCAAAAAGGGAGAGTTTCCAAGGAAAACGATCAACTTTTCTTACAGAAAAAAAAAAAAAGGCAACAGCAACTGAAAGTTGAATATGATTATGTGACAAGTATGGATTTTCCATAGATTAGATTTTCCAGTAACTAAAGCAGACCTATAAAAAAGCTGAGAGAGACTTTTTACAAGGGCATGCAGTGCTAGGACAAAGGAGGAATGGCTTTACGCTGAAAGAGAGTAGGTTTGGGTCAGATATTAACACACTGTAAGAGTGGCAAGGCCCTGGCACAGGTTGCCCAGAGCAGCTGTGGCTGCCCCATCCCTGGACATGTCCAAGGCCAGGTGTGAAGGGGCTTGGAGCAACCTGGGATGGTGGCAAGAGTCCCTGCCCGTGGCAGGGAGTGGAATTGGATCCTATTCAAGGTCCTTTCCATTCCAAACCATTCTCTGATGACCTGTGTCTCCTTCCATATCCCCCAAATTTAGGGGAGAGCATAGAACTAATAAATATTTTCATTTCATCCAAACAACGTATTTTTAATTTGAAAGCTGCAGAATCTGTTAAAGGCAGCCAAAACTATCACTTTTCAGTTACTGTACAGCCTTTCTCCAGTGCGCTGGTGATGCAGCAGTACCTGGGAAAGAGGACAGTTGTTCCTTTTAGACACAAGATGTAAAAAGCTTTAAACACATTTTTTCATGGATGGGAGGCATTTTTTCAAACAGCATCAGTACATTCAACAGCATCACTCTGGCTGCTGAAGGAACAGTTCAGCCTTATCAAAGATAATGGCACAGCCCTTGATGCTGCAGAGAGAAATCACCAGAAATGCATCAGTATTTTGGGGAGTCACTTGAAGTCTAATGCCCTTAAAGCACCTCCATTCAGTCCTCACTCACACACCAAAACCCAGGTTTTGTGCAAACATGAACCTGGAACCTGCCCCACTGTGCTGCAAACACCCCAGAGGACGTGCCTGCAGGCACCCAGCCCCTGCAGGTTTGTACTGATTTTCCACTGGTACACTCACTACTGAGCTTGTAATCCCTGTGCTCACGAGGGAGTGTTTGCCAGGCCCCTTCTGGCAGCAGCACAAGGACACCATGGCAGATTGCAGCCAGGACAGCTCCCCCTGCACACAAACGTGACACAGAGCTCTCATCCCTGCAGCAGGAATGTGCTCACCCTGGGCAGTCCCGAGGTTTACCTTGGTACATTCAACTACCTGTGGCTTTTTGCTTCCATTTAATAACTATTTCTCATAGCACAGTAGCCTGAGCACCCATATCCAACCCAATACACATCCCATTTCCCACTGCAGCTGAATCACCAGCATAGTGGTGGAGATCAGCTAACAAATGACTGATGACCAGGGGGAATCAACATGTCCACCAGCACTGACTGATTTGGAAACTGGCTACCAGGAGTGACACGTGGCAGGCAACAGCATCCTAGATCTGAAACAAGGAAAGACCTGAATTGGTGCTATTTCAATTTTTTTAAGGAACATCTAGCTCATGGTCCAGCTCTTTTCATCACCAGGTGATCCCTGGCAGACTGGTCAAACCAATGAAATCTCAAATAGGCAGCAGGGGTGCTCAGCTCCTTTTGATGTTCAGTTTGTCCCAAAGCATCTAATGTTTTGGCTGAACATATTCCAGGTGTTTGTCCATAATGCTACAAGAACCACAAAACGGTCTTTCCTGGTGGACCATTGCAATCTGCCAGTCTGTGGGATGGCATTTAGCCTTTGTTTCCTAACTGAAAATAAAACCATAATGCAACACTTCAGCTGCAGGAACAGAGCCTTCTGAATAGGATTGAGGAAATTTGCATAAAGCTTTTATTTGTAGCTTTTTAGGGAGCTGAGAATGCCATACACCAGCTGTTGCACAAGAGCACATCTGTACAAGTGGGAGCACACTCCACATACTGCGTGAACAAAATGGAAAAAAAAAATTTAAAAAAAGAGAGAGAGACCTTCCCTTTGCAGCACTGATCTAGTGACAGACAGACAGCCCTGGGGATGGGCAGCAGAGACCAAGCTGCTGCCTCAGGAATTCCCCCTTCATTTCCTCCAGTCCTTGCTTGTAGCAAGGTAGGTCTCCTGTACTTGCAGAGCCCTTTCTTTTCTAAACCTGTTGCACATTCACTAAATCCCTGCTGCTGCCTGTCCTACCTTGAGTGCAGAGGTTCATCCTTGGCTGAGTTATTGCCCTCCAGCTCTGCCCTCCTGTCACTGGCTCAGGATTAGACACAGCAAACAACACTCAGGGCCCAAATGCTATTTTTGTCTGGTATCCATCATGGACGTGTTTGGTCCATGTGCTGTTGGCTGGAGTGCTGATTTTAGAGGACACACTTAGCCTTGCCAAGCACAGCTGGAGATGCCATGGAGCCTGGTTCCAAAGATGCAGGACAGAAATATCTGTGATTCACTCTGGCATTACCCTCCACAGAGCACACAAGTGGAAAGGACCTCCTGGGTCATCAAGTTCATCTCCTTGTCATCACCAGTAACCACATCACTAGATCAATTAGAGCTGTTTGATTGGCCTATCACAGCTAATGGGCTCCTCCATCTGGCAGAGGAATAACAGGATCCAGAGGTGATGCCAGGCTGGAAACAAAGGGGTGACCATTTAACAGTGCCTGGGTCTGCCCAGGGCACCCTACATCACCCACAGATTTTCAGTCTGTCTGCAGTCTAGCCTGAATGTTGTGCCAAGGACTGTTTTATCCAGCGGCTTTCTGCTCCAAAACTGAGTCTGGGAATGTCTGGACAGCAGTTCCATGGTTTGTGAGCAGCAACAAAGAAAAGCAGTTTCCATCAGCTGTGTAATAATACAGTTGCTGAAGTTTGGTTGGGTTTTGGTTTGGTTATCCTTTAAGGAATTGCAGCTTCCCTGGGCAGCACCAAAGAAATCAAACTGAAACAGGAGGTTCAAAAAGGAAAAAAAAAAAAAAATCACTGCTCTGAGCAAAACAAGAACTAATTCTAAAGAATCCCCTGGCTGCAGCTTTAAAACCCACCCTAAATGCTATGCCCATCACCAAGTTTACAAAAGCAAGAAGTTAAATGGAATTTTTTATTTGTTTTCAAGGTATTGCATCAAATAATGAACCAAAAATTACCATATGCATGTGCCCTTTTCTCACATGCTTTTGAAGATGCCCTCTTACAGATTAGACTGACATCTAAGATAATTAGCATATCTTCAGGCTGGAGATTTAATGAATAACAAACAAACAATAAGTCTCTCATACTCACTAAAAAGCCTGGGTAACCTCTGTTCTAATAATTTCTCGTAAGCAAACATGTATACACTGCACCGTGGTGCTAAGATTCACTTTCTGATCATTATCAGTTCCAGAAAAAAAAAATTACCAGAAAAACCCAAAGACTTGAGGGGAGTTAAATAATTTTTCAGGCAAAATAAGATGCTTTGCTTCATTCTTGAGCTTTTCTTTATTCCACGTTTCACATAAACCCAAAATACCTCACTTAAATGATGCAAATCACTGCAACAGCAACTGCAAATCACTGCAATATCCCAGACACACACAAAAATAAACATTTCCATTCCATGGGGCGATGTTTCAGCTATGTGTGGGATGCTTAGACTATGTGATTTAGTGGAATTACCCAGAAATGACAGCACATTCCACACAAGGGATCATGAATTTGTGTTAAGAATGTAATGGAGAGGATTTTGAATCCCTGAGTAACAGGACATGAATTCACCTTGCACTGAGCAATGGAACCAAGAGTTAAGTCCTGCTCAGGGATGAAGACACCCCTGCAGCTTCTCTTTGGAGATTTGTGGGACCCTTCAAAATGCAACAGCCTTGAAAAGGCGCAAAAATCATATAAAAAGAAACAAGTCTAAGTATTTATACACAATTATATGGCACTGTCCAAGAGAATAATTTACTCAGTCTTTCCCCATTTAGTGGGCATCCAAAGGCCTTTTCCAAACATCCTACTCAGTGCAGTGGGGACAGACAACTGAGGACCAAAGCATCAGTTGTGTGCTGAATGCTGATGAGGTGATCTCTCAATTCTCACCTCTCTGAGCTGGGGAACAGCTCCTGGTGAGGTCTATATAGGTCACCACCAAAGCAGGATGGAGAGAACAATCTTGAAGGCAAAATTCAGCTTAAGGCCAGGGCCAACTCAATAAAATGCTCAGAAATGCTTCCCCTAGTGCCATATAATGAAATCCAGGGTCACCCCAAGGTGCAGAGTGTAGCGCCCTGAGAACAGACTAGAATAGGTAGGACCTGCTCAGTAAAGATACAAATATTAAATCCAAATGAAAACAGACCAAGGCTACTGCCACATAAAGAAAGACTTTTAAACTAAATATTGTGGGAAAGCCAACTATTTGACAAGACATGTGGCTTGGGAAAATGCAGTCTCCAGTGGAGAAGTCATGAAAATTTAGTATCCTTGAAGAAAAGGATAGGATTGAAGCCAAGAACAGTCAGGGGGGAAACAGCAGGCTGCAGGTCCAGCTGACAGCCCTGTCAGGGCTGCAGAGAGGGAACAGCACAGGACACCAGGTGTGCATTTCTACCCAGGCAAGTCTGAAAGGGCAGGGGAGTGAACAGCAGTGCCCTGGTTTCAGATGGGGCTATTAACATAACCAGCACCTTGGAAACCTGGTGGGGGGAAGATAAGCAGTAGAACATGGTAATGAGTGGGTACAAACCAAACAGGAATGAGAGTGGGCTGTGCAGGTGGAGGAGCAGAGCATCAAAGGAGCTGGGCATTAAGGAGAGCTCATCAAAGAGCTCAACCAAGATAACTGTATCACAACAAATAGTTGATGCTGTGAGGATTGCAGTCACATGCCCAGACATTATAGTGTTAGTTATTCCATCCTCCACCCACCCAGAGCAGGCCAACAACAGCAAAACCTTGAGGGAGATGAGAGAGGCTGTGATGGATATAAGCAGAGACAAACAAACAGGAGATGTCCCTCTCCCTGTACAGATGGCATCACTGACAGGAGGGAACATGTTTACATTGAAAATGGAAAGTTACTGCTCCCTCCAGCAGTAATTTATGACCTCTGACACAAGAGCCTCTTCAGCACAGCCTGAGCAGCACCCAGGAACCAGCAGATTTGATTGCAAGTGTATGGCCAAGGGCTCTTTGCACCTTAAAACTGACAAATCTTGAGGGCAGCCTTGAAAACCTGCTACTCTGAGTTAGCTTGAAGAGGGCACTGCCTAAACTCACAGGCACTTGTTCAAAGAAAATTAAAGAGGAAAAGCCCTTAAGGAAAAACACACCCAGGAGGTGGGAAGACCATTTGAAGAAGTCATTAGAGTAAACTTGTATTGCTTAAGGGGAAAAAAAAATCAGAATAAATGTTAGTGTGCTTTAAGTGAGACAATTAACAGTAAAATGAGACTAAGGAGAAGCACTGTCCAAATAGCAAAAATGTAAAAACCAAGACTAAAATCTAAAGTTACAACTGTGCCAAAATACTCCAAAGACTGAGAAGAATTTTCCAAGCCACAGGAGTAATAACAAAACACATTGAAGAGTCCTTGATCACAGGGCTGAGGGAGCCTCCAAGGAAGATAACAGCAGAGTAGAAAAGCTAAATTAACTTATTCACAATAAGCTGATAAATCCTGATAACACAGAGCCACAGTCAGGGATTAAATCCCCCTCTCAGCAGCACTGAAGGCGCTCAAATGTGCAATCACCCAGCTCGGGCTCCATAGTGCACTTTGGGGGAAAGGGAGGAAAGCTCATAAAAACAGAATAACAAAGCACGCAGAGAGAAGTGACAGACTGGGGAAGACTCATCACAGGTTTCTGGGAGACAAGTCCTGCCTCATCAGCCCATCTGAGTCCTCTGAAGTGTGGGTAGGAGGGCACTGCTTGACACCATGAACTTCTCTTTCTAATGAACCAGTTACAAGAAAGTAAGGTGCCATCAAGTAAAGGAAGAGTTTCTTTGAGTTAAAAATGGTTAAAAATGGAAGCAGTAATAAGAGGTCAGCTCTCCCAGTGGAGGTGAGACCTGACAGGCATCTCTGCAGCTCAGCTTTTTGTAAATGACTATGAAAAGGCAATTAGCAAAGGGACAAATTGAATGATTCAAGAGAGTTCAAAGCTTCGAGTCAACTGAGAGAAAACCACAAGTCACTCAGGACTCAGTGGCTGGACAAGAAAGCAGCAGAAAAATTTTGGTGTTGAAAAATGGAGAGAGAGGAGAAAAGCTTGCTGGGCTCTACCTGCACATTACAGCTCCACAGTAACCATCACTGTCAGGGGTGTATTAAGGAGTTCTGTGGCTAAGGTCACAAATAAATTTCACATCATTGCCAGAGGAGCAATCAGGAAGGTTTAGCACCTGATAGGAACTGTTAGGACACGTGGAAAGGATTAAACAAATTACTTCTGTTGTGCTGCCTTATCACTGCTAGGTCTGCCCAGCTGCACAGTGGCCTTCCTCACCATCATCACCACAGGGATTTAGAGAGGTAAAAGGGCACAGGGAACACCTCTCCTGTCCACAGAAAGGAGCAGAAATGGGAAGGGCTTTTGTCTAAACTCACAGCAACTCCCACGGTGGAAAACAGGCTATAGAGGGAATATGCTCATGACAGTCCACAAAATCAGGAGGAACCCACAGAAAATAAAGAGTAGCTGCTGTTCAGGATTACTCACAGCACAAGAATTAATGGATACTAAATAAATTATCATACAGTAGGTTTAAACAAACAAAGGGAAGGGTTTTTTTCCCCTCCCCACAAGATGTAATTGCATTGTGGAACTCATCGCCCCAGGATGTTGTGGGTGCCAAACACCTCAAGAGAGTCAAAAGTCAATTAAATAAATTCATGGACAGGTCCATCAGTGGCTATTAAACATGATGATGGAGATGCAGCCTCTGGCTGACAAGTCTCTGAACAACATGAAACTTTATCACAGGAGGATTTACTTTGTGCTTGCCCTGTTTGTTCCCCCCAACATCCACAGCCAACCATGGATGCAGGTACTGGGTTATTCCAAGTTATTCCAAGCTGGGGCTGACTCCCAGAGTTGAAGGGAGCATTTTCAGGTCTCAGCACATGCCAGCTCTGGTCTAGAGTTCTAGACTTCCTCTTTGTCCCTGTCCTGAAGTGACATTAATCTTTTGAACACAGGGTGGATTGCCAACATCTTAGGCTAAAATTTTGGGCTTTAAACCTCAGGAGATTCCAAGGACATGAAATCCAAAATCACACCCAGATGTCAGCCCTTTGTTTGGATGCTGTGATTTATACTATGAGTGACACTTCCTCTTCTGTCTCCCTAACAATGACAAAACAAAGAGCTATAAACAAAACCTGACTCCAGATGTTCTTTTGCCCTCATTAGCGACCAGCTTGGCTAACACGATTTCATCAGCCCTTTGTTTCAGGGTGGCAAGCCAACATCAGCAACTCCAGGACACTTTGATGGGCTCCCCCCACTTGGGATGCGACAAATTCCCAGGACATTCCTGCCCAACACTCACTACAATAACAAGCACGGGGCTGAGTTACTGCCCTCGACAATGTTTGGTACGTGGAAAAACTCGTGCTTGCTAATGACCACGATTGCTCCATAAAAATCCCCCTCAGGCAGTGCGTGCAATCCCGGCCAGCCCCAGCCCTGCCCCCCGGCAGCAGCCCAGGTGTAGACAGCCTTTCTTTCCTCTTTGAAGAGCCTCCCCAGCACCTGAGGTGTCCCACCCACTCACCAAGTCTATTCCTAGACATATCAGCTCTGTTTGTTTTCCACACTGGCTCTTACACCGGTGCAGAGGGTGAGGATCAGGCCGGACACATAAGTAGGCTACAAAACAAAGACTCTTCCTCTTCCTTTGAAGCCTACTATCCATTATTTTTGATAAGAGGTGCAGCAGATTTATTTCTCTGGTTTGAGCACTCCTAAGCCTCTTTACTAAGCCTGGCAGCAGGAACCTCAAAGCAGAAGCCAAACTCTGCAATCTTTTTATGTGTGGTGGAAATAATCCCTTTTCCTGGTGCCTGGGAGAGCTGAACCCTGACATCCACGGGAGCTGTTGATGGACCAGTGCCTGGGAGCCAAAGCAGAGCCAGCAAAGGTCTCTTCTCCCCACAAAGCCCCTTCTCTCTGTAGCCAACCAACAACCACACACTTTGCTTTTTTCTGAGCTCCAGCCTCATCCTTGCACCTAGATTGGGAAGAAATACTCAGATCTGACCCCAAAGCCCATCACACCTCCCTGTGCCAGTTCTTCTAACAAAGGCTCCTTTACTCCTCCTCCTGCAGTTTCACTCCTACCTTTAGATGCTTTGTGAGTTGAAGAAGCTCAAAGAAGCTGATGTAACAGGGCAACCCAGCTCCCAAAGCCACCCCAGCTCCCAGATTAACACAGGCCAGGCTAACAAGGTCCTTTGGCTTGCAGGCTGCCTTGGGCTCAGGAGCTACATGAGTCACCAAATCCCAGTGCCAAAGCCCCAGCACCAGGGTAATTGCAGACATTTTGAACCAGATTATGCTGCAAGGACAGAGGGAAGCTAATCATAAAAGGAATAAATCAAGGGGAAACACTTGGCACTTCACTTTTGGCAGGGAGGGGCTGATCAGCTTTTACTCTGGAGGAATAGGGAGAGAGGGAAGATACACTTTCACTTGGCTCCCAGGATGTCCAAGGACTTTCACATCCCTGCCCAGAGAACAGCTGCTGTATGTCTTTACATCTCACAATGATAGATTCCTCATTTAAAAATAAATCAGAGCAGCCTGGGATAGATGCCAGCACATTTCCCCCAGTTTTCCCACATCCTACATTTTAAAGGCAGCTGATGAGCTCCATCCTTGCTGATCCCTCATCCTTCCTTTAATAACTCCCCATGTTCCCATTAAAACCAGTGCATTGCCCTCCTCACCTTTAAATTTACCCCGAGCTGTAGTTCCCTACTTTGGCTGCTCTTACTCAGTTTTGTATCATGTGGTGTGTTACTGCTTCAACAGCACCAGCGCTCTCTGAAGTTCTTTTCTTTTTGTTACTTCTCTCCTCAGGCAGCACCACTGAACCTTTTGTGTAAAAAAAAAACAAAAAACAAGACAAACAAAAAACCCCACTCTACTGGGCTAATCCATCTCCAAAATTACAACCTCATCAATCACTTGTGATAATGTTTTAGAAGTTAATATCAATAGTTCAGACACAGCTGGAACCAACACTTATTCTCCACATATTGATCTCGATCTTCAGGTTGATATTTTTCCCCAAAACTTATAAAAGGGACCCAAGTTTGCAAACAAGATGCCCAAGCACATCACGTTGAGCAACACAGAAGCTATCAAACCCGGGATCTCATTACACCCTGTGCCTCCCACTCTGGGTTGTGCTCCCTTGTTACATCTTGTTTCAAATTAGACCCAGCTCCTCACGCCAGCGGCTGTGGCTCCCGTGGCACCACTGCACCAAACTGGATTAATAAGCTAAGACTAAAGACAGCTCTCAAAAGCACAAAAAACTTACAAGAAACAGAGGGATGTGGGAACATCTTGCCCCTGCCCTGGATAAAGAACTCTCAAGATGCTTGAATAACTTCAGGACATGAACTTGACTTCTCTATCATGAGTTTCACTTTTAACCCCAGCACTCCACAAATTAAGTGAAACTAAATGAAAAGATGCTTTGCATGGTCTAAGATTTTATATTTTTTGGGTGTTTCATTAGCATAGCTCAAAGATTTAAGTAGTCCATTCAAACTGGGTCATTTGTGTTGTAGACAACAGGGCACACTCAGCAAGCAAGGGATAAGGATTTTAGTGGCAAGAAAACAAGCAGGTCATTCTTTATCAGCAGGCTGCTCTGTCGTAGCCCAGGATCTCACACCCCCCAGAGCATGGTTTTATCACTGTCTTCCTTCTGGTTTAGGACTTACCTTGGGAATTAAACCACCCTTGCCACACTAACATCTGGCTGGGGAGGTGCTGCCTGCTCAGCTTCCACCAAACTGCACCCAGAGCCCCTGGTGTGCCCTTCCATCAGGGCACACAAAGATGCGGCATTTGGGTATCTGGCCATCAATTCCCAGAGGTTTTACACCAACTGAACCAATTTTCCAATAGCCTGAAGAGGCTGACCCAGAGCAATGTCTGGTTTTTATGGGTTGGGATACAGAAAAAGGAGAGATTTGCCAGTGGACACCAAACAAGCGAGTTTTTAAGGTAAGGTGCTCTTTTCTCTGCCTGGAGCTGAAGTTGGGATTCAGTTCACTGTCTCCATCATCTGCTGAGCTCCATGATAACAGCTCAAGGTTTGGGAGAGCTCACAATGTGCTGCTATTTCACCCTCCTGCAGCTGAGAGTTCCATCCCTCTTCTTTCATCATGCTTTCTGTAACAGGAAGCTTTCAGTATGATAGGAATTCCCAGGCCAAAAAGTGTAATTCTAGTAGTTCAGCTTCTCAACAGCTGATCAGGTGTCACTGCTTCCCTGGAGGCCTGAAATCCTCCCTAAGAGCATCCTCTCTGAGGGCTCACTTCTCCAAGGACTAGCACATCATCACTGGATTTTGCTTCCACAGGAACTTCCAACACCAAAAATAATGCCCAGGTAGTGGTTCTGGTGATTTTCTCTGAGTAGGCTTAGAGAAGATGGTGGGCCTGCCTCAGTGGCAGCATCTCCTTGGACAGCAGTGCTGTCCCTGGCACCAGGGACCTCCAGGGAAGGTGGGTCTGGGGGCTACAGAGGGAACCCAGTGCCCACACAAATGAGCATAATTACAGTAGAGAACAGCACTAGAAAGCAGAGTTGTCATTCCATGGGAAATCCTCATTTTCAAACAAGATTAGTTTTGCCTTTAATCATCCTTCATCCAACCAGTGCTCAGGACAAGAGGCCTTGCAGGCAAAACTCAACCTCCCTGTCTTACCCTTTGCTTGCAGCTGTTGTTACAAAAACACACAAATGAGACCATCACATTTGCATGCCATTTAACTCAGCATGACAGTTTTCCTGCTGGAAGGAAAACTTCTTCAGGCTGGGTGGTGTAGGGCTGCCCAGAAACAAAACCCTTTTCTACAGAAAAGGAGGGAAAAGTTCGTTGTCTCCTGCCTTGTCCAGAGCTTTGGAGTGAAGGCACTTATGGCAACAGCAAACAAGTGCTCAGCAGCACTTCAGTGATGTGGTTTAAGCAGAAAAAAAAAAAAAAATCCCTTTCTTGAGCATGGAGCTAAGCAGGCCCCAGGCAGTAATGGGTACATGATGAATAATAAACCCAGCTGAAGCAAGATGCATGAGTCAACCCAGATGAAGAGTTCCTCTTGGTTCCTCCCTCCCCCCTGCCTTTGGCTGTTCCTTGGAAAACCCATATGCATTATAAGGGTGTCCACAAAACAAACATTTGGCTGCTTTCTTCAAGAAACCTTGGAGAGCCCAAAACTGGCTGTGTGGGCTGAGTACTCAGCGGGGTACAGTAACCAAAGCAAAGAGAAACCTCCTCAGGGGCTGCTAGAGCGTTTGGGATGGGGGAAATGGAGCAGAAATCTTTGTAGAAAAGCTATTTACATCTGTTTGACCCTTGTAAAACAGGTCCCAGGGCTCCTCCCCACTCAAAGGCATTTGGAAGACAAGGCTGCAGAGCAGTTTGATCCTTCCCAGGGGAAAGCAACGGGGCAGAGCCACCAGGGGTAACCACCAAGCACACACATGCCACAGGCAGAGCGGTGCCACCTGCTCTGCAGGCAGGAAGGGACAGCAGGAGGCTCCCTGGAAGGACCAGGTGCTGCCACTTGGATCACAATCCCAGGAGGAGCCCATGAAAGTGAAAGATACCTGCACCCTCCTCCAGACTCCACCTTGCCCCCCAGCCTTCCCCTGCGGGCAGCTCCTCCCTGGCAGGCTGCTCGTCCCCTCCCACTCACATCCCTTGATCTGCTGGCCACAGCCTGGGTGCTGCAGGAGGGTCTGGCTGCCCACAGGGCTCAGCTCAGCTCTGGGTGCCCCAGGGCCAGGGGGCTCTGGGTCTGCCCTCCCCTTGCTTTGTTCCTAATGCCCACTGCAGATTTGCAAGTTCAGCCATCCCAGCAGCACGTGCTGGCCCCAAACCTTGGGAAAGCCAATCCCTGAGGTGCAGAGAAGGGGAATCCCTCGTAGCAGGAATCTTTGCTGAAACTGAGGTGGATGCACACAAGTGACCGACCCATGCCAGGCACGGCTCCTGCTGCTGGTCTGGAGCCAGGCTCACCCACAGCTCACTCTGCCACCAAAACCTTCCTCACCCCAAGGCCAGCACCACCTCCACTTCTCCCTGAATCATGAGTGGCACCAAGCCAGGAGCAGTGTGGAGGTGGTCTGCCTGCTTGGGACCATGGAGAGCAGAGAAATGGGATGACAGAGGGATGACTTGCACAGTTCTACATCCAGCAGCCTCCCAGGAACTTTGTGCCATGGGAGGTAGACCACAGGGTCCATCAGAGATGGCAGGTGACTGCTGGCCCACCTGCACAGTATCTGTCCTCACAGAAAGAAAGCTTCAAGTCTGGTGTCATTCAGGACAGCACCGGATGTGACAGCCAGTTCTGCTGCCAGGCTCTGTCACTGCTTATACTGCAGGACAAAGCCTTGCTCTGGAAAAGAGAAAGTGGGTTTTGACTCCTTCCATCCACTGTGGGTGCCCTGCAGTACATGGACAATGCAGAGGGCTTGCCTTGAGGGCTGACACACAAACCCCAGGAGCGCCCTGCCCAAACCCAGAGCATTGGCCACTCCATGCAAGCTCCCTCTTCCCTGGGAATCCTCACCAGAGCAGCCAAGTGAGCATGGCCTCCTCCTGCAGCCTGTTGAGCAACCTCCAGTGGGTGGACACACACCCAGGCTAAGCACAGCTCCAGCAGGGCCACCCCCACACGCCAGGGCCCAGGTCACCAAACACATTCTTGCTGTGGGTGTGCAGGTTCCCATGCTCCTCCCCAGGAGAAGCCTGTCTTGCTCAACCCCACTCAACTCTGGTTTCCCCAGTGCTGAACCCAGAGCAGATTTCACTCCTCACCAAACGTGCCAGCCCTTCTTGCCACACAGCTCTGTGCCAGGGCCGGGCAGGATGCGCTGCTGCCACCGAGAGCTGCCCGTGCCCCACCACGTCCTGTGAGTGGGGCTGGCCCGGGGCTAATGGGGAGGAAAAAGCCTTTGTTGCAACTGCCATTGTCCCTAATCCCTGGTTTTGACCAGATCAGCCTGTGAGATGCTTGACACCTGAACAACAGGGATTTTAAGGCTTCCAGTGCCTCCTCAGCACAGCCTTTACCTCCTTATGACACATCAGAGCTTTTGCAATCCAGGTTAGCACCAATCTGCCCTATTTCAACTTCAAAGCACTTCACAAACATTAACCAATTAATCCTCTCACTGCCCTCCAAAGGAGGTGAACATCTTTATTTTTATCTGTTTCCCCATCAATGAGAAGGAGAGAGTTAAGTGCCTCTCTCGAGGCTGTCTGTACTTGACTCCCAGCCCCAGGCTGGGGCCATCAGAGGGATGGACAGGTGCACCTCAGGAAACACTGCAGGAATCACAGCACCTAAATCAAGCAACTTTGGTTTTCTCCATGCCCCACATGATTCAGCTTTTGGAGCATTTTCTGTTCATCATGAGTCAATGACCTGGAAGAAAAATTATCTGAGACAAGCAAGACAGAGGAAGCCACTGACACAGCAACCAGGACCAGCTGGAGAGCCAGGGACACACACACAGTAAGTGTTTCTAATAAGCCAGGATAAGTCCTACATCTTGCAATAAGAGACAGAGCTCAGCATGCACAGTTCCAGAGTAAGGGGCCAAGCTTTGATGTGGACACAGGTAGACAGACAGCCAAAACACAGCATGAGCTACTGGCAGTGCTTACCTTCTGCTAAAAACTGGGGCAGAACATCCCAGCTCATTCTGCACTTTAATGGCCCTTATTTCCTCCAGCTCAGGCAAAGCTTGGTTTAGGGAACCCTACAAACCTCTGAGTACAGACAGAGCTGGAAAGGGAGCTGGCCCTCAACTGGGAACCTGCAGGAAGCCAGCAGGTGTCACACCAGCGTGGTGGCAGCTCAGTCAGGGTGGGACACATGGGAGTGATGCTCCCCCTCAGCCCTTCTCTACATCAGTCAGGACTCAAACATTGCCTACAAAGAGCACAGCACCCACATTCAACAGGTCCATCATGTACCACTGAGGTGCAACCAGGAAAAAAAAATAGCATTTTATCACCTGAAATGGCTATTTATTTGTTGAAGGCATGAGCCCATGGGCACTCCTCTCTCCTCCAGCATCCAGGAGAGGGCAAGGAAACACCCTGATCCCAACAGCCCTGAGACAGGAGGCTGAGCAGGGGGAGAACAGGGTGCACACAGGCACAGGGGGTGAACAGCAGAGCCCACCATCAGTGGTGGCTGCATTTACTAAACCTTTTCAGGAATGTCACTGCTGGCTGGGGAGAAGGGACCTGAGCTGCAGGAGTGCTCCTTCTCCTCCTGTGATGGGCCAGGCAGGGCTGGGGTGCTGCTCCCAGCTCCCTTTCACTTCATCAGCAATTTCTGTCCCCAGGGTTCCTCAGACCATGTGAGTGAAAGTCTCTCTGCTTTTACAACACCACTGACCCAGGGTCGGACTCCTGCCCCAGTGGCAGGGAAAACCCACAATTGCAGGGCTCACAGGGAAGCACTGGTTCATTTTTCTCATCATTTCCAATGGCTGGGGCTCACACTAACTGCTGACAATTACTTATTACCACTCACCCCGAGGTTCCACAGTGCTTGCTAAGCCCTGTGAAGATGTAGGAATCCCAAAGCCTTTTGGATGGAGAGGGGCAACCTTTAAACAAAGCTCTGCAATGCCAGATCAATACTGGAAAGAGCTGAAATCAGTCCAGCGTCTCGCTGAAGTGGCAGGAGAATTTCAGGCAGATGAAATGCAATTCTCTAACTGCAGTTATTAGAGGCAGCGGGGGTAGAAGCCTTGCTGGATCTGGAATAGAAGTACCATCCCGAGGGAGGGCTTTTCTTAGCATCAAGAACCACTACATGTACTGTTTTAAACAGGTATTCAGAACATGCCTTGAATTAATTGCTAAGCACAGACCTCACAGTAGCGCCTTAAAAAGGGAGATCTGCCCACCCCCGCAGAGGGTGTCACACCTGCACCTCCAACACGGCCCCAGGGAGGGGAAGCAGAGCTGAGACCGCTGCCAGAGGAGTGCCCCAAGGAGCGGGGACAGCATCACAGCAGACAGTGCCACCTGCTGTCACCCGGTCCGTCCCATCCCTCCCACCGGGGTCCCCAGGCAACCTCCCAGCTCGGCAGTCACAGCCCCCACGCAAGCCAGACCCCAAAATCAGCTGCTTTTCCACATGATATTCTTGTGTGCCCATCCCCTTCCCCGTGTGGTTGTGTGGGACAGACACTGAGCTGCTGGATGAGCCACTGCTTGTCCACAGCCTGCAGCACACCATGGATTTGGCACAACATGCTGATACTGGTCACCAAGGAAAGAAGGAAGAGAGACACCAGCTCTGAAATATGACAAGTAACAATTTCTAAGCGTGCCTTGAATTCCTCCTCAACTGAAAACCCTGGTTTTGTGCATCTTTCTTGAGCATTGACATGACTTCTTCCACTTCTGAGCCTCTCACCACCTTTTTTGTGGCATGAAGAGGAGCCCAAGCTGCTCAGAAACACCCTGGAATTGAGCAGGGAGACCACCCCACCCCATTCAAACACCATTAATGTGCATTTGGATACTGCAATTGCATGACATGTCCACAAACCCAAAACACCTTAAATAACAGTTATGGGGTTTACCTTGACCCCACAAGGAAGCAACACCCTCAAAAAACTCCTATGAACTCCTCCAGATAACCTATGCAGCTTGGCTCAGGCCAGAATCAAAACATGAAGCAAAGCCACCAAGCTCAGCAGGACTTTGGGCCCTCAGGGACTCAGCAGACACTCAACATTCACCACAAGAAGCTTCTTAACAGATGGCTGGATTCTCCAGCATGTTCTCAGACTTGAAAGCATTTACCTCGCTCTTCTCTTTGATAAAAGCCATTGGAAGATGGAATTCCCCTCCACAAGAAATCTACTTGCCAAGCCCAAATTTGCTTTTTCATTAAGTGGCCACCAAGGTCTTGACCAACAGTACATTAACCTCTTTCATATTTGAGAAGTGAAAGGCCCAAGGATTCACTAGAACAGCTACTTAAACCAGTTTATAAAACAAAGTTCAAGTTAGAGAGAAAATCCACACAAATAAGAGGGAATGGAACTCATTGCCTAAAACATCCCTTCTGAAAAACCTTTCCTTATGTAGAACACAACAAATCCAAATAAGAATGAAGTGTTTTTTAAGAGACCACTCTGGCTCTCCTGCTGGGGGAATTGTTGGTGAGCCCAGAAACCCCTGCAAGAGCCAGCAGGGCTGCCCAAAAAGCTGGCACCCAAAAAAATCCTCTCTACCCAGGGGCAGATGCAAAGGCAGCTCTGACATGAGAGCTTGTGCCTCTGAGCTATCTGAGAAAGGTCCACCCTGGATAGGAACCACCTAGAAAAAACATCAGCTTTGTTGACACCCCTCCCAAATACTTGGTTTTGAAACCAAATAAACTCTCATAATTCTCACACCAGATTTCAAATAAAGCTCCACAAAAGCAGGGCACTCCCTGAGAGCATGCTTAGTCCCCTACTACCCCAAGTCTTGTTATTACCTGAAAATTAACTTAATTTATGAACTCACATTCAGCCTGCAAATCCCTCCAAGCCAATTATGCCAGGATCCACGTCTTCCTGATGCACTTCCCAAAGCAATCCCACTGCTGGCTCTCCAGACCATCCAGCCTCCCCCAAATGTGGAGGGGGCACATATTTATGATACCAGGAGGAATCACATGCCTTAGGTCAGCTGAGCTTGTTTCCCTGTCTCCTTGTTTTCAATTTCCATCCTTCAGTCAGAGAGCTGAAGTGGCACAGGAGAACCAAATTCAATTAACAGGATTAATAGCAATTAAGCTCCTATTGGAGTCAGGGTTGTGCTCCTTTGTCCTGGGTAGAAACTAGATGTCACTGCAACAAGATAAGCAGCAGGTGATGCCAGAAGCTTTTTATTTCCAAGGAGAAAAATTGGTTGTCTTCCTGAAAGTCCTCTCCTCCTCCTCCCCACCTCCTCTGATCAGAATTTGGCCCAGATGGAGTCAATTCCTTTCCAGCCTGCTGATGCTCAGCCCCACTCTCTGCACCTGGAAGAGCTCAGCTTCCCCTGAACACCAGTTGTAGGATCTGAACGAACCACCCTGAAGTCACTCTCTTTTCCCATGCCTGTATAAAAAAAACCAACCCAGTTTCCCAGCATGTGTGGGAAAGAGCAGAGCACTTGCATGTGATGCTGAAGTTCTCTTTAGTTTACCTTCTCTGCAGGATTTGCTCCTGACCCTGCTGTGCCAGGAGGTTCTGCCAAGAGGATCAGTCCCAGATATGGGCACACTGGGGTATTCCCCCTCCCTGGCAGGGTCCTGACCCTTCCCCAGCAGGGACCATCCTGGAAGGCAGGAAGGCACTGTCACTCTGGCAATTTACCCTCCGGTCTCGCTCTGTTATCACAGCACCTCACAGAAGTTATTTTAGCTACAGAGCAGCTTTCTGGCTTCCTGTGTAGTTCCTTAGTGTTCTTCCTAATTGAGGGTTTTAACATTAACAGCCTTTAGCAGCTGTTCTTCTTCCGGAGATGGGGCGGGGGGGAGCACCAAATCTTTTATTCAAATTTCTTCTCTAAGAAGTGGAAACGTGACCCACATCCTAAGATGTCCCTCAAGTGACAAGCCTTCCCCACTCTGTCACGGGCTCCTTTCAGCCACTGTTTGCTGAATTCACCAGTCCATACATAATCCCCAAGCAGGAACCAGGGATCTTGGGCTGAATATTTCCTACAGAACCAGGGAAGGGGCTCTGTGTGACTTGGTGGTAGCTGGAGCCTCCCAGTTCCAGTGCTGGCCCGCCAGTGCCTCTCCCTGCTGTGCCCCTGTGAGTGAAACACACAAAAATGGGGTGGGTTCAGCAGGGGTCCATGGAGGGGCAGAGCAGCAGCAGCCACGGGCTGGGGGCTCTTCCCAATAGGATGCTGCGTGCAGCAGCCACCAAGCAAAATGGAAAATGGGATAGGAGGGGATTGTGGGACACACTGAGGTTGGTGCCTGCAATTCCTCTCCAGCCAGGGTGGGATCTGCTTGGCAAAAAGCTGCCTGAGCCCTCAGAAGAGAGTAGGATTTACTTTTGTCAGAGCCTTGAGTGTTTTGAAGTTCGGTGAGTGGCAAGAAGCAACAAGCTCCACCAGTGCCCCCGGGAAATTGCAACAGAGTCACCAGTCAAAAGCATTCAAAGATCACAAACCAGACCCAGATGATCATGAATCACAGCTTAGAAACCGCAAATGGCTCTTAAGCCTCTTCCAAATAATGTCATTTACCAACAGCTCCTTTGGAGTGGTTCGCCTTTCCCAGCCGCCTCCTGAACCCAGCAGAGGGAATGGCTAAAGCAGGAGCAGAGCTCCTCGTGCACTCCTGGCACTTGGGGGATGCCAGGGAGATGTTGTGACACCTGGCACAAGGTTACCCCTGCTGGTGGGGCTGTGGGAAGGGCTCTGGGGGACACCCAGGTGTCAGCCAGGGTGGGCAAGGGGTGACCCCTCGACAGGCTGAGCCGGGTGTGAAGGACAGCAGGGAGTCTCTCACCTGGTTCCCAGCTCTCTCCAAGGCTCCTCTGGCCTCACCTGCCCCACACTCACCTTTGGAAGTTTGAGGGATGTCAGACAACAATTTTGTTTGAAAATGCTTCCTGTGCTTTTCATCAGGGAATGCACAGAGGTGATGTTAAGTGCACTAATGTGGTAAAACACCACGGGCTCCTTGGCCCACGTGTGTGGGCAACCCTGAAGCTTCAGACAGAGCAAGACCTACATCCCAATAATGCACAGGCAGTAAAGCTCTTAGGTGTCATCAATGTTTTAACGCCCCATTTAAATATTAATCTAATGGAACAGCATAAAAGCAATATCCCTGAAAGCACAGGGTCATTTAGTCCATTGCCCTGTTCTCAGGAAGAATCCAGAGACCTCCTCCAAGTGTTTTGCTTCCCCAGTCCAGTGCTGACTTTCTCAGTCTCATAACATTAGTTCTAGTAATAATAATACATCATCATAATGCAAGGCTGGCCATCATGATAATTATTTATGACTTATGCTTCTGGCCGTAACTGAATGTTTCTGTAGAGGTTTTAATTATCATTTATGCATCTTTGTTCCACGTCCATAAAAATCCCAGGGCTCTGTATGGCTGAAAACTGAATTTATAGGATCCTGGGAATGGCAGAGCCTGGATCCAGTGACAGAGGCTGCTCCTAACCACCAAAATGCCAGACCCAGTGAAAGGACAGGAGTGTCAGCAGGGCACAAAATGCAAAAATGAGTCCCAGCAGGTGGAACTGCAGCCTCTGGAGTAAAAGGGATTTGTGCTGCATTTGTGCCTGACCCATGATGGAGATGACCGGACAGAGGTCTCTGGGTCTGAGCCCCAGCTGGTCAAGAGGCTGACACGGTGAGGGGGACAGAACACAGAGAGGAATTTGGGCTCTTGTGCCCCTCCCTCCCTCCCTCCTTCCCTCCCTTGCTCCACAGGGAGCTGCACTCGGGGCTGTCCAGCCCCAGGAGTGTCTGATCACCCTCACTGCAATCCTGGAGGATCCTCAGGGAGAGCAGGACCCGGCCACCAGCAGCCCTGCAGCTCATCCTGAGCAGAGGAGCAGCAGAGCACAAAGCTCAGGGATGTCTCAGCTAAACAGGCAGATGCAGCATCATCAGCTGCCTCCAGCACACCCCTCACCATCTGCTCCTGGCAAACACCTCAGCACTGGAAGAGAGATGCCCCAAGTGCAGGCACTGCGAGGCTGCCTTGAGCTTGGAAGCAGGCTAGATTCCTTCCTCCAAAATACAGAGGGAAAAATACAAGATGCAACATCCCCAAGTATTTCCTACAGAAACTACAGCATAACATGACAACCTCAGCTGATTTTTAACTGGAAAACCAAGTTTCCTGGTAAGTGGGGCTTGAAACTGTGAGCCAGGGGCTTCCAGAAGCTCAGAAAATAGGGAGGAATGAAGAAAAGAGGATCTTGGCAGGGATGAATAAGGATAAGAAGGAAAAGCATACTGCAGGCAGCAGCCATGGGCTTTGGCAGCCACTTCCTCTTGTGGAAGGAAAAAACCCAATTTAAAAGCTGCTTGGGGAAAAGGAGGTTCAGCAGTGGATTTTTTCATCCCTGTTACCAGAGCAAAAGGACTGCTCCTCATATCCCTGATGGGCTGAAGACAGTGCCTTCACAGCAAAGCACCTCGCTCTCCCAACCAGGCTGGAAACATACAAGGCATCAAAAATAATGTCACATTTATTAGGGAAGCAATTCAAGTGCAAAACTCACCAAGGGATACAGGGAGCTGACTACATGCAGAAATCAAAGGGAACCCTTGATGGAAAAGAAATGTTTAGCCACTATGTTCAAAGGCTCCCTAAATCAAAGACAAACTCCTTCTTTAATCAAGGCCATTGACCGAGGCTGAAAGCACAGAGAGCTGCCAACAATTCCCGCAGCGTCGCTTTTCACAGCAGGGCTGCAGGTGCTGATGCTCTTATACCCTGAATTCTTCCCCCAACATCCTGTGTCTGTGTCCTGGGAGCAGCTCTTGGCACTCAAAACACAGCAGTTTTGTGGGGACAATAAACCTCAGCCATCCAAACATCCCATGGCCCTGTTTTAGCTGCAGGAAGCATTCAGCCTCTGAGCTTGAGGAGTCATTAGAAGGAGCAAGTGTTAATTGGGCTGTATCTAATCTCAGCCCGACCCAGGGGTCACTAGCTGTTAGTTAAGTTTATCAGCAGCGTTTGGCCATCATTTATCAGCTTTGGGGAGGCTGGGCTGGAACAGGTGAGCAGCGTGCTGACGCACAGACGGGCTCAGGGAACATTGATTTTCCCAGCCCGAGCGGATACCTGCGATTAACGAGCACTCGTTTGTTGTGGTTAAACCACACCAGCAGCAACACGAGATGCTGCTAGGGAAAGAGCTGGCCAAGAATGAAGTGCACAGTTATGAATGGACTCGTGAAATAGCACGGATCTCACAGTGCCTTGTGGCAGCACAGCTCTGAGGAGGAACCAACTCTGGAAACAGGCTCAGTGCTTCCCATCTCTGCTGAGCTCTGTGTCAGAATCAGAGTCCAGCAATGTTATCCCCAGCTCTGTCTCGTGTCTGCTACTTGTTTTCCCTTTCCTCCCAAAATCTCTTTTCTATCAGTCTGTGAAAAAGCCCACTGCTCATCTTAAAAATCTCTCTATAGATCACGGGAAGGAGAAATGTTGACAGAAATTAAATTCTGAAATTAAATAAATGTTGAAATTTCATAATCTGCATTAGTTTTCTCTTCCTATCCTCACCTTTCTGATTTTTTTATAGGCAATTTTCCCTATGGAGCTAAGCAGGCTGAGAGCTCTCCACTGGAAAAACCTCATCTCCCCTATTTGTCCAAAATGGCACAGTGAGCTGGGCCAAAGAGCTTCAGCATCCTCTAGCCATATGTTTCATTGAAATAAGAAGTATAATACTGTTTTTCCTATTTCTGAGCCAGTTCTGGGAGCAAATAATTTATCAATAGCCATTAGTGGTGCCAATAGAACTCACAGGAGCAGCTAGAAATGCCAAATAGTTCTGGGGTTGTGATGAAAGTCATTTGCAGTATATTTGGTTTTGTTGATCAGCTGGCTTACAGAGTGATAGAAAATATTACAAAAGCTTGACAAAAAACTTTGACAAAATGTTTTCAAGAAATTAGGGGGAAATGTGAAAGTATCCTATATTTCAGACCTCCACTAAAAAAATCTCCTAGTCCTGGAGGCTGGATTAGCTAAGGATCACAGAGGGGCTGTTGCTTCTCTGCTGGTTTCTGACAGCTTTTGTGGAAAATATCAGTTCATTCAGTCATGTTATGAACCTCTGCAAGTATAAAGACTCCACAGCCTTTTTTTGGTCCAGCAGCAGTGTTTGTCCACCCTCATGGTGAATGGTTTTTCCTGCTGTCCCGTTGGGATAACCCTTCCTGCAGCTTCTCTGCCATCTCCCACCCTCGCTGTTCAGGTCTGGGAGGGCTTTGGCTCTGTCTTCTTCCTATGTCCTGCCAATCCTTCACCTCCTCACACCATCTCTGCAGCCAGGACAATGCACCCAGAGCTCACCTGGGCTGCAGCCAACTTTCTAAAGAGCCAGGTGCAGATATCATCACTTGAAACTCACCCGAGGGAAAGGGTCAGACAATCACAGAATGGTTTGAGTTGGAAGGGGCCCTAAAGACCATCCCCACACTTTATCCTAGACCAGGCTGGTCCAAACCCTGTCCAGCCTGGCCATGAACACTTGCAGGGATGGGGCAGCCACAGCTTCCCTGGGCAATGGACAATAGCTGCAGGCAGGCAGGATCTTTTGTGCAAACAGCACCAGGCACTGGAGATCCAGCATCCTTATCCAGAGTGGCTCATACCAGAGCTCATAAGTTACCTCACACACACTTCAGAGTGAGAGCCAGCCCTGGACAAGGGATATGTGGTCCTTGGGAGCAGAGACAGAGCTGCCTGAGCCGAGCAGAAGGACAGATTAGACTGGATCATCCCCCTGAGTCTGTGACCCCGAAAGGACAGGGACCATATGCTTCCCATCTGGTTAAGCTCTGTGGAAGAGGGAGTGGGCACAGGGTGCTGCTTCGAGTTGGAGAAAGGGGGAGTGATTTGCTGGAGGAGATTAAAATCTGTGTTTGTCCAATTATCAGCTGCAGTGCTTAATCACTCTGCCCTGGATCTCCCCGGCAGCCGCAGGGGCAGTCGGGTGTGGGGGCGGGAGGCAGATAGGATTTAATAAAGAAGCAATTTTATGGAGGAATACTTCCCTTTTGGCATTTTCTGTAGGAGTGGGAAAAAATGATCCTTTTTTCTTCGGTAATGGCAGGGAAAGCAAGAATAGCAGAGCTCCATGTTTCAGCTCCTGAGGGATTGACTCTCACTCCAGCTCTCACTGCCTCTCCATCCCATGGAGATCCTGCAAGAGACCCAAGGAGAGGGGCATGAGAGATCAGGGGAGAAAGGGGGAAAAGCCTGTCCAGGAGCTGGCACCCCCTGCACTGACCCAGGGTCCCACCTGCAAGGGACAGAGCCCCAAGGTCACCAGAGCTGAGCACGGTCCAGTTATTCCCAGCAGACACGTGCCATCGCCCAGTAAATCACAGCACAGGAGGGAAAGGGTTCCATGGACTGAGCCCGTGGGGTTTGGTGCCACTGAGAGGTGGGAGAGCAGAGGCAAACAGGAACTTCCCCACCAGGCTGGGAACTCCACCCCAGCCAATGTCAGCCAGGAATCCTTACGAACACAGAGCCTGTCCCCAGCACGTTCATCATCCTCCTCGGGAAGCATTTGATTGGCATCCAGTCACAGCCTCTCCTGAACAACCCAACAAGCTGTGATTTATGTGATGTCTTTGTCTTTAGACACTGCTGTCAGCAATAGCCAGTCTCAGGCAAAGCTGCTGATGCCTGCAGATTTCCAAAGGTCTCTCTCATGGACACGCTGCCCTTGCTGAAGGATAACAAACAGAAGCTTCAGTAAAAGCAAAAATGATGTTTTGGTAATGTTACCCTGTAGGTATGCCCAGCGCCCTCCCCAGAAACCAGAGGTACCAAGTCCAAGATTTCCAGAACAGAAGAGAAAACAAATTGATATGCTGTCCTGAGCTCCAGAGATTCTCCTGCAGCTGGAGAAAATATGTGATGCTTTCTCAGCAGCTACTCACAGGATCCCTTTTCCTAAACTGTCAGAATGTTCAATATCTCCCATGTACCCAAAGCAACAGAATAGCTTTCTCAGCATTAAATGGGAAAGAATCCAAGGCAAAAATCACTACCAACCAAATTATGGTTTGGGTTTGGGGTTTTTTTTCTGCAGGAAAAGTCAGTGTTTGAGCAGTATTCCCTGGACAGAGGAGCAGCTGATTCCTGCACGCTGCTCTCACCTTGCTGATGCAAAAGGGCTTGGTCTGTCTCACACACCTTTCCAAACCACCTTGGATACCATGGGCAAGGTCTTGGCTACACCTGCAAGATCCAGGCCTGGCAGGTAACACAAATTTAGGCATTTTAACTTTTAAATCCAACACAAGCAGCATTTTGGACCCAAACGAGCTTTGAGCATCTTAGGAACTGGTTTTTGTGACATCTCTAGTTTTCACATTTGCATCAGCCTATCTCCAAATTTCACTCATCCCACCCACTGCAGGGCAGCAGCAAAGTCCCCAGCTGCCTTGCTGAGTTCCTGAGCACTGAGAAGTCTCTGGTGCCTGTGCTTCATGAATCCCAGGGAAGGTCCCCACAACCTCCACCCAGGGACCAAGCTCAGGGATGCCACAGCACAGGGCCATGGTGCAGGTCTTGGTCATGGTCACTCCTTGGTGAAAGGGGCTGGGACTGCACAAGGAGCTCTGCTCCTGCTTTAGCCCATTCTCTCTCTGCTCCAGGAGAAGGCTGGGAAATGTGAACCACCCCTAATGAGCTTGTTGGAAAACTCAGTATTTGGAAGAGGCTTAAGAACCATTTGTGACTTCTAAGCTGTGGTTCATGATCATCTGGGTCTGGTTTGTGATCTTTGAATGCTTTGGGCTGGAGACTCTGTTGGTTTCCTGGGGGCACTGCTGGCTTTCTCTTTGTACATCAAGTCTCACAAAAAAACAAATTCCAGCCCTGGTTACAACAAGTGATCCTCCAGCCTGTCATGGAGGGAGACCATCGCAGGGAAATAGGTAGTTTCCCCGATTTTTAATTCCCCTGCAATATAATTTTTTATCCCTCTGCAATGCTTTACTACTGAAATGAATGTAACTTGAAAACATTCAGGTTTGGCCAAAAGACAATACAGAATTTCATCCTGCAGAAGGAGAATCACCTCTTCCTGCTAGTCCACCTGGGGGCAGACCTGGCAGTTCAGCTTGCCTCCTTACCCACTGCCCCTTCGCCTCGTGCCTTGTGTGGCATCAATTCTCTCTCCAAGTGCTCCCAGCATCCAGGAGACACCATCAGCAACTGCAGAGATCTTGTGTCCCAGCCCATGTGTGGTGGCCACCACCCAACAAGGTGGCCAAGGGGACACCATCCCATGCCAGCCCCTGCTTGGGGACCCACCTGTCCCCTCCATTTCTCCACGACAGGCTCAGCAAGTCCCACAGCATGGCTGGCAGTGCCACCTGACTCATTTCTCTCTACTCCTCCAGCTGATGTGTTTGGAGGAACACGCTGCTCTGACAAGGTGACACATCCTGAGAAAGCCCACACTGCCGAGCACGGTACCAGGAGCACCCAGTGCAGTAGCAGCTCGCAGCTCTTTTTCATTCCTCCCCAGCCAAATGAGCCCCAAGCATTTCTGTTTGATTTTCCTGAAGGAGATTGAATTGTTGTCAATCAGGAGAGAGGAGCCCTGAAATCCCCCGTTTTTGAAGGCATCTCATAAAGACACAGCTGTCAGTGGAGACGCTTGGAAAGGAAGAGCATTTGCTAAGGGAGAAACTGCATTAAAACCCAAGTGTGCCTGCTGTTCAGCTGCAGCCCATGCTGGAATCTTCTTTTGGCAGAGGCAACTGCCCTTGAGTCTGTTGGTTTGGCTCAATTCGTTGTGGAATAATTAAGTTCAGTCCATTGCACTGCATAATCTGGAGTTTCTTCAACCTTCCTCAGTAGCAAAGTACTTAATCTCATCCAGCTCTGGGAGCAGTTGGGAACATTAAAATCAGCCAGTGCAAAGCTATCAGGAGCCTCAGCAGTAAGAGGATGAAGAGAGAAGTGTCCAGGAGGCAGGGGAAGGTCAGCAGCCTGGCTGTGCTTTGATGCCTCTGGCTTCTGGAGGAAGGAGAAAACCTTGGCATTACACACCCTGAAATGTCCCAGGAGCCAACACAGTTGCCACCTGCAGAGCACAGACAGTGAGGATGTACCCATCAAACTCAAGTCTGGAAATGCGCCTGGATGTTTCCAAGGAATCTGAGGAAAAATGTTTCTGTTTCTGGACAATCCAAACTATCACATTTCCTGGCTACAGCAAGGATCTTTAAACTGAAAAATGTGTTTTATCAGGAGTGGGTAATCAGAGAAATTCTTTTCAGTACTGCTCTATTTACATGTCTTAGATTGAAGAGGAAAAAACCAGGGGACAATGTTGGACTGAGGTGAACCTCTTTTAGCAATAAAAAATTATCCCTCCCTCCCTTGCTCCTCTGAGGGTGATAACACCACCTGAACCATTGCCCCAGGCACACTAAAGGATTGCTGCCTGTGCTCAAAGGCCCACCAGCCCAGCTCCTGAGAGCTGCTGAGCAGGTCATACCCAAAGCCAGCTTTACTCTCTGAATTAATAAAATAACAGATGCCACCAGGAGCTGTTCTTTCTGCCTCATGTTGCAGGTCAGCCCAGGGAGAGCAGAGGGAAACCCAGTGAAGAGGGAGGAATCTGCCCATGACCACTGAAGCAAAATCAAAGGAGATGTTTATGGCAGGGGAAAGCACCCTCCAGAGCCACACTGGGAATGGGGTATCCCTTGGACAATGGAGCAGCTGGCAATGGAGCTGAGATTTCTCCCTCTCAAACAGCTCCTTGAATTGCTCTTGGCATTGACTTTTTCCTGTTCAGCTAATTAAAAATCTGTCTTTGAGTCATAAGCCCCCATTAGTAATAATTTGCTTTGCACTTCTCCAGTGATTTATGGCTGAGATATCAAAGTGCTTTAGAAACATTAATTAATCCTTCTAATCCCCGAGGGACTGATCCATTCTCTGCAATGCACCACTGGTGGTGTAACTGAGGGAAATCTCCAGGGTTTACTCCCAACTGCAGGCAGGCAGAGGGGAAGGGAGCAGCATCTGACCCAGCAGCTCATTTCAGCTGCTGTCTGCAATCAGAGATGTGCAGTCAAAACAGCAGCACTGCATCTGCAGCCACGAGCAAGCCCAAGGCACCGGCAAGCTCTGTGTGCTCTCCAGAGCAATCCTTGCTCCCACTCCTGCCTGCCCAGGGAGGGAAGGGGAGCTGCAGCCCCCCAGCTCTGCTCTGTGATCACAGGAGGAAAGGTGTGTGTGGATCGAAGCCATCCTCACCCAGAGGTGGCTTCAGCAGAGAGCTTCACCCTGCAAGTGGCAGCAGCAGGGTCATTAATCAAAGCCACAGTGCTGCTAACTGCATTTCCCTTGCTGTCCTGCCCATTTCTCCAATCTTGGTACTTTGTACAACGTTGCTTTATCACAGGAGGGCAGACCCAGGGCTGACCCCCACACCTGGGACAGGGCCCCAGTCCTTGCTGCAGATAAGGATGATTTCCTCCATTGGCTTGGGAGAGGCTTTCATCCTTGCGCCCTCCAATCAGCCAGGTGCCACCTGCTCTGTCCCCATGCTCTGAATGCTGTCACCACAGCCCTGCAGGGTGGAGCTGGCTGTGTGGTGTGGTGCCAGGAGTGGGGAAAGGTATAAAGGTCCCAGCAGAGTGCCAGAGACAGGATCTCTGACACACCCAGGAGTGTCCCAGTTTCTCTCTGCTGTGCTCAGTAGAACATCACCTTGACCATGAAGGTAGCTGGTGTTTTCCTGCTCCTCTCCCTGGCACTCTTCTTCTACCAAGGTGAGTCCAACATTTTTCTTAGGAGCTGTTTCCTCTCCTTGCTAAAGCTGCCACGTCTGCCACATGGGAAGGTGAGTGTGGGAAGAGAGCAGCTGGTGCTGGGACCTTGCTGTGGCCCTGGGCAGGGAATGCTGCAATGGCCAACGTGCATGAAACCTGCACCTGTCTGTGAGCAAACCTAAAACAAAGGCTTTGAAAGGGTGCACTTGCTCCCAAAAATGAACAGGCCTGCTGCTCTTTCTTCAGGGGTAGGATTTGTCCTGTAACTGGTGATTTCTAGGACAGTGTGATCCTTTCAGAGTGAATAGGTGCTATTCTGGTTTTTAAAAAGCAAATCCAAGAAGACAGGAAATGAATCTATGCAAGGGAAAATGCAGCTCTCGCTACCAAAGCCAATGTTTAAGCCAACTGTGTTTTCAAAATCCCATATGGTGCAGAGGGATGAGAACATGAGCTGTTGCTGCTCCTCAGGTCCTGCTTTAGTGGGCTCATTCCAAACAGGAGGGTGCTTCTGAAGCAGGTCCTCTGTCATCCTGTTTACTGCACAGAGGCTGCCATTGCAGGGCTGGCTGAGCACAAAATCTGGGCTCATTTCAGATGAACTGAGCACGTCGTGAGCTGCAGCCCCTGGGTCTGGACCAGTGCTAGCCCAAAGTAAAACCCTTGAAATATTAACCAGAGTGGCTACCAGCTCCTCAGCACCAAAATGCTGCACTGCTACAGGGTTGTGCTGGTTGTTAATACAGATGTAGTATAAATCCTCCATGTAGATGACTTCTGGGTTTATAAAAAACTCAGGATCATCTTCTCAGTTCTGTCTTTTGTCAGAAAAACGTTCAGGTTGTTTTTCAAAACACACCCGCCGCGTGTTCCACCCTTGTGATCCCAGCTGCCAGCTCAGGGCCAGCTTCTCCATGGGGAAGCCCAAAGTCATGGCTGGATCCCACCAGCTTTGATGTGAGACCTCAGGGTCTCCTTCTAGCAGAGACTTTCAACAATTTGTCTTTTGCTCTGCTTGGTTGCGGTAAAAGTGGAATAACAGCAGAAAAATCACCCTGGATTTATTCCAGCACCTGTCCAGTGCCAGCAGGAGTTTCTCAAGTACTCATGAACATGTGGCAAGACAGGACAAAAGCCACCTTAGCCCCGTGACAGCTGGCAGGTGATGTCTCTGGAAGTGCACTTTGCCTTGGCAGGGCCTTGCCCCATTGCAGTGTTCCTGCCAGGGGAAGGAGGGTGACACAGCCGGGAAGGATTCAGCTGAGGAACGTGGGCGATCCAAGGGAAGAAATTATTTTCTAGGACAAAGGTGTTTGAGTGAAGACATGCAGTCCTCAGCCTAAACTGTCTTTACTCTGTCCCCCTTGAAACCAGCCTGAGTCATGGGTGCTAAGGTGTCTTCTCTCTTTCTGTCTCTGTCTCCTCTTTCTCTAGGAAACGCCGAGACGGATGCAGCTGCTTTCAGAGGAATAGAGGTGAAGTTTTCTCTTTTCTGTAGCACAAGTGAGACAGCACTAACCCAAACACTGGGGAGCCACCACTGCTAAATACAGGGAAGCAGAGTGGGTTGACAGCCCAAAAATGCCACTGCCTGGGAACCCCCTTCCACCTGCAGTGCCACAGCAAAATCCCAGTGATGATACTGGGATTGAAAGAAAAGTTCCTAAAAAGCCAAATATTGCTGTTACCTGCCAAGAAAGTCAGAAGTGCTTTTAGTCTCTGGCTTGCAAGCGTGAGGACAGGTATTGCTGTGGCATAAAAATGGGAAGAACATGCTCAGGCAGTGCCCATGGAGCACCATTTACTCTACACTGTTACTCCTAAGGGTGTGCAGCAGGGCCAGGTGGAGTTCAGCTGGCCAAGGGACATGGTGGCAGATGGTCCCAGTGTTTCTGAGAGCTCACAGCAGAGCTCTGAGGATGGCTCATGAAGATAGACAAAACGTGCACCTCTCTGGGAAAGCAAAGCTCCTTTGCTAAATTGAAAACAGGCTTAACATTTTCAAAATTAACCTTTTGTGCCTCCAGCCATCTTGTGAGAATTTCGACCTGGGAAGAGGGTGTACAAGGGAGTTTGACCCCATCTGTGGCACAGACAACCTCCTGTACAGCAACGAGTGCATGCTGTGCCTTCACAACCGCAACCTGTGAGTATCTGCGACTGCTGCAAGTCTAAATGCCACACAGACGAGGGCTACCACATATATCTGGGATTTCCTAGAAAGAAAGCTGTTTGCATGCAGCTGGGTGGAGCCTGGGCAGTGAGCCCAGCACATCTGGCACGGATCTGGCCTCCTGCACAGCTGCTGCTCCCGCTGCTCCGAGCATGTGGGCTCCAGCTGAGGAATTGTGTGTGGCTCGCAGCACACACGCTGCCCACAAGCAAAAATCTCCCCATACCTGCAGCTGCCAAGCAGCAGCAAGAGCTGGCAGGCATCCAGGAGCTCAGACAAATGGCAAAGTGCTCGAAGTCTGCCCAGATCTAGCACACGGGCTGAGGAATATTTTTCCAGATGACCTCAGATGTGTGGTGGCTGAGGAAAAAAACTGTGTTTTTTCACCCCAGAAATTTATGGCTGAGCTCTGCTTTCTGTCTTCTCTGCATATGAAAGGACACAATTTGCTCTGGGTATTTTTAAGAATGAGTTTTATATTTAATCTGTGCTGGTGCCAGATTGCACTGTTCTAGCAGAAGGCCAGGTCCAAATGCTAAGGGTGTCTCTGGCAAGACTTGATACATTTCATCTGGCTTGGGCCCTAGGTAATTTAAAATATATTTATACATTGGAAGCACTCTGTGTCAGACAAGTGAAGGAATTACTTCCAACTCAACGCTATTAAGTGATTCAAAAATCTCTTTTGGGAAGATTGAGTCTTATCTGGAGCCAGATGCCCCAGCCTGCAGGGCTAAGGGAGCTTCACCCTTGACTTCACCTGGTGTAGGCAGGGATTTTTGGGGATCAGGCTCACAGGCCCATCTGCCATCAGCAGAGACATTTGTAGCAGAAGCTCAAAGTCCAGCTTTTCTGTCTCTGGATGTGTGGGTTTGTGGAGCCAAATTCTGCTTTCAGGAGCACCGCCTCCCTGCTAACTCTGCAGGAGCAAGGAACAGACTCCAGATCAGCAGGAAAAAAAAAGAGCCTGGATAAATATTGTCAATTGGGTTGTCCCCTCTTTGCTTCATTAACCCAGGCTGCTGCCACATACTCTGCAGCATTTGCTGGTTCACCTTTCAAGGCTGAGCATGGTGCAGTCAGGCAGAGAGAGGCTGAGTGGGATCTCCTCAGCAAAGGCACCACAGTTAATGACCCAGCACGGCCTGGCAGGGTGGTAATGACCCTGCTGGAAGCCAGCAGCCCAGCACCAGCTGTCCCTGTATTGTGCAACAGATGGGGGTGGGAGGTTCATCAGACACAACATCATTAGGGCTTTGGCCATGGACCAAGAGCAGGGTAAAGTGAGGAAGGCTCCACAGTCAGCTGTGCAAAGGGGCGTCCAGGCTGCTCCACCTCCCCAGAGCAGAGAGCAGCTTCACAGGGGATGGGAGCTCACAGGAAGGGAATTTGGGCTACAAGAATGGGAAAGACTGAGCTGGGAAGGAGTCAGAGGAGGGATGGGATGGATGAGAAGCTGGAGCTGCATCCGCCTTGTGTTGACAGGAGCTGCATTCCCAGTGCTCCCAAAACTCCTGCTTGTGCAAGCTCTGAGCAGCTGCAGCTGGAAATGTGCTGCTCCTGTGGGTCACAGCCCCGAGCCTTGCAGCTCCCCTGTTCTGTTCCCAAGTGATGGAATGCTGGGGTTAGGAACAGCCTTTTGGTCTCCTGGCCAGGGCCATCTGGGCTCTGGAGCTTTATTCAGGACTCTGAAGCTGCCTGGTGCCAAATGTCTTGGGGGAGAGATAAACGGAGCGTCCTCATCTATAAAGCCTTGGTCCGTGGGGACAATTCAGCCAGGAGGCAGGATGAAGTGCCATTTGCAGTTCTGTGTGTGCAACTGGCCTGACAAGAGCTGGAAGCCTGCAAGGAGTCTGGGAATAACTGAGCATCTGGCGGGTCCCTGTGGCAGCAGCGTCTCACTTGTCGCCTTTGGTCACTTCACTGTGACCAGCATGCAAAATGCTTTTTGCAAAAGGCAAATCATTTCACCAGCATTTCTCTAACGCACCTGAGAAATGGGTCTGTCTTTCCAAAGAGGAGAACATCATGATTCCATGTGAGAATGGAACAATTCAGAGGAATCAGGTCCACTATTGGGCAAAAGGAAGAAAATAGTTCTTTAAAGGTACCTTTTTAATATTTTCCTCACTTTTGCTGCAGAAAAAATCAGGAAGGGAGGCTGGGAGCAGGCCAAACCCAAGTGAGACACAGTGCCAGTCTTTTGTTTCTAAAACCCTACAAAACAAAACCATAACCTTTATTGTCTGCAGTCAGACAGGCATTAGAGGTGTCTCAGTGCTGTCCTGCAGCACAGAGGTGAATTATCCTGCCAGGAGGTGTCAGAAAGCACTCTTGAGCTTATTGGAATTAATTAACACATGTCCATGGTAACCCTGAACTCCCTGTCAAGAATATGTGGCCTTGCTTGCTGTGAATAACACTTAGATGATGATTTAAGCAGTATTTTCCTTTCTTTCTGCTTTTGTCCTCTGAGCCAGGCTCTGCTGTGTCTCAGGGGCCCGAGGGCAGCCCCCCAACATTTTTAACCTCTCTTGCAGGAAAATGAGCGACCACGTGCGCATCAGGAACAGAGGAATGTGCAAAACTCCCCGCAACATCGCTTAAACTGAGATGAGAGATCAGAGCACAACGCTGTCCCCTGACCCACTCAAACCCCAATAAAATGGAAGCATCGCCACGTCTTGTGCTGGGATTTCTTACACACACAGCAATCCCCTTTCCCCAGCACTCAGAGCACCTTCCTGAAAAATGTGGTTTGTTCTGGTGATGCCTGTAAAGAGCTGTGAGCAAATTACTGACAGAGTCCCAGGGAGGAGGCTGGGACGTGCCCAAGGAGAGAACCAGGCTCTGGCAGAACAGGGAGGCTCCTTTTTTTGCATCAAGAATTTTGTTTTCCTTTCCTAGATTTTTAGCAATCTCATGATTTGCAATTGCATTTGCTAGATACAGGGCACTAAAGCCGTTGCTCCAGAGCCTTTGCCAGGAGAAAGAACCCAATAAGTCCTCTCCATGCTGATCCATCTCCAGTCTTGTCCATATGTGCCAATGCTCCATGACCTGCCCCCTGTGCACCAAGAGTCACCAGCCTCACACTTGTCCTGCAGGTCACAGCCACCCAGTGCCTCAGAAAAACAAAAAGATTCCATTTTTCCAGGCAATTTTTTTCCCCTCTACCGGCCTTAGTGAGCTTTGCTGCTGGCACCGATGACCTGGCCTGAGGGCTGTGGGCTGGCAGGATGGGAGATGCCTTTCCAAGAAGGACTTGAATGGAAGTGCTGGTGGATGAGAGGCTGGACACCAGCCAGCAGCGTGCCCTCACAACATGGAAACCAGTATTGTCCTGGGCTGCATCCAAAGCAGTGTGGGCAGCAGGGCGAGGGAGGGGACACAGCCCCTCTGCTCTGATGAGACCCTCCTGCAGGGCTGCACAGCTCTGGGTCCCCAACATGAGAAAAACTTGGGCCCGTTGGAGTGAGTCCAGAGAAGGCCACGAAGACACTCCAAGGGCTGGATCACCTCTGCTGGATCACAGGGACAGGGCGAGAGAGCTGGGAATGTTCAGCCAGGAGAAGGGAAAAATCCTGGGAGACTTTTGAGCCCCTTCCAGTGCCTAAAAGGGCCCCCAGAGAGATTTTACAGGGGCTTGGAGTGGTGGGACAAGGGCGGGTGGCTTCAAACTAACAGAGGGCAGGGTTAGTTAGGTTAAATATCAGGAAGAAGATTTTTACCATGAAGGTGGTGAGAAAGTGGAATTGGTTGCCCAGAGAATTTGTGGATACCCCATGCCAGGAAACATTCAAGATCAGGCTGGAGGGAGTTCTGAGCAACCTGGTCTCGAAGATGTCCCTGCCCACGGCAGGGGGGTTTGACCAGAAGCCCTCCAAAGGTCGCTCCCAGCCCGGCCGTTCCGGGGATCCGCGGCTCGGGCGGGACACGGAGCGCGGGTCCGGGATGGAGCGCGGGTCCGGGATGGGGCGCGGGTCCGGGATGGGGCGCGGGTCCGGGATGGAGCGCGGGTCCGGGATGGAGCGCGGGCGGCGCTTTCGGCACTGGAGGCCGCTGTTGCTCCGCCGCAGCCGGGGCCGCTGCCGGAGCCGAGCCCGCAGCTGGATCCCGCAGCTGGATCCCGCAGCTGGATCCCGCAGCTGGCGGAGGCGCGGGGGATGCGCGGCCGGCCGGGCGGGGAGCGGCGCCGGCCCCGCGGGCGCGCAGCGGGTGAGCGGCGCTGCCCCTGCCAGCCCTGCCCGCAGGCAGGAACCGCTCGGCCCGGCCTCGCCACCTCCCTGTCCCTCCCGCCCCGGGACCCACGGGCAGGTTTGGGGGATGCTCGGCCCAGGGGGCTGCAAGGACAAGAGCGGCCGCGGCGGGTGTGCCCTGCGCTGGAGGGCTGTGTCAGTGTCAGTGTCACAGCGCTGCCAGCCGCTCCCTGGAGAGCTGGGCACTCCCCTGCTTGTGCCAAAGGGCTGTCGTGAGTCAGCCCGAAACAGCCTGGGACGGAGCATTTGGAGTTGGGGATCAAACCCTCGTGGGGTTCCCGATGATTCATGGCCCTGCTGTAAATGACTGTTGGTATTTGGGGCAAACCCAGTGCTTTGTTCTTAGGAAATCCTGGACTTCATTGTGGGTAGAAAGATGAGTTTTCTTTATGAAGTGGCTGAAACAAACACCAAAAAAAAAAAAAAAAAAAAAAAAAAAAAAAAAAAAAAAAGCATGATCCATCTGAGAGAGCTCCAGTGCTCATTTCAGATTTCAAATGCGGCCAGATGCAGCTGGAGGGGGGGAAGCACAGGCTCCTCTTCTCAGATCTGCCAAAGACTGTCTGCAGTCGAGGGAGAGATGAAAAACGACTCACTTTGCCCACATGTAAAATTAATGCACTAAAGGTGGTAGTCCCAAATAGGCTCGGGACTGTGAATTGCCTTGACATCTTTGCACACAGGGGATCCTGGAAGGATGCTTCCCACAGCTGGGATATTGCTGATTCTGCTGCATCATAAGAAATGGAGCATAGCTTTTATCCAGGGAGATCTGTGCCAGTGAGGCTGGCAGGAGGGGAGACTGATCCTCCCTACACTTCTTTCACTGCTCTTGGATTTTTTGGCATGGCTAAACCCACCTTAGCCCCAAACTCATCCCAGTTGATTCCTTCTACCCAGTAGAACACTGAAACGCGCACTGAGGCCAGTTTATGCCAAGCAAAACATCTTTCCTGCCCATGCCATTTCTGGGAAACATCACCCAGTGTTAGCCAGGAGCATTTCTTTGATGAAGTGAGGTGCTGACCGAGCCTGCAGAGCAGCAGGTCTCGGCAGCTTGCACGGCTGAGCACAGCCTGCGTCTCCCCAGGCACTGTTGTGATGAGAACTGGCATTCCTGCTAAATGTCAGCCACATCCATTTCACAGCAAGGTCCATATCAGCCTGGAGATTATGGGAAGCAGCAGGCCAGGGGCCACTCTGTTGTTCTGCACAGCAGGGGCACATCAGGCAGAACCAGTGGCAAGTTTCCAGGAGGGAATGGTTCCTGTTCATATTTCAATTTTGGCTTGAACAAGGGCAAATCTGAGGTGCAGGTGCAAAGTTTAGACTCATCCTCTAAAGCCAGTCTTCTGCTCCCGTAAGAGTTTTTCCCTGAAGCTGAGGAAGGGAATGCTTCATCCAAGCTGCTCCTCTGCCATCTGATCCCCAGCAGAGCCTGGAGCTGTCCTGCCAGCAGCAAGCCTGACTTTTCTGAGACACCAGCTTGCTTCCCTGTGTCTCCATGATGCTGTTTCCAGTGCTGGTGAGCTGGCAGGGACAAACAAAATGGTCAGTGACAGGAGCAATGGCTTCAATTCTTGGTTTCTTTGTCTAAATCGCTGCAGCTCTTCGGGCTCCTTCCCAGGGCAGTGCTTCTGGCCATGTGCTTGGAGCCCTGAACACGTTTTGAATGGTGCAGCAAGGGAAAAACAGGATTTGCCAAAGCAGTGGAAGGGCTCAGCCATCCACCTCCCTCCTCCTTCCTTTCTGGCTGCTCCCAGAGGTCCCAGCCAGGACAAAAAATGGAAAGGCCAAGAGCACATGGTGGGTGAGAACACCAAAGGATGGTACGAAGGGCTCAGCATTTACTGCCCTGAAGAAGCTCAGGCAGAAGAGAGCAACACAATTCCTGCCCCAGCCCCACAATTCCTGCCCCAGCCCCCCAGTTCCTACCCCAGTCCTGCAATTCCTGCTCCAGTGCCTCAATTCCTGCCCCAGCCCCACAATTCCTGCCCCAGTGCCATGCTGCTTGCAATAGCAAGTAATTTAATGACAAAGGGGGATAATTCCAAAAATAACCTCAAGGGTAGAGACATCCAGGGCTCTGCAGAAAGCAGGACACCCACAGGGCCCAGCCCCAGCCTGTCTGCCCTGGGAGGAGCAGATGGTTTGGAAGCTGGCAATGCTTCCCTTCATCTCCCTCCTCCAGCCATCCAGGGGCATCTCTCCTCAATCCTTTCCCAGGATTTGCTGTTTGGGTGGAAGCTTTTCAAAGCAGGGTCGCATCTCGGCGCCTCCAAAGCAGCTCTGGGTACTGCCAAGTCTCAGGAATGTCACAAGAGTGACAGAAACCAGACAGCTAAGGACAGAAGGCCCAAGGGAGCATTTTCAAATCAGGAAAACATGTTTCTTTAAATTGAGACTTTTCTGCCAGTAAAAATTCTTGTAAAATTCAGCCTGGGAAGCCCTTCCCCCTCCACCTTCTGGAACACTTTCCTGAAGCTCCCACCTGGGAGGCAATATCTATTTCCACTGCCAGTGGCATTTGACTTCATGATGTCATGGTAGCATACTGTGAATTCAGGTTTAGAACTGGACTGAGGAACTTCAGTGAAATGCAAGACCCAAGCAGAGAAACAGCCCTGAATTTCTGATAGTTGCAAAACATTCTTGTGTCCAGGCCTGCTTGGAAGAGTCAGCTTTGGTACCACCTTTGCCCACTGCAGCCTTCCCCAGCATTCCCCTGACAAGAAGGCTTCTATTTTAGCCACATTTCAACAACTGTTTTTGCAGTCTGGAAATAAGCAGAGCCTTCCTCAGATTTGCTGCAGCTGCCGGAGGGCACTTTCCATGAGGCATGATCAGTTCTAGGAGACTTGTTTTGGGGGAGCTGAATTAAACTCATTTTGTTGGACTGGCAAGGAGAGCTCCCCTTTGCAGACACCCCAGGGGAACCCATCTGCTGCTGGAAAGGCTCCTGTGTGCTGTGATGCTCCCACGTGCCACCTCCCAGATCTGGCCTTTGGCAAAGGATGCAGACAGAGGTGTCCCAGTGCCCAGAGCAGGGCAGAGATCCAGATCTCCTTGGTGGGTACAGAGCCACTTCAGCTGCTGCTGTTGTGACAACCTCAACGAGAGATGTCAGGAGTGCCAGCGAATGCAAACAGTTTTGTCATGGTGGAGAGGCAGCTGCCAGCCCAGCACAGCAGCACTGCTGTGGCAGAGGGTCACGCTGCCAAGCTTGAGGCCAGGGAAGGAAATACCAATTGGTTCCACCCGAGTGGAAAATGACACTGTTAATACTCTGCAAAGGAAAAGTCTGACTGAAATGGAAGGATGCTTTTAAACTGCAAATTTCCTTTCATCTAAACCACAGCTCGGGCTACGTGGGGAAAAGCTGTCCTTGGCAAATGTATGGGAATGAGCTGGAAGCGGCTCTGCACTGACACAGAGAGGCTGTCCCCAGGGCTTGGTGGGGCTGGAGCAGGATCATGGCTAAATAAGAGAGTGGGCACTTCTCAGAGGCGGGCTGAAACCACCCTGATAACCACAGACATGGCACAAATAGCCACAACTGCAGCTGCACAATTGAAGTGAGAGCTCAGCTTTTGCTTTCTAATGTCTCTGAGCTGTTACAGAGAAGTCAGATGACAGCAATAGTTTGTATTCCTCCCTATCAAAAGACAGGAGCTTCCAGGACTCAGGAGCATCCAAAGCGTTCTGCAGACAGCAAAGCAGCCCTGCCAATGTTTCAGCACTACTTTTCTGGCCTTTATTTTTCATCAGGCACACTCCACTTACAGCAAGGACAGGAGGGGCTGGAAGTGGCAGCTCCGCATGGTGCTGGCACGTGGAGCTGGATTCCTTTTGGAGACATTAGCAGGGCAGGTGCATTCAGTGCTGAGCAGTTCTGCTTCCTTCCAGCTAAGCAGCACAGCTCCTGGAAAGCTCCCAGGCAAAGGTCCTGCCCTTCACCTATGCCAGAACAATAACCTGTTGTTGTAGCACGGCTCAGCAGGGCTGGATTGTAGACTTTTTCCAATAACTTCAGCGCTTTTCTTGCTGCTAAAGGGTGCCACAAATAGAAAATCACGTGTGAGGTTTAACCCAAACAGGCTGCTGGCCTCTGAGAGAAGGCTGGATCCTTCCTGGCACACCTTGGCGTGGATTTAGGTGGTGATCCACCCCCACACCTGCGTGGTGGGGTGCTGGGAAGCTCTCCTCTGCTGGCAGATGGTACAATGTGGCTTGAAGCCACAAAGGCATTAGGTCAGTGTAAGTGTCCAGCTTGCAGGTGGCATCACTCTCATGGACTGAGATCTGATGCATTAATCAGTGACCCCCCATCAGCCCTCTTTTCTGAAACCATTATCCATACAGAGAGGGGGAGCAGCAGCCTCTCTGCATGCCCTATCCCGTGCCCTGGGGCTCTGTCCCCCCAGTAATGCCCTCGGGGGTGCAGATGGTGTTTCACTCCAGAGGCAGGATTCCAGGACCTGAAAGCAAATGCCAGGATGCCTCAAGCTGGGCACAGCAGGGGCTGAAACACAGTGGTGAAAGAGCCAAGGCAGGACTGGAGCATTAGGCAAGGCATGGCTGGGGCAGAGAAAGGTGTCCCACAGCCCTCGCACTGATGGCCATGTGCTGGGAGCGTCCAAAGGCAGGGAATGAGTTATTGCACATGGCACTGAGATGGCACAGATGCCTGGCTCAGTGTGCCAATACCTGTGGATTTGGCAGAGCTCTGGATCTGGCCCCAGCAAGGCACCACAGGGAGCTGCACCAGCACTGCTGCAGCTGCTGCTGGGCTGGAAATGTTTCTGGCTGCCCCAGGGCTTGGGCAGGAGTTCTGTCCCTTTCCTCACCTCACTCCTGCTCACAAGCACACAGGAACTGGGTAACCAAAGGGATTGTTCAGGGCACATTTCCAAGGGGACAGAGCTATAGGGGGTGACTCTCTGGTGGTGGCCTCTGCTGGCATTCCTGGCTGGTTCAGGACGCTGCAGCTGCAACACAGGAAAACATCTGCACCAGGAGCTCCTCTCCTCCACCTGACAGCAGAGCCCACACACTCCAGAGGGAGTAGAGGTCTTGCCCTGCCAGTGTGGATGGGCTGTTTTAGGGAACAGCACACACATTCATCCTGTCTGGCAAGTTCCAGGAACCATTCAGACTCAGCTACAGCCTCTTAAATCAAACCAGCAGAACCCCAGAGTTCTGCCCTCCAACCTTTCTCCAGCCACTGACATCTCCAGTGCCCTGAGCTCAGCTTCTCCCATTTAACAGGATCTCCTAATTCTGGTGCACAGAAACAATCACTAACATGCCTGAGCTCTCCAGTTTGCCTGGCAGTGCAGGAGAGACAAGTAGAGCATGTAAACCAAGACAGAGTTCAAGGCCAAGCTCTTTCTGAGAAAAAACTGAAATAATAAGCATAAACTGATTTGGTCATAACGAGTGTACCATTGTTTCTGCTTTTGAGTCCAGAGCCACAAATAACCCCAACCTCTTGGCAAAGGAAAGAGACTATCCAGTAACAAATTACTTCCCAAAAAGCTATTAAGAACAGTTCTATTCACCTCTATAGGCACGGGGGCAGACAAACATCTTCTGGTTCCAGCACTGGCATGCTCCCTGTCCTGATCCAACTCCTTTTAAAGACAAATCCTGCCTTAGAGGCAGCTAATTGACTTCAAGGGCAGGTCCAGGCTTTTCCAGCCTTCTTACAGGCAAAGTGAAGGGTTTGGCCTAAATAGGACATCTATACAAGGAAATATATATTTAAAGTTGCATAGTTAAACTGCCACTCTCAGAAACAAGGCCCATGAGAGCAAAGTCACCCTCAGTAACCATTCCCCACATGGGAAAGGAGCACTTTCCCATAAAAACATGTTCCTCTTCACTGGGGCGTGGTGTGCACAGCCTCCATGAGCCACAGTTCGTCACTTTCGGCATTTTGTGCCTATTTCAAGCCCATGATTCTTGCTTGATTGTGCAAAACACTGGTGGGATGACCCACTGGAATCAAAGCAAAGGAAATGAGCTCTAAATCTGGGTCTTCAGGGGTTGGAGCTGGAAACAGTGTGGCTGTCATTCTGAAAGCCATGAAGGCTCCCTCATCCAAACCCCTGGCTGTATTTACAATGGCCAGAAAGGTCCTCACCAAAGTGGAAACTGGAAAACAGCACCTTTGTCACATTTTCCCCAGGTAACCCAGCAAACCTGCAGGGTGACTGCACCACCTTTCACACTCCCTCCCTGCTGTTGGAAGGGTTTGGAGAAGGCTTCAAGCAAGCCCTTGACACCAGCCTGACATGTGTGCTCTGCACAGCAGGGTCGGTGCCACTCCGTGTCCCCGCTGGCCTTGCACACATTCGGCTGCACCATCAGTGTCAGAACTCAGCACATCCCTCTGGGAGTCTGGAGTTGCCAGGACCCCTGCCAGGGGGCTCAGAGACCCTGGCACACAGCCCAGAACACCTGTGGATTCAATTATGAACCATGGAACAAATTGGCAGCTTTGCATGAAGATCTAAAAGCCACAGCAATTTAAATAGTGTAATAATAAATTTGTTGCAGGATGCAAATGTAGGTTTTGGGATTTTTAGTATAAGGGTTATGGGGACAAGATGGAGGGACTTGGGCGTGTCTAGCCTTTCTCCTTCTTCTTCTCTACCTCCACCCTCAGTGGTGATGTTGGCACTTTGAGATTGGTTTAGAGTAGAAGCTCACTGTCTAACATAGGTGATAGGTGTTGGAAAATAATTGTAAATGTGTTATACGTAATTTTTAGTATATAAAGATAACACCGCCCCGGGGGCAGGCAGAGTGCCTGGAATTGTCCTGCTGAGCAGACCTCAGCAGGACAGGAGAAAAAATCTTATAGATAAGATTTAATAAACAACTCCAAGACTGAAAACTGAAGAGTTCCGACTCATTCTTTGAACTCTGGCTGAAACAGAGACTCTTAGCACATCTCGGGGTCGCAAAGCTCAGTGACATCCAAGACATGAGAAATAAGCCACAAATCAGCCAGGGCCACAAAGAGTAGCCACACAAGCTGTTTTTCTTCAGCAAAGATAAGGCCAGAGACCAAAAAGGAACCTCAGAGGAATATTAAAAATATCACTGCAAACTTGTAGCCTGGCAATGTGCCTAATTGGGCACTGCCCACATCGAGAGGAGACATTCCTGTGAAAACCTGGTGCTGAGTAACTCACTCCCAGCCTGTAGATGGGATCCTGCACAAACACCTGCCACTGGAAATCCAGGAGGGGAGGGAGATGTAACAGGAAGCAGCAGGAGGCACATAAAATGTAATTTTCTCTTCCTCTGATCGAGCATGTTGAAGAATAGCTTGCCTGTGTTGAGACAGTGTGAAAACCACCTTGTCAATAGACAGAAATCATGGGGTTGTTGAGCCAGTCAGGGCAAGAGGTTTTATTTCTAGACCATCAAGGGAGAAATAATTCTTTAGAAAAATCAATGAAATTTAAATGAGTACATAGGAATGGCTGGTTTAGCCCCAAAGGTCCAGCCAGCCAAGCACAATATGTGCTTCATCAAGAGAGCAGAGCTGTGCAGCTCCCAAGGGCACCGTGACCGTGAGAGGCGTGGGGAGATGTGAAGTGCCACAAAACAGATGCCATCCCCTCGGATCCCCCCAGCTCCCCCATGGCCAGCATCAAAGGCTGTTTGGGGAGCTCTGCTGGGGCATCTGAGGGCCTGGCCACCCCCTCCACAGTTCAAGGTGGTGGCCAAGGACTCGGGGGCATCACATCCCCTTTGGCAGAGGCAGGCAGGAATTACCTGCCCAGGCAGGGTCACATGCCCCTCTGTGTGGCCACGTGCAGAGGGGATCACTGTCCCCAGACACCCATCTGGGCCACGTCAGCTGGGCTGGAGAGCTCAGTCACATTCTGCCACCCCTCCTGAACCTGGGAATCAGAAAAATCTGTCTGTGCCACGGGAAAACTGGTGAAGTGTCTGGTGTGCTTCCACAAGGTACAAGGATCCTAATTAAATACCCAGAGGTGCCTTTCTCTGTTCACAGCCTTCATTCTCTCCCCAGCACTCAGCCACCAAGGGCTGGGGTCTCAGCTCAGGACTTTGCCCTCAGAGCTGGTTCTGGCAGTGCTCTGAAGCTCTGGAGCTGAACCCTTCCAAAAAGCCATCAACAACTGTGCCATCTCTCTAGCTTCAGGGTAATATCACCAACTAGCAAAAATAAAGCTTGAAGGGGCCTAAGGAGCTCAAAGCTGTATCAGGTGTTTTTCAACTTTCTTTCAAAGGCTTCCAGTAATGGAATTTCTACAACTTCCCCAAGAAACCATTTCCCAGCATCTGTGTCCTTCTGGTTTGGCTCATGACTTATCCTAACCAAGAAAGACACAGAGGGAAAAAAAACATTTTCTTCCTTTTTTCAGTAGCTTTTTACATATTGCAAGAGCTTCACACTCATCTTGTTTTGCCTCAATCTTCAGTAAACAATTTTCTCCCTCCCTTCCATCTCCTGCTAGGTCAGATGTTCTCTCCTTCTCCCTGTTCCTGCTGCTGCCTTCTGTTCTTACCCCAATCCAAACTCAAAATCTGATGCTTGGGGTAAGCTCCATCAAGCCTTTTCCACCAGCCCTTCTTGCAGGAGACTTTGACCCACAAAGACCATGCATTATTCAGAGCAGTTCTTTGGCATTTCTGCTTCACTGCCACACAGCACCGATCATTTCACCTTTATAGCTCCTGGCAAAGCCTGTCAAACCTCAGCCTCGCTCAAAACCACTCCTTTAACATCCTGAAAGCCACCGGAGCCCCTCTAAGCCTCACGCTGAGACTTGGTGACTTCCTGCTCTTCCAGCCCTAACATGCACGCTGCAGCTTCCCAGAGTGACAATGCCTCTGCAAAGGGAAATGTGAGGCTTGTTTGCCCTCCTGCTCCGTAATTGCTGTCCTTGCCCCGGGCAGATCCGTGAAGTCACCAGCCGTGATGAAATCCTGTGTTTCTCATGTCTGTAAATATTTTCCAAAATTTCATTTCCTCCTTAAGACATCAAAAACTAGGTCAAAAAAGAACAACTGGGATATTTAAGAATCAGGTTTGCCTTTGGCTTTTATGATCAAGGATGCTTTTAATATTGAATGTTCAGCTGTCAACATCGGGACCGACTTAATAATAAATGTCTGACATTTCAGTCATTATTCGGAGTTTTTAATCCTTCCCTCCCCTCCAGCGCCTGCCTGTTTACTGAAAGATTCACGTTGGTGTTTGCCCTGGGAGCCTGGGAGCTGAAATAGGAAGGGAGCTCCTGGTAAATGCCCACAGCCTCTCCCAGCGCTGCGGAAGGTCAGCGGGCAGCATGTGCAGGGGAGGAGAGGATGCCTGGGGAGGGCAGCGCTATGGGAACCTGCTAATAAACCCAGCACAGCACTCCTGGCTTGCCAAAGCCTGGGCTGGCTGCCACACGTGGATCAGAGCTCCTGTGGAGCTCCACGGGAGGGAGAGGGGCCAGCTGGGCTCTGCTGCTGCGGGAGCCTCTGCCGTCCTTGGCTTTGCGACTCCCGCACCGCTCCACAGGCACCCTCCTGCTTCTGGGGGCTTCTTTCTTCTTCTTCTTCCTCTGCAAAAAAAAAAATAAAAAAAATCTCAACGAGAGTTGTCTGACTTTTTTAGCCTGGCCAGCTTCCCACAGGGATGTGTGGCTGCTGCAGCATCACTACAAAGTGAGGGAACAACGAGGGGGGACATCTGGAGCCCCAGCACCCCTGAGAGTCATCTGTGGGACTTGGGGGAGGCACACCACACATGGCAAGGGACACTGCTACCAGGCCTCTGGTTTTCATAAAACACATGAAAAGATGTTAAAGTTCTTTCAACTTTTCTTAGTTATAAGGTTCTGGCTTAATGTGTTCCATGTTTGGGGGGACTTTTTTTACCTTTATGTCATATATGGCAGCCTAATTACAGTCATTTCATTGCCTCAAACTATGTGAAAGAAGTTGCTACACGTAATTATATGCCCATAAGTGACACTAATGCCATGTCTAATACCACACAGGTGCCTGAAGGGGTTAACACCACAGCTTGCACCCAGGCCAAAATTCACATTTCCAGCAGCTTATCAGGTAAGTTGTCCACCCTCTCCATCCCAAGAGACGTGTTGTGCTCTGGGTATTTTTTGTTATATTTAGCAAAGCTAGAATGAGTTTTCCTGCAGGTAGTTGCCACCCCTCCAAAGGCACTGCAGGCTGGTTTCAGCTGTTTTAGTGATTTGGCTGATCAGGATTTGAAAACCCCACATAATTCTGAGTGTCCTTGAGAAGCTGCAGCACCACACCACACACACAAGGCAGGTGGGCATGTCCAGGGGGAGGGTACAGTGCCTGTTTTAGGCGAGGATGGGTGCATGCCCGGCTCCATCCATTCAGCTCTGTGATCAAGACCCTTTTCTTTACCCTAGAAACACAAGCACCAAGCTGAGATCGTTCCGTGGCCATGAGCAGTGTCCTGTCATCTTCTCACCCTGCTTCTCCATCTAGCCTGCAAACCAGGGCAAGGACACATCACCTGCTCAGCCAGGGGGCTCCTGTGTGCCCTGCTGAATGCACGCACGGCTCTGCTATGCAAAAGAGAGTACAAAGAGTCCCCTCTGTGCAGCAGCAAACAACACAAACATTCCTAAATGAGACCAGCCAAACCCAGAGGCAGATCCCAGTAAAATCTGTAGGGAGATACAAATTATTCCTCTGCGTGCCTGACTGCCAGGAGGAGTTTTGCAAATGCTCTAATGAAGTCTGGACTGCACCAAGCCAAGACTGTCAGAAATTAATTCCTAATGGTCTCCTGTATAGAAGCAGCTCTTCATCTGTCTTTTCAGCCAAGTTGCTTGAGTTTGCTTCTTAACTCTTTAGGAATTAAGCAAACAAGTAATTCCGTGGGCAGAAATAAAACTAGAAATTAAAAAGAGAGTATGAGAGAAAACCCCTCCAGTCGACTGGTGGAAGTTGAGGCAAGCAATGGCTGTAAAAAGGAGCCTGCCTCATGCAGCCAGGGCTCCCAAGTCAGAGGTAGGTCAATTAGAGCTTCACCACCAGCAGATTGACTTAAAAATATGCAAACCAGCTGGCCCCGATACTTCTGTTTTCTTTGTGTAGCCGGTGCTGACAAACACCAGCCATTTTTACACAGCCTTGGGAAAGCTCTTGTTCTGGAAATCATTAGTTCATGTAATTATGGTTTTCTCTGTTGAATGTCACATGTGCAGAGGTCATTGCTGGAGATAGGAAAGAGGCTTCTGTTTCCAGAAGAGGCGCCGAGATGGGCCACTTTTGGCTGGAATACAAAATATTTTTCTTCTCTGGCAGGACACGTGTCCTCCCACGCATCACCTGCCTCTGACTGCCTGCTTTGCTGTGGCCCCTCTCCCATGGCCACACGTCCTCTCACCAGGTTTCACACTGGGACTCCAAGTGAGACGTGATGCTGTTGCTAAAAGCTGCCTGCATGGTTTATCTGCAGGCCTGGAGGATGTGAAAGGCATCTCAGCTCCAGTGGCCCAAGCACTAAACACCAGTCTGGGAAAGAGCAGGTCCTCTGTGAGACTGGGGCTGGAGGGTGAATGGATAACTACACCAGCTGTGGATTAAAATGACTGAAAAAATCAGGTCCTGCTCTAGAAAAAAATCAAGATCAACCAAGCAAAGATAAAAGTGTCATGAGCAACCCTTAGGATTGTGTTTCTCCAGGCATGGGCAAATGGGCACGGGCTGGATTCCAGGCTCAGAGCAGAGTGCCAAATTTCTCCTTCTCTCCATGGGGTGAAGCCCAAGGCCAACAGCCAAGGAGGCACTGAGCAGATACGGCTGCTTCAAAAGTTCTGTCTGGTGCAACACTTGAGATGTGGTGGCTCATGCCTCGATGGCACAACCCACCAGGGCAACACCCCCTTTTCTGCTCTCACTCAGTACTGCCAGTGCATCACAAACCAGGTAAATTCTTCCTGAGCTGAGCAGTTCAAACAAGCTGTGCCTAATAGTCCATCTATCTCGTTGCTATTTATTTTGGCATCTTTGCCTGTTTCAAATCCCACTTAAAGCTGTCTAACAACCAAGATTACACCGCTCACAACTGCCATACAAACATCTCTATTACTGTATGTACACTGGAAAAATGACTTTTTTCCCTCCTCCTTTCTGCTAATACAACACTGGCAGCAAAATCACACTGAGGGAAGAGGAAGGGGTGAGATGGTAATTATGCTGTGCGAGTCCAAAGTGTGACACCAACATCTCCTGCTGGCATTAGACACTGTGGAGACCTGTGTGGGCTTGTAGCACACCGGCACACTGAGAAGGATCCACAGGCGTCCAGTTTAATAGCAGTCTCTCTGCACTGCCATCCAATTCTCCTGCAAATAATCAGTCAGGCTTGGCTGGTGTCAGGCAAAACACACATCACCTGTAACACCAGGCCCTGCTGAGAGCAGCTCTGGAGGCTCCCAGCCTTCCTGTGCAAGGGCAGGGTCTGATCTACAAACAAAATGTCCAAAAGAATTTTGACAAAGTGACATTTAAACAATGGCTGAAAATTCATCCAGCCCAGGGCGCTTGGCTGCTGCAGCTCTCTGGCTCTTTCCAGTCTCCTGGATGCACACACAAAGCTACCCCAAATCTCCAAAAAGAGCAAAATCTAGGGCTGGGATTTGTGTCAGTTCAGTTGACGTGTGTCAGTGAAAGCATCTCCTTTCAAGCATCCCTCTGCCCGCTTCACAAACCCCTCCCCAGGAGCTCCCCCAGCTCTGCAGACTTCCACAGGAAAAGCTGCTTTGTCAGACAGATTTTTCCACAGAAATGCTTCCATTTTTATTACTTTTCCTGAAATTTCTGATTTTCTTCTTCAGAAATTTGTTGCCAAAAAATTTTCCCCCATCGGTTATCTATTTCAAGGTTATTTTGCCATATATTTCACCAATTCTGTACAATAAAATTTTTAGTTTAGATCTAGATTGAAATACATAACGTTAGAGAACAAGACAACCATCCCAGTTTTATTACAGTAGTTCTTTTGGGTCAACCAAAAGCGTTCAGGATTTTTTCTTCAAGAATGTCCCAAGAATTTAGAAAATGGAACATTTCTGGCCATTTTCACACCAAATACACCTGGACGTCCCAGAGCTAGTACTAGAAGATGCTCCAGCTCCACCACAGCACCATTCTCAAGCCTGCTCTGTTTCTGAATGTTTTGGGGGACTCCTCAATGTGCCCTGCACATGAGGCAGCCCTTTGAGCCCTCTGTCTGTCTGTGCACAGCCCTCCAGGAGCCCCCATCCAAGAAGGTGAAACAATGGGACAATCCTGAACCCAGCTCTCTCAGCCCTTACTTGTGTGCAGGGCTCCAGATTTGTGCTGTTCAGCTTTGTCTGCATTTCAAGACCCTTCAAGCAAACATTAGCTGAGAGGAAAAACAGATGGTGCAATTAAAACCCCAAATTCTCCGCCACAGGATGCCACGACAAAGCTCTCAAACCTTCCCTGAAAGGCTGAGAGGGGAAGCTGGAACAAGCAGGCTTTGCTGTCTCTGTGCAGTGCAAGAAATCAGGTAAAGAACCATTTCTAAAGCTCTGACAGATTCCTTAAGGCAGATGATCTGAGAGTCCCAGGAAATCAAGGCAGAAAGGCCCAAAATGCCCATCCAGAACCTCACAAAGCAGCAGTCAGAGACCAGCACTTTCCTCTGCGCCGCTTTCCAGCAGCAGGGGCAAAAAGCTGAGAGAAACAGCTCTGGAGGCAAGAGAATGGAGGTGTTAGAGAGGGAAACATGGGCTCAACTGCTGCAGGGATGACGGGGGAGAGGATTCCAGCTCTGCACTCCAGCCAGTGAGCGCGCAGGGGAAGAGCCTCTCCCTCCACACCTGCACCTTCTCACCTGGGGGAGCCCAGGGGCCACCAAAGAGCTGCAGAAAGACCTGGGGAGCACCAGGGCAGCACCTGGAGCACACACAGCAGCTGGAGAGGAGCAGAGGGTGCTGCCCAGGGACAGGGAATCCTCTCCCCCAAGAACTCGCCCTCGCCACAGGGCTGGCCAGCCTGCAGGGCTTTGTCAGTGGCATTCTCGTTTGGGGGCCAAGTGGAACTACTCTGATTTTTTCTGAAGATCTCCACAGAGGCTTTCAAATGTGATTTTCATTACCAGTCATATTTAAGAGCCATTCACCTCCCAGCTTGTGCCACCAGCATCTGGCCCATAGCATACAACACTCTGCTTTCTCAGGATAGATGAACCTGGCTCAAAACACCCCAAAACAGCCAAGCAAGGTCCTGGCAGCTTTGTCTTTCCTGACAGCACAAGCCCAGACCCTCAGGAGCCAGCATGGGGCTCACAGCACACCCAGGGCTCCTTTTTCCCTTTAAAAAGCTTCAGCCTTTTTGTGTCTCGACTTGCTCAATTTGCTTTGTGGGTTTGTTCCACCTGAAGTCACCAGAGCAATTCTCTCACCGTGCTCCCTTCAGTTGGGTGTGAAATGCAGGAGGAAGTGTTCTTTGCTCCAGACTAGCAGAGCACAAGCCACCTTCTCAGTGTCACAGCAGGCATGGCACAAGGTCAGGACATTTGAGACTCCTCCACACTCCCAGAGACAAGAAATAAATGTCACAAAGTCCCCCTGCCTGCCAAATCCAGGCAGAGGCTGCCTAAACTTCAGTCAGAACCTGCACACTCATTTCCCTGGCACAGGCAGGGCTTGGGGTGCAGAGGGTTAGGGGAGAGCTCTGCACCTCCTGGAGAAGTCAGGAATCAACCCTCCCAGCACAGCTTCCAGGAAGCATGGAAAACCCTCGCTGCATTTCCAAATAGAGCCCATCTCTTCCAGGCACTGACGGCAGCATTTGATGAGCTGTACATGACTCTGAGATCCTCAAAAACCACCAAGAGTCCTTGGGAATCCCTAGCTGGGAAGGGAAATTGGGAATAAGCACTCATCTCCTCTGCATTCTGCAGTGCTGTCACCAGCAGAGGACATGCCAAGAGTTTGGTAATATTTCAAGGAATGTTTCTTCCCTGATCCCCAAAGGAACAATTCCATTTTCCTCTAGAAAGTGAAGTAGCCCCAATGGTCACAGCTCTGCCGCTGCAGAAAGAATTTTATCCCATGTTAGTTCTAGATGTGACTGAATCCCTGCCCAAAAGCACTGTTATCCCAGCTGGACAAACATCCTTCTCTCTGCAAACCCCCCTTGGATCTTCACACACACAGAGCCCATTAAAAATCCCCCCAGGGAGATGTTGAGTCTTTTTCTCAATCTATTACTGAGCCCCCAGATGCTCATTTTACCCTCCTCTACTTCCCCCACTCTTAGCACCCACCAAAAACACTGCAGAAATCCTGTGGCCCACCCTCAGGAGCTCTTTAGCTCCTTTTTTCTGTGCAATTCCCTATTTGCCTCCCCCAGGCAGGATCCATAGGGACACTGCACCCCTCATGTCCCAACACACAGAATAAATCCCAACTTTGCAGTAACTGTCCCAGGCTGTGGGAGGGACAGCTTTTTCAGTTTTCCCAGCTGTAGGTGTTTGTTTTATTTCCATAAGAGGTTTCAAGGAGGGCATTTCTCAAAAAGCTCTCTCTCCCACAAAAATCCAGCCTGCTCCTTGCTTTTATCTGTGCAAAAAGAAAGAAGACCTGCTCCCACAATCACTGTGCTTACTTGCTTTCAAGTCCACAGAATCAGGGGACATGTGCCAGTGCTGTGCAAGAGCCATTTCCAAGTCATCTCTCCAGTACCTTATTCCAAAGTATGTTTGGTTCCTTTTTGGTTTTTCTTTTTCTTTTTGTGGGGGCTTGGAGTAAAGAGGTTTTCAAAACATGCCCGTGAATCCCTGTGGAGGAAGGTTGCACAGCAGGTTGTTCAGCTGCCTTAGAGGAGCTGTAATCGAGAGAACAGAGCCAGAATTAGGATCCTGAAGCCAAGGAACAGCAGATCCCCGTGGCTTTGCTGCCTCAGTCTCTGCAAAACTTCCCAGCCCAGCTCGTCCTGTGCCGTGGGAAGCCGTGTTTGCCACGATGCTGCTGTAGGAGCAGGGAATTCTGCTCAGGCCAGCTCTGTACCCCAGAGACCTCGTGTCTCTGAGCAGAGACTGGGATGAGAAGCACAGGGTGAGATGCTCCAAGGCAAGGCTGGAGCATCACAGACCCCCAGAGCTGGCCCAGGGGACGCCAGGGTTCCTGTGCTCAGCCCCCACAGTGACAAATAGCCAGGGGATGGATGCTGAGCACTGATGGGCCCCCGAGCACCTGCTCTGCACAGCATCTGTGCACAGACTTCATGCTCAGGATCCTTGGCTTATTTTAAAAAAATTTAAAAACAGTTTAAAAAACTCACTTGTCATAAGGCAGCTAAAGACTTGACATGCAAGTCTCTATTACTGCAGGAAGTACTCAAGGTAAAAATCAAAAACACGAGCAACCAAAGAGAGAAACAAACAAAATGTACAAAGAAAATCACAGCAAAGCTTTCATTTTTCTTCCTTTTATTTTTTTAAACAAAAACTCCTTCTCTTCCTCGTGTGTTTTGGAAAGTAAGTTGCTGATCCTCTCAAAGCAAGGAAAGGTCCCATCAGCAAGGGTGAGGAACTCATCAAATCTGCATTTTCATTCTACCTCTGGACTATCAAACTCCCAAATTAGGCATATTCCCAGCAACACACTGTGACAAATGTATCACCCACACCTCAGCTCAGCCCAGAAGCAGACGGCTGCCCTGAGAAAACTGTGCCAGACCCCCTAAAAAAGAAAAAAAGAAAAAAAAAAACGCCAAGAGGAAAATGTAATTTTGCAGCTGGGAATCTTGACTGTCTCCCAAAGTAGCATTAATCCACCTCACCTTCCTAAGCTTCACCAGGAAATAGCTGCAAGGAAGGGGTGGAGGAGGAAAGAACCACTTATGAAGCATCAGCTGCAGTCTAATTAGAGCTATTAGCAAGCTCTTAGTGGTGTTTATTAGCCCTCACCCAGCGTTGCTGAATGAAGCAATCCTGACATCAGCCTTCTGGCTTGGAGAGCCACGCTCCAACCCCAGCTCCAGGAAGAGAAGGGTCCAGAAAGGCCAAGCTGGTTTCAATCACAGCTGCAGCTCACATAGAAACCGAGGTCCAGATAAGGGGAACCCACCCTGCTCAGGGCAGGAAAAAGATGGCTCAGTCAGATGGGTTCCATCACGGTATCTCTCTCAGCTAGAGGTTTCCTGCTCTGATTTATAGCTTCTGAGTCATTCTGAGTTGACAGCATCATTCTGCCTTTGCTCTTCAGAGCCAGGGATTGCCAGCCTCCGCCCTGGGGATGGGGACAAGATGCTCTCAGAAGACAAAGCACAAGCCCTGAGCCCAGCTCAGGACAAGCTGGCCATGAGTTGGACAGGATTAAAATAAGATTTACATCTTCATTTGTGCAAAACATTCATCACTGGCTGCTGCTGGACGTCCTCAGCCTGCGAACAGTTCGTCTGACACAAGGTGTTTCTTAAACATGTCATGCCTTTCAAAGGACGTGCAGCCAAAAGCTGCGTGCCTCAAGCAGGGCTAATCTCCCTGGAGTCTCTTATAGTAGCATATTTCAAGGCTGTTTATCATACAGAAGGGACATTTAAAAATATACAAATGTATGTTATAAATCACAGCCTTTTCCTGGGAGGGAGCAGGAGGAAGAAACCAGCAATCACTCAGTGTCGAAGAAATTTATATGGAGGTATCTTAGCTCTGGGCTTACCACAGCTAGCAATCATTGCTTCAGCAGGGCCAAAAACACATAATCAGAGCACCACAATAAATGAAAGCACTTGGGAAACTCAAAACATACTTAAGGGAACACTGAACTCCCATATATCTTTCTCAAGCACATGTACAGTCAGGTAAAATCTTCCACATTCCTGTGATGGAAAAGCTGCTTTGTTTTTGTGGTGTAGCTAGCCCAGTTCACAGTCTTTACAACTATTTCCTTTACAGATAAGCAGGTTTCTACCATCTCAGCATTTGGCTCTGTCAGAGGTGCTGCTGAAGGAGGAAACCAAACCAAAGTCTGAACTCCTGGGGCGGAGTGCCAGATCAGTACCTGAAAAACTGAGCTGTCTTCCCTGACTCATCCCCAGGGTGTGTGACAATCAGCTGCTGTGGTCACGAGGTTTTGAAAGACAAACATGCATCTTCCCAGGGTTGTGGCCACAAAGAATTGCTCCTACAATGCTTTCCAGGACAGTGTTGATGGAAGCTGCCTCTGGAACCCGGCTGATGTGACCAGCAGCTCTGCAGGGTGTTGCCAAGCCATGCCTGGGCCACCCAGCCCCACAAAACCTGCAACATTACCAGCACAACCTCCCCTCTTGATGAGCAAACGCTGCACACCACAAAGGTGCTGCTGCTATCACAGCCACCTACAAGCAGCTGCTGCAGGGGTTCTTTTGGAAGAGAAAATGTGGTGAAAAGAAACTCTGATTTCATTTCTGCTACGTCTCAATCTCATAGCTTCCAAAAAACAGTCATGTTCAGCAGAGAAATTCTGCAACCATGCTTTGCTCTCAGTGTCAGCATTTCCCTGCACACCCTCCAGCCTCACAGGGGTTACACATCAGGCCATGGTGCTGGAAGGGGGATCTTGGCAGCCCTACCAAGTCAGCCTCAAGCTCACAGGAGGGAGAAGCTGCTACCATGCTCCTGATCCTTCTGCTGATCCCCCCTGAGCATGTTGGAGGGGAGATGCCACATTCCCCTTTCCAGGACCATACATCACTGAGATGCTGGGGAGCCTCCAGGATGGGAAGCAAGGTATCCAGGAGGAAAACTTGATCCCCCACCACCTTGGTATCAGACCACATCGTCCCACCCAGCTCTGGCACAGCAGCTCTCTGCTGCTGCCTCTGCAGCCCTGTGTCAACACCCTGCCCTGCAAGGAAGCACTGCTCAGTCTCAGGGACGCCTGCAGGTAAAGATGTGAAATGTGAGTAAAGAAAGCAGTTGGTGCAGAAAAGTAATGACCCCTTTGGGATCTTCCCAGTTTATACAAAATTACATCAAGCAGCTAAAATGAACGAGTGCTTGGCAGAGAAGGGAGGCGGATAATCCACGGGTGTAAAGCCCTGCAGCTCCCAGGAGCAGGAAAGGATGTAAAGCAGAGCTGACATTTGAGGATGCATACGATCCTGCAGTTTATGTATGTCAGGACATCTGCTACTGTGAACTGTGACCTCACACAGCTGAAACTTCCCCTGTTTCACCTACGGCTGTGTGCAGCGCAGAGTAACTCCCTGAGCCGAGCCACACGCAGGGGATTCCACTCCTTCACGCCAATTTATAGCCAATTCAGGATTTCAGCAACTATTATTTATCACCAGGGCTCCCTGCTAACCGTCAGCACATTGGTGAGAAGTTATTCCAAATGAGTTTCCAAATTAGCAGCTCTGAATTCGTTTCTTTTATGTTGGTTTCAGTTTATGAGGGATGTCAGAAAATCACAGGATCCCACTCAGGGTAAATTACCTGGGGATTTTATGCATGATCGTTCTGCTAAGCTGCAAAGGCAGCGAGCTCTGCATGCTGCTCACAGTGCCTAAATACCAGGGAGGATGAGCACAACTGCTTCCAAAGGATGATCAGGCTGGAATGGTGCTTGAAACACCTAGCAAGGATGGATGAGGCTTCCCCGTGCAGATTAGAGCATGCCCAGGCCACACACCCCTCTCCCACATCCTGAAATATAATTCCCCTCTCCCTGAATTTATCGTTACTGAATGAGAGAGGAAACAAGGATGTGCTCTCTTTCTTCCTGATTTTATTCTCTGAGACAAGAGCTTTTCCACTTAGCAGAAAGCAAACTGGGGCTTGTTTTGTTTAGAAGTGGAGAAATAGCAGGTCTTGACTCCACAGATTTCTGGCAACAGTTACGCCTTGGAAAAACAGTTGTGTTGGCAGGAAAGTGAAAGACTCCTGTCTGCTGGAGCAGCCTTTGGCCTCTGTGGATGTGTCTCCCGATCCCAGACAGATGGATCACGCCTCTTACCTGCTGCACTCCGGTGATTTCTGCTCCAGGATCCTGGTGCCAAGTCAGAGCGGCCCCGGCGACGGGGCAGGAGTCAAAGGCACCAGTTCCCACCAAGGGGGCTGGGAGCAGGAGCTTAGGCACAGGCAGCAGAGTCCAAGATGTCAAGGAATGTCACTTCTCCTTGCAGAGGTGGATGATCAGCTGAGGTCCAGGAGGATCAGCTGAGGACCAGCTTCTCCATCACATCAGTGGCCCCAGTAAAAGGTTTCTCGGGGTGCAGCTTGGTCCCATGCACCAGCCTGAGGGTGTTTTTAGGCTGGAGTCTGAAGGACAAGGGCTGCGTGGTGAGCTGAGAGACCAGGCAGAGACACAGGGCAGAGCACAGGTGATACAGGCCAAAATAAAATTGTCCCTGCCCATGCCCAAAGCTGTAGAAGGACCTCAGCACATGGGAGGAAAGAGGAACTGTTTGCTCTTCTTGCAAAGTTTTCTGGCTGGAATCCAGTTTCTCCCATGCAGAACTCTCCTTTGGAGTGAGGATGGATTTAGCCTCCAAACAGGAATGACAGAACTGGAGGAGCTCTGCAGTCCTGCTTCTCTCCAGGGCACCAGGGACAAGAGGGAATGTAACAAACTGTGTAGGCTGGCCTTTCCAAAACCATGGTGGGGTTTGGACAAGAGCTTTGGCCTTTCTATTTCCCTATTTCCCTCTCTTTTATTTTTCTTTTTTCTCTTTCCTTTTTTTCTTTTTAAGGCATGTGACCAAATTAAAAAACCAGTTCTGTCCAGCTGCTTTCAGCCTTGTGTTACCAATCCTTCCCTAATGATCCTAATGATTCTTCTGGGAACCACAAACCCCGAATCCTACACAACTCTCATGCTCTCTTTCTGCCCTGCAAGATGGACACAGCTGACTTTCACATTCAATTTCCCAGCTTGGAAATGAAGCAGCACAAAAAAGGGTAAGTGAGGTTTCTTTCTAACTCCCCCCAAGTTCAATGTCAGGTCAGGGCAAAGTTTGTGGAGGGACCAAGAGCAGACAAATTGCCAAACTGCAGCTCTGAACATCGCTCAGGGCAGGCTGGTGCCCCCAAAAATAGAAGACCTCTGGATAAAAATAAACCACTGGGACCATTTCTCATCTTAATCCTTAGGAGCAAGGACTTTCCAATATTGTGGGTCCTCTCCCACCTCTGTGTAGCTGCTCGGCCCCTTGGTCCCAGCTGGCTGCCCTCCTGCTGTTGGCTGCCCTCCTGATGGACTCTGCCATGTATCCCTGCCTAAGTCTAAAACCAGCTGGGTGGCGAGTCTGGGACTGGTACACAGAGATGGCTTGAAGTCTCCTTCAGTGGTTTTGCACCTTTGATCTCTAGAATGTGTATTTCAAGCCCAGAAAGGGCTCTTGTGCTGGCCAAGGAAATAACTACTTAAAAGGACAGAGAGAGAGCTGGCAAGGGATGGGGCAAAAGGATTGTGCTGCAAAGGAAAAAGGCAGCCTACCCCTATGTCTTGAAATGCCCAAGACATAGTGAGAATTGGCAAAGGTCAGGCTGAATTGGCTCTTGCAGAGGATGACAAGAAAAATAACAAGAGAAGGTTTAGCTGTATAGATCAGAGTAAAAAAAGGAGGGGGGAAATGGAGCTGATGTACAAAGGATGGAGTATAGATTAAAGTTAGTCCAAGTGTGATCCAAAAATGCATCCTCTATGTAACATTGTGTCATTGTGAAGATGACACAAAAACAGCAGGAGTGAGGAGATGGACATGGAAATGTCACATCCCTCCAGATGGACTCAGAGGACAGCGAGTTCACACCATGGGTACAGCTGGTTCCTGTCCCCCAGCACTGAACACCTGGCATGGAAACATTCACCAAGCTTGGAGAAAGGAGAACAGAAAACACAGCCCCACAGGTGAGGAGAGGGAGAAATGCCACTCTCCCAACTACAGCCTGTTAAGGTGCTCCATGCCACATGCCAGGCACAGAGCAAAGTCCAAGGGAAGAAGGATTTGGAGCTACCAGACTGTTTTCCATTGCTCCAAGGGTGCCAGCCGGCCTGATAAGATGTAAGTGATAAGATATAGATATATTCCTTCACAAATGAGAGAAATGGAGATCTAATCTACCTCACCTGCAGCAAAGTGTTTGCTGGAGCACCTTGGCACTTGGTCCTGACAGCGCAGGGGGACGGGGACCAGTCCATGGGCTTGGTGGCAGCTCAGCTCAGCTCCTGGGCTGGCAGGGCTAGGGCAGCCTCTGGGGCAAGCTTGGGACAGATTTTTATGGATGATCTTGCCCCAGACCAGGAGTGGGATCCCAGCACTCATGGGTCTGAAATGTCCCAGGTAAATGGAGATTCAGAAGCAGGAGTCTTGGAGCATCACTGTGGCTTCACAGCTTGTGACCAGTTTCAGTTCCAGCCCAAAAAACTTCAGGAACATCTCATTCCCTTCAGCTCCTGCCTGCCTGTGGCACACATGTGAGGACTAATTCTGCTGCCCATGACTGAAGCACTGGTGTTGCCATCTGATTTCCAGACATTTCTAGGAAAACATGCAGCTCTGCCGAGCAGAGAGCGGAGCCTGCGCCGTGCCTAATCAGCGATGCTAATCTACTGCTGCCACGCAGAGCCTGCACAAGGCAGCTCCCAGCCCCCTGCTGCAGAGCCCAGCAGCACTGCTTTGTTTATTTGCAGCGATTTACCTCCGGATTTATCACCCTCTTTCCAAGAAGTTGGCATCCCCCAGCAGGAATCGCCCCCCTGCCCCTCCTGGTGCCTCTGCAGGCTTTGGAGATGGATGGGAAGCAGGCTGGATCCAGGAGGGCCACAGGGGAGTGCTGCAACAACCACTGCTCTAACTCAATTTCTACCCATTTTCTGCTTTGCCTTCACTTCATTATAGATTATTATTTTCTAAACTGAGGCAGAGTCGATTCTGCTTCCAGCTGAATTGCCCACAGGCTGGCTCCTCTCCTCCATCCAGCTGATACAATCCTTATAGCCAGTTCCTCCTCGACACACAGGCAGCCTTCAGGGAGCAATGCCTCATTTGGGGAGAGTCCTTCATCTTTTAAGGAAAACAGCATTCAATTTCCAGTTGTTACTGGCTGTTTCATGCAGCTTTTCCACTGGATAAGAAACGGCATCCATGTACAAACGTAAAAGACAGTAAATCCCAGCTTGAATTGGGGTAAAAAGTTGGGGATCTCAATGTATTTTGCAGACAAAGTGTCCAGAGCAATGATAGAAAGGGTCATCTCCTATTTCCTGCTTTTTTTACAGCCCTATCTACTTGTTATGCTGCAGATGAGCACTTATGTCTAAATAAGTTGTTTCAAAGCAAAAACTGAACCATTCTCCTTTGAGAAGTGTCAATGCAAGACTTCACAAAGATTTCTAAACATAGATACTTCAAAAGAACAAGTGCAATAAGGAGACTGGTCAAAACGTATCCTCCTTGGCACAGACTGGAAGCTTTGAAGAATTCATGTTTTCTGATGGAAAGATGCTAAAATGGAAAACATTCTCTGTTCCCTGGGCAGCTTCCTGTGCTGCAGCAGCCCCAGCTCACCCACACAGGGTGATCCCATCCCAGCACAGAGCTGGGAGGCCACTGGCTGTGGGAGGACAGCCTGACAGCCTTTCCCAGGCCCATCTTCACTACCTGCCTTGCAGTTTGGGGTCCTGCTGCGGGGTACACACAGCCTGGGACAAGGCAGGATTCTCCAGGATGTAGGACTTGGCTCGACCACCTGGCCAGGAGCCCTTGAAATTACCCTGTCCCTTGTCCCATCCCCTCTATAACCCCAACTGAATGGGTCTTCCCACCCTCCTGCAAGGCTGCAGAGGTCACTTTGGGTTCCCTCAAACCCCATTCTCTGCCTGCCTTCGCAAGTCCCACACTGCACCCGTGGGAGCCCTGGGCAGGGGATTGGGCAGAAATCGGTGGTGGAGACATTCCTGCCTTTCCTCAGCAAGTCCAGCTAAATCCCACTAAAACATTTCTGAGCATATTTGTAATGATTTGAGCAGTTCTAGAGCACGCCCTGCACACTCCAGCCGGGTTTTGGGGGGAGTGTGCTCTTCTGAGAGAGCTGTTTCCTATTTTTGTCAGCACATTGAACACAGCCTCTAAATTAAAATCTTCTATTTCCAGACTATTTTGATCAACGCTACTTCCTTCAGTTTAAAAGATACAATAAGAATAGATGAGCTCTTACAAATTAAAAGCCTCTCTTGCTTAACAAATTGTCTCTTTGTAATAATTAATTATCTGGAGAGAGATTCCTGCCCTACGCTTTTGGCCTCATTCCAGGCTGTATAAGGGGTGAAAAAAAAAGAGGTTAGTGTTTTTTGTCTCATAGTGCTGGCTCTCACACTTCCTGCACAAGGCAGGACCAGTCCAGAGGTGAGCCCAACCTGGACACAGCACAGTTGTCACCAAGTGCCTGTCACAAGCCTCAGCTTGTGCTTTGCAGGGGAAGGCTCCAGGTACATTTCACTGCCTGCTTTAATTTTTTTTTTTTTTTTTTTGATAGGTGATTATTATTAGACAGCAGATCTGTTGCTCTGGGCAGCTACAGTCACTCCCCCCTTGAAGCTCATGGTACAGGGGGTTGTGGAGATGGGAGATGTGGAAGCAGTGCAAGGACAGGGGGGTGGCAGCTGCTAGCCATGCCTCTTGCCAGGTGCTCCAACCCCTGATGACTTCAGGACTTTGTCCAGCCTACACTTCCTTAAGAAATTCCTTATAGTGCATGACTATCCTTATGATGAATAAGTATAAGTTAATCTTAGATTTTGCACTTTAAGCCCCTGGCTGCTACTTCTCTCATGGGTACAGAGCTTCTACTCCCTTTCCCTGTGGTGAAACTGGAAATATGAGCAGGTTATGACGCCTGCTCTGTCAAAATCCCATCAGTCTTTTCTCAGGGCACCTGTTCTGCAGGCCTCCACCACGTGTGCTGCTCACCCTCAGAGCTTTTTAGCCTCCATCAAGAGGATGGGCATGGTTGGCTTTGCTCACCCTGGTAGATGCTCCAGATCCTCGGGAGACAGGGAGGAAGGCTGGCACCAGGTGGAATCCAGCCTGGGGCTGTGAGAATTCCCACCTGCAGCAGAGGACATTCACACAGTGGTTCAGAGCAGAGAGATCTTCTGCTTTACCCCAGTCCTACCTGACCTGCAGCTGCAGCACCACTGCCCAGGGATCAGCACAGCCCCAGCACTGACAAAGGCACCAGCAGTGGGACAGGAGATGGAGGTGGCTCAGACAAACAAACACCTTGCTGGTGCTGTGCAGCCCCACCAGTGCCCAGCTCCTCATCCCCCCTGCAGCCCCCCAGCCCTGCTCAGCCCCACCAGTGCCCAGCTCCTCATCCCCCCTGCAGCACCCCAGCCCTGCTCAGCCCCACCAGTGCCCAGCTCCTCATCCCCCCTGCAGCACCCCAGCCCGGCTGTGGTCCCAGTCCCTCTGCAGCCCCGCTCCCTGCAGGGCTCCCCCGTGCCCTGCCTGCCGGTGCTGGCAGCTCAGCAGGGGCACAGCAGGGTCCCTGCACAGGGTCCCTGCACAGGGTGGCAGCTGGTGGCCAGCAGCCTGCCTGGGCAATGCCTGCAGCCAGCTCCTTGCCCGTGCCCGTGCTCCTTGCCAGCCCCACGGGAGAGCGTTTTGCTAATCCCTCCATCCCTGCCCCGTGCCCAGCAGCACAGCCTCCTGCCAGCTTTGCAGGGAAAGGCTTTGGAAGCACCTGGAGCTCCAGCAAGGAATCCTTCCCTGTGAAGTGGCCAGGGCAGGAGCCACCTTCCAGCCCTGATGGCTCCGAAATCACCCAAACAGCCTCAGAACAGGCCCTTACTACACAGAGCAGATTTAACTCTCCCCAGGCTGGAGCCAAACAGCTCATTCCCTCAGAAATTGGCTTATCTTCCTGACAGAGAGGCAGGAATGCTGGGAGGGGTCTGAGAAGGGCAAAGTGCAGAGCATTCCACTGTCCCACCCTGCTCCTGGGACAGCTCAGCCTCCTCCACGCACAGAGAGCAGCAGATCTGCACAACCCCAAGAAATTAACCACAATTTATTGCCCAGGCCACAACCTCAGTGGTGTTTGGAGGAGGATTAAATATTTTTATCTGGAAAACAAGGATGTACACAATTGAATTCAGCAGGATTAGTGATAAAGCCCATGAAGGTCCACTCATGGGAGCCAGAGCCAGTTGCTCCCCTCCAAGGAAAGCCCCGTGCACCCAGGGGTGGGTCACCTCCTGCCAAGGCTGCTGCTCCCCTCACAGCCTTGTGGTTTGGAGGAATTGCTGCCACCTCCTCCCACGGACCTCAGCTGATCCTTTTCTCTTTATAGTGCCCCAGAGAGATGAAAACCCCGGCGCTGGTGTCCACAAATTGCTCCTCCCTGGCATGTTTTAATCTAGGAATAGTTCTGTTTCTCCTCTGTGAGAAGAGGACCCTCCTCGACCCTGGACACGCTGGAAAACCTGAGCCTTCACCCCCCTGAAGGAGCTCTGTAGTAGTGTGGAGCCAGCAGCACTCTCTAGTACTCATTAGAGCTTGGAGAGCTTTGTATAACACAAACAGACCGACAACCTGGAAATAAACCTCTAACATCCTCTCTCTGCACACAGAGAAGCTTAATATATATGTCACAGACTGTGTCTATAGTCTGACACTATATCACAGCAGATGGGATCCTGCTAAGCATCCTTGGGATCAGCATTGCAGAAAACAAAAGGGTGGGAAAGGCCCCAGCACCCTCTTCTTTTCCATTACACACATCTCTGTACAGGAAAGGTGCCTTTGGACAGAGATATTCCTGGAATAGCCAGGATTAATGGCATGCCAGAAATACAAATGCAAGCAGGATGTTGCACTGGAGCTCAGCCACCTCAGCAAGGGTCTCCCACCACCCTGGGGAGCTGCCCAGTCTGCAGGCAGGAGCAATTCCTCGCACAGCCCCAGATGTTTAACATGTCCTTTCCCTGTAATATTTATTTCCCACAGTGGCTTACACAGTCCCTGCCAGGGAATATCAGAGATTTCTGTCATTATTTATCCTATTGTCCAGGACAGGATTTAACTGGAAATTATTTGTTTAAAAAGTTTAAAAAGGAGAAATGTTTATTAGCACATTGAGGAGGTCTCTGTCCTTTATTTGCCTCGTGTATATAATATACTGGAAATCAAAGTATTCAGATGATTTGAGTCAGTCACTGGCCTCTGCCTGCTAGCCAGGAAGTTCAGCAGCCGGTGGTGGGGTCAGTACCTTTCCATGGCTTTTTACTTTTGATTTTTCCAGAGGAAGCAACTCAGCACAAGTCCATTTCCTAATCCACAATCTTCTACCAGAGTCCACACAAATGTCTCTAAACCCCAAGGGGACAGGTCACCGCCTCCTCTCAGCCTGCACTGCCTAAGGAGCTGCTCTGCATCCAGATGCTTTGTTTTCTACAAATTTTCTACCCTCTTACCCCTCCTCCTTTGGCTTTTCCTAACTCAGCTCATGCTGGGGAGAGCAGCACAGAGCTGCACCTCTGAGCCCTTCTCGGAACTGCCTCATGTATTTCCCAACTCGGCTGCTATCTTCCAGGCATATCTTTACCATCTGAGGCTTTTCAGGAGCTCTTGTCTTTGCCAAATCTCACATTCCTGGACTTCCAAACTTTCCCTGATTTCTCTTGCACTTTCCCATCTCCCAGCACTGTAGCCTTTAATAACTGCTGCTTACCCACATGTACGCTCAGAATGTCAGAGACCTCTTGCCATTTCCTGACTCATTACTCACTCCTTGGCTCTGCAGAGCCCCCTCAGGGAATGCTGCAGTTTCTGAGCGTCCCTGGCTGCTGCCTGCCCTGTGCAGCCCGGCCAGCCTGGTGGAGGCAGCCCTGTGGCAGGTCAGCCATCAGGTCTGAAGAGTTTCCAGCGCCTCCTTCCTTTTCAGAGCGTGCCAACAATGATGTTTTCCACCACAGGCTCTGCAGGTATCACATCTGCCACTTCCCAGGGTGCAGAGGCACAGAGCACAGCAGTCTGTGCCACCAGGAACGCCCCTGCACTCTTCCAGCTCGAGATCCAGGGGCTTTCCCACACTCCTTGCCCAATCCACGCAGGCTGCATCCTTTCCAGCAAACTCACATGGAGGGAATGACCCCATACAGCCCCACAGAGGCTCCACAGCCACGGCACAGGGGCAGGGCTTGAGGCTCTCCTGTGCTCAAGGCTTTGCAGGAGTGGTGGGTTTCCCTGTGACCCAGATGCCCCTGCATATCTAAAGCTGCTCCACCACTGCATCCCAAAATGCACCCTCAAATTCCTCCAGAGGCTTTGGGAAGATGGAACATGCTGAACTCAGAGCCTGCCCCATGGACAGCAGGGGCCTTTTGTTGAGAGGGATTAGTGCAAGGGGGCTGGAGAGGGAATCCTGCCCCAATAAGCAGAGAGCTTTGTCCACCCATGGCACTTCCCACCCTGAGACTTCCTGGTGAAGGATCCCTCGCAGAGCAGAGCCAGGCGAGGGGCCCTGCAATAAATCAACACCCCAGAGACTTCGGCTGACGCAGACATTCCTGAGCAGATTTAAATCTTGTTTGTGAGAAGGGATCCCTCCACATCCACACTCAGCACACCCCAGCCACCAGAGAAGCATCTGGCAGCCAGTCCACGGCTCAGCTACCCCAGACACATCACAGGGCTGTTGATCAGCAGGAAAACTCTCTGGTTCCAGCAGATCATAAGCTTATTAAAGATAGATTTGTGCTTTGGTCTGCAGAGATAAACAGATCAAAGGCATTTTGGTCTGTGTGCCAGCGCCGCCGGTATCCCCGTTTGGCAGAGAGGGAGCCGGGATGTGCTCTCCATTCCCAGTGCAGGGCATTGGGGCAGCTCAGCCCGGCGGGGGCAGCAGCAGGGAGTGTGCCCAGGGCCACATCCAGACTGTAATAAGCCCATTCTTGGCTATTTGCATGGGGAACTTGGAAGCAGCTGGTGGGGACCGAAGCACCTCCCGCCCAGGACTCCCGAGGCTGCTCTCCCCGGCCCTGCGGAGCCAGGGGGTGGCCAAGCTTCGCTGGAGTTCTGCTGCCAGCCCGGGATCTGCTCTGCTCAGGGGAAACAGCTAAAAGGGGAGGCAGCTCCTCGCACAGCTGGCCCGGCAGCTGATATTTGCATAGTGCTTTGAGACCCGCAGATGAAAGATTTGAGAGACACGAAAGGCTGTCACTGCCTGTTTGTCATTTCATGTGGTTCCTCCCTGCTATCGCACGCAAAGGAGGCAACTTTCAGGAGAGGTGAGTGCAGCTTGAGGGAAAGATGAAGCACTGGAGGCTTTTCCTGCCACATCCCCTTGCACAAGGAGCACATCTGCACCCCAGAGCTGGCTGGGCTCCAGCTCCCTCCACCCATTTTACAGTCACCTCACCTTCAGCCTTATCTGTCCCCAGTTCAACACAAGAGTCACCATCGTCCCTGGGCCACCTCTGATGTCCCACTCCAGCTCAGCTGTGCTTGCTCTCAGGGGGCTCACATGAATTGGAAAGCCAAAAATTGGGAATAAGTGACAGCATCAGGGCTCCCGACAGCAGGCAAGTGTGCGCCTGCAGAAGAGAGGCAGGAGGGAGGGAAGGAACCAGCAGCAAGGGCTGTAAAACTTCAGGTGAGTGAGGAAGGTGATGGTATCACTCAAGCAAGCCGCAGCAGGAGGCAGCAGGCATCCCACCCCCCTCTCTGTGCCAGGCACGGCTCGGCGGAGCCCGACACGCCGTGCGCTCGGAGCTGGGCTCGCTTTCGGCATTTCAAATTTGCCGGATGATAACCTCGGCGTCTGAGATCGCAGCTCCGATCCCACCCACTTCAGGTCTGACTCATGTTGCAGTCACCCTGCCCGGGTATTGGTAGGAGAGCAGGGAGAGAGGCTGGTTCGAGAGGAGGGAGCGAGCGAGGAGGAGGAGAGCGGAGCAGAGGCAGCGCCGCTGACAGCACACGCTGCTGCTGCCTTCGCGACCCAGCGCACGCCGGGGCAAAGTTGGAGTCGGTGCAGCCGCTGAAACCTCCCACACGCCCAGGGGCTCTGAGAAAGCGGCACCTTTCCCAGGTAATGCTTTTGCCTTACTTCTTGCTGAGTTGTGACGCTGCTGAAATACTTTTTAGGTGAGATTCAGGAGGGTTGGTGGGTCCCTGCTGAGTGGGATCCTGCATTGGGACAGCTGGGTCAGGCGAGAGGGAGTCACTCGTCAGATGCTGGTGCCATCAGCATCCCGTGGTGGCTGAGTGGAGGCCAGTTTGGGGACTTTTTTGGCTGTTGCTGGTGGGGACAGCTGGATCCGAGAACATCAGGGGAAGGACATGGGTGCAGTGTGCCCAGGGCAGAGGCAGAGCCCTGCACCTCTCTGGTGTGCAGCCTCTCTGCCCAGGCAGCCTCCCCACGGGGGCTGCTGCTGACTTCTCACACTGCCCTGCCCCAGCCTTTCCCCTGGGCACTCCAGCCCTTCCCTCCAGCCCTGCACACCCCGGGGGGATCTGCTGCTGCCCCATCCCAGGGCATGCTCAGAGCTGCGGGCAGGACACCCCCAGGCTGGGCTGTAGCACAGGAGGGGAGGGCAGTCCCAGGGGTGCACAGTGCTCGCTGTCCCCCTCCAGAATCAGCTTCAGCAGGAGGCTGAATCCCAGAAACTCAGGCAGCTCCAAGCACACCCATGAGCCCACCTCCTCTGTTTTCAGTTTCACCTTTCCTGGACGCTGTCTGCCGAGCAAACTTTCAAAATGATGACTGCTCTGTGCATTTCCACATTCCTCTTCACATTTCCTGATTTCAGGGGTCCTGAACAGCTTCTTACCCACAGAGCCCTTTCCCTCCTGGGAAAGCATGACAGAGGGCTGGTGGCAGTGATGAGAATTTTTGTCCTGGCTCCCCCAACCCCTCTGCTCATGCCAGAGGCAATAATTGCTGCTTTGTATCAGACATCACACTGGGACAGGGCAGAGAGAGCACCAAACTCTGAAGTCCAAAGAACAGGGACAGAAGCATGTGGGAACGCAGCCAGGCAGGACAGCAGTGTCCCCTCACATTTGTCCTCTCCCACATTGCCTTCGAGTCCTACCTGTGACAAATTTGCTGTTGTCCCATTGTGAATCAGGCTCATGGGCCTGGCAGGGGATCAAGAAGCCCATTCCCAGCTTGGGAGTTTTGCGATTCCCACCATCAAACCTCAGGGATCCTGTCCTAGTCCAGAAGAATCCCCCCCATTCCTTCCCATCTCTTGGCTGAAATACCCCTGCCAGCATGCTCAGATGTTTAATCTCAGGAAGGAGCTGAATATAATTCCAGAAAAAGCCATGATGCTCTGCTGGAAGCTCTGCATGGCCAGGGGAATGCACTTTGCTCCCAAGTGCAAAGCACTTTTTCTGCCTGCTTTTTTCTCAGGAAGAAGCTGTCATGGGAGGCAGAAGAACATTTCAGGTCTGCAAGGGCACAACCCTCCTGTCCCTAGGACACAGCTAAAAGGCTTCATGTGGTGCTTCTCCTGAGCCACCAGCCACCTCTGTCCTTTCCAGAAGTGAGAAATACTTCCCAAAGAGAGGCTGCCACATTCAGGCACCTCCTGAGTGCTCCTCCCTGCTCATCTGTCTGCTCATGGTGCTGATGTACCCAGGCTTTTAACAGGTTCAAAACAAACCTGTTGTGCCAGAAGTAGAAGCACAGGAAGGGAGAGCAGCCAATGCATTCCCTGCCAGAGCCAGCACTGCATCCCATTAATCTTACTGCAAAAGTGCACCAAGTGCTGGAATTAATGATGTTGGAGGGAAGGATGCTGAGAGATGGGGAGGGGGAATAAAAAAGTAAAATGCAGCAGAGATTTCCCATTAATAAATCACAGCCCCCTCCCCAGAGGAGATAAATGCCATTTTAAAGAGGAAAACAGCAGATCAAATGCAACATGGACTGCAACAGAGCAGAAAATATCTGTTCAGGCAAGAGAAAGCAGAAATTACTATGAGAATTGTAAAGATTATAATGGGGAGACGATAGGATATTACAGAGGAAAGATCATTAATGCACCAGAGAAGGCTATTAACAGAGTTCCTTAAAGATCAGCCTAGAGGTAAATTTTATTTAATGGTTTTCATTAGAGATCTTGGCTCAGAAAATTAGGGCTTCTTTAAGAGAAATGTACTGGTGAGAAAGTTGGGAAAAGTTCTGCACTGGACAAGGCACTAAGTACTAGAGGAGAAGAACCAGAGGATCTGAAGATTAACAGAAACACACACGGCTGGCACAGGCTCACATGCTTAGCAAAAAGCAAAAATTGCTACTCTAAGCAGCTGAAAACACCATAGCAAAAATATCAGACTTTTGGGGAACCCCAGGATGAGTGCAACAACAAATGCAACCTGAGAAGTCTTCCCAGCAGGGATAGTGTCAATCAGGACACCGGTGCCACAGGAAAGGAATGAGCAAGATGACCCAGAAGCAGCGCCCTGCTCTGGTTCCTTCAATGTCAGGAGGGTGATTGTGAACCACAAACAGGTCCAGGCTGTGATAATGAGGATAATCAGGTAAATGTAAAAGCTGCCTGGTGGGACAGGGCTGGAAAGGTATCACTTATTCCGGCTGTTGCTGGAAAGACTGCCAGGGGAAACAGCTGCTCCACTCGTACACCGAGGAGGAAATCAACTCACTCTGCCAAAACACAGCAGGAGCAGAGGACACAGGTACTGAAGATGGCTGTGAGTGACCTGGGCACAGAGCCAGGAGCACATGTGGAGTCACAGAGAGACAATGCTCCAGGAGAGAGCTCTGAGCTGGATGCATCATCCCGGGGTCTGTGTCCTGATGGCAGTGAGCTGACGGCCCCCCAGCCTTACCAGCCTCCAGCCTGCTTTTCCTGCAAAGCCATGTCCAGAGGCTACGCTCTCCTGGGGGAGTGTTTCCATGAGATAATTTGGCTGGGGGATATGGGAAGGTGTCCCACACCTCCACCACAGTTAGGGTTGCAGCATCACACATCTGAGCTGACAGGAGGCAGGTCCTGCCCCATTCCTTGGAGGAACATCCCAAGGGTTTGCAGCAGCTGAGCCCTGCAGCCCACACTGAGCCCCAGAGTCCCCTGCACTACCTGAGCTCCTCTGCAGGGATGAGGACACCTCTGTGCCCTTGCAAGTGGCCATTCCTTGCCCTGAGTTAATCTGAAAAAGCAATAAGAAGCAAAAGTCCTTCTAGGCACCTTGTCAGGGCAGGGCTGCACTGGGAGCTGCCCGGGTACCGTGGCAGGAGCTGAATGAGCCCAAGTGCCCAGAGCTGGGTCCCACCACAGAGCCCACATGAGCTGAGAGAGCCAGAGGCAGGAGCGGGTTGTTGGTGTGTGGTGAAGCAGCCACGTAGGAGGCTGCCATCCACCCACAGCATTTTCTAAGTGTGCTACTCCCCCTATAATTTAATCTGCCATTTCCACATGTTGGGAGCAATGAAAACACATCCCTTTCACTTGGAAATACCCTTCTGTGGGAACAACCTGTTCTCCTCGCTGCCGTCAGTGGGCAGGCAGCGCTCAGCTTGTTCCACATCCTTTTGTGAGTGAACAAAGAGCTTTCCATGGCAAGAGCCTGTGCTGCAGCTGGAGGTGAGGAACTGCTCCACACGCTGCTGCTGCCGCGGCTGAAAGCATCACATCCCTCTCCAACAGCCTCAATCCCAGCACCCAAACTCAGAGGGCTTCCTGTCTGCCAATGAGTTTGCTCTGCTCAGCAAAAGGCTTCCCATGGGCTGGTTCACGGCTGCTTGTTTGCTTTCCATGCCTGTAGAAGCAGCAGGGCTGTGGGAGTCGCCTCTAATCTCAGTGGTCCAGTCCCAATCTCTGCCCTGTATGGCTCCTGGCAATCAGTGGTTGTTTACTCGTGCAATCTCCCTGGTATACTCCCTCCTGTGGCCCCCATGCCTTTAGACTTCAATCAAAGACATAAATCATCTGAAGAATATTTCAACCTGCACCACAGGTGTTATCTTGTTGATGCAGGGGGAGTTTAAAATCTCACCTGTGTCCTCTGACAAGGCTGGATCTTTTCCTTTCCCGGAGTTTCTTCTGATTGCTCCATCTCTGCAGCCTGTTGCGCTCTGCAGAGAATCAGCTCTGCCTTCCTGCACAATCCTGGGCACCACCAGGGAGGCTTCACTGCTGCTCCACGAGGACCAGCACAGCTCTCCCACACCAGCACATTGAGGAGGACAGGAAAACCCCTCAAATCATCTGGGAGAATACAGCTTGGACACAGGCAGATCCATGAGGGTCAGCAAGTCAGTCCAGCTCCTCAGCCATTCCCAGCCCTCTTTCTTGTCCCTGCACTGCCTCGATTCCCCCTTAGGTATCTTCCCAACATGGATATTGCTTCCAATCAAGGACCCAAGGTTCCTTTCAATCTAGTAGTGGTGGGGTCTTGGAGCTCACCATAGCCAGCAGCTCATTTCTAAATTAGAGTAGTTTGCTCTGTTGTTTCTTCCCTGGCAACATGTGGCATTTTGTTGTTTGCATGCAGACAGAAATCAGCCAGAAAAAGTCATTCTGCAAGGGACATTCTTCTTCCCTCCCAGGACCCAGGGCAGAGTGGGCATTTCCCACACAGGCCACAGGAGCTGCTGTGATTTGTGATTGTAGGATGGCTGCTGCAAAGCACAGACACAAGGACAAAGTTTATTGAGATTGGCAGCCGCAGCCAAGATTCAGAAATTACGTAGTCGTGACTAATTTTGCTGAATTGCATAAGAACTGCTATCTCAGGAAAATTGTTTCCTCATATCCTCCTCCTTCTCACGTTTATTGTAAGCCTATAGGAACATGACAATTTTAAAATCTCTGCCCTTCTCTCACCATCCCTCCATTACATGGGCACCCCTAGGGCTGGGAGAGCCCAGCTGGCAGGTACACAGGTGCCTGGCTGCCAAAGGACTTTCTAATTTGGGTATAAGTGGGATGGAGCAGCCAGGGAGGTACAGACACCCTGCTTCTGGAGGGGTTTGAGGGGAAGCTCAGAGGGTCTTTGCCCACTGCAGTTCTGACTTGATGCTTTTATAGAATCACAGAATGGTTTGGAAGGCATCTTACAGATTTCATTCCACCCTCTGCCAAGGACAGAGACACCTTCTGCAGCACCAGGTTGCTCAGAGCCTTATCCAGCCTAGACTTGAACACTTCCAGGGATGGGGCAGCCACAGCTTCTCTGGGCAATCCGTGCCAGGACCTCACCACTCACTTTCTTTTGCAGGTTGTCCTTGGGAGGTGGCAAAGCTCTGTCCCTGCCGGAGCACTGCTGACCACTGTCACCAGCCAAACATTCAGAGGGTATGAGAGCCCACAGAATCTGACCCAATGGTCACTCAGAGGAAAGGAGAAGGCAAGAAGGGAAAAGAAGTAGTTGAGATCCACCAGCAGCTGCCACGGGGCATCGGCTCCAGCACTGAGCTCCCAGAGGGGGCCAGCAGGCACAAATGAGTTGCAGTGCCACATCTTTCCCAGACCATGCCATTCCCAGCACACAAGGCTGAATGTGTAAAGTGACTCTGCAATGTTCTCCAAGGTCCCTGTAGAACAAGGGTCTCTTTGGGAAGGGCTCTAGGCCTGCCTGGTCCAGGCTCACTCCAAGCAGCTTTGGAGCTGATGAGAGCAGGACTGCTCCATCCTTGCAGTGACACCATGGATCCGTGTTACAACCACACAAGCTCTCCAAAAAGCATGGACTTCCCCCAGCAGCTGCTGGTCGGGTTCTTTCTGGTCATCCTCATCTTGATCACTCTCTGCGGTAACATCATCGTCTGCCTGGCCGTCACCCTGGACCGCCGGCTGCGGAGCCTGACAAACCGCATCATCGTCTCCTTGGCCGTCACAGACCTGCTGCTGGGGCTGCTGGTGCTGCCCTTCTCTGCTTTCTATGAGCTCACCAAGGAGTGGCCCTTTGGCAGCGTTTTGTGCAACATCTACACCAGCCTGGACGTCATGCTGTGCACGGCCTCCATCCTCAACCTCCTCATGATCAGCCTGGACCGCTACTTTGCTGTCACCACCCCGCTGCGCTACTGCCAGGTGGTCACTCCCTCCCGGGTGGCCGTGGGCTTGGCTGTCATTTGGACCGTGTCACTGATGGTCTCCTTCCTACCCATCCACCTGGGCTGGAACACCAAGGGGACAGCAGTGCAAAACACAGGCCCCGCCTGCAGCAAGGAGTGCACGCTGGCAGTGAACCTCGTGTACGGGTTAGTGGACAGCTTGCTCACCTTCTACATCCCTTTGGTCATCATGTGCATCACCTACTACCGGATACTCAGGATAGCCAGGGAGCAAGCCAAGAGGATAAACCACACGTGGGGCAACGCGCCCGTGCCCCCCCTGGTGAAGGAGCACAAGGCCACCGTGACCCTGGCAGTGGTGCTGGGAGCCTTCATCGTGTGCTGGTTCCCCTACTTCACCCTGTTCACCTACCGGGGCGTGTGGGGGGACAGCAAGGTCAAAGGCACGCCCATGTCCATTGTGCTCTGGCTGGGCTATGCCAACTCAGCCCTGAACCCCATCCTCTACGGGACACTCAACAAGGATTTCCGAGTGGCGTACCAGCACTTGCTGCGCTGCTGGAGGACGGGACACCCCAGGAACTCCCACCTGCCTCCCCCGCAGGAGGCCCAGCCCAGGGGCAGGCAGGGCCAGGGCAGGCAGGAGGGGAAACCCTTGAAGCTGGAGGTGAGGAATGAGAAGGGGACTCTGCTCACTGATGGAGCCCTCAAGAGGTAAGAGCCTTCCTACGCTCGGGGCTTTGATGGTAGGTCTGGCCCCAGAGAGGAAGGCAGAGGTGGGGACCCCCATTGTCCATGGACTTCTGAGCAACAAACTGATGCCCCAGCAGGAGATCCTTGCGCAGGCAACTCCGCTGAGTTCAGCCACTCAGAAATTCCTCACCACTCATAAGAAACCAGCTTGCATTCCCTCCATGCTGGCGGCACAACTCCAGGTACTCCAGCTTCCCACATGGCTGGGCCTCCCCTGGAATTGCCCCCATGCTCAGGGAGCACAAAATGTCCCCTGGCTTTGCTGGGTAATGGGGACAGTTGCCATCAGAATTTGCTGTACAGAATGGGGTGAAGCTCTTAGCTGGGGCTGCTCCCCAAAATCAGCTGTGCCCCTGTGAGGAACAGACAGCAAATTCTGGGCACAGAGCAGAGCTTCAGGGGCCAGGAAAGGTGACAGAAGGAAAGATGGGAATTAGTCCTGGGGCACAGTCAGAACACCTGCAGCTAGGCTGACAGTCCAAGATCTGGGTTCCCAGCTCCCTGCAGAGCAGCTCGGCCGCTTCCCTCCCCATCTGAGCCATGCACCCTCAGCATTTCAGCCACCAGTTTGCATCAGCAGTGAATTCAGCCAACAGCAAGTTCCATTCCCATCTCTGGAAAGGGACAGGAGTAGCCCAAATTAGGTTGGCAGACGTTTTTAGAAATACAAGTGCCCATGTAAAGTTAGAGCAAAAAATTCCCTCAGTGCCACCCCAAGCGTGTTATGAGGGTCAGCCCCAGCAAAGGATGTGGTGAGGGAGCAGGAGGGGAGCAAAGTGGGCAAGGTCTGTGCCAGGCTGTCCCCTCAGCCCCCTCCCTGGGCACCCACATCCCCACAGGGCTGTGCCACCCTCTCACTGCCTCACTCCAAGGTGTTCGCTCAGCCAAGCACAAGGAGAACGGAGAGGCAGGCTCTCAATCTGCTGCTCCTGAGATAATCTAACCTCTAAGCAGCGCCTGATAAGCAGCCCAGAAACTTTCCATCCGTAGATAAGGAGTCCTTTGATTCCCTGTTGCCAGCGTGCCAGCAGAGAAGCCGCGCTCGCGCGCTCTCGCAGCACGTGCCCTTGATCCTGCCCCAGAAAGAGTCTTAAGCCACCAAAAGGAGAACTCAGGGAGGTGAACCAAAGTTCAGAGCCACCCAAAAGGCTGATCCAGCCTCGTGCCTCCCCCAGGGCACCAATGTGACTGTACCCAAGGGACGGGTGCAGAAAAAGAGATACAGAGGGATGGATTAACAGGAGCAAATACAAGGATGCAGGTCCTGGGGCTGCCTTTTTCCATTTCCGAGGAATTAACGAGGAGCCCAAAGTTACAGCGTTTGGCAAATTGTAGATTGTGTATAAAAACACATGGAAAGCGTGTCTAAGGTGGTGGGGGTGTTTCTGCAAACATACAGAGACAAAGAGCTATCCTGTTTACTCACACAGAAGTGCAGCCCCCGGGCAAAGCAGGAGCTCTGCACTGAGGCTCTGCAGCTGAACCAGGAGAGCTCAGGGGGGAACAGGCTGTTGGGATTTCCCTGCACAGCCAAGAGAGAACAGAATATAAATGTCAGTGTCTTCTGAAAATGCTGACTTACCACAAAGGGACAATAATGACTTGGAGGGAGATTAAAGGGGAAGAAAAATGGGTTTCTGTTCCTCAGGCAGAGGCCAGGGTCACTGATTTCCTGGCTTTTACCCTCTCAGCCTTTCCGGGTAGAAAAGATTCTTCCCCTGGTTCCCCAGAGGAAACACTCAAGCAAGGGGATGTTTCCTGACCTTTCTAAATCCGGTGAGCTCCACCCCATCCTACGCAGCATCACCAGTGTGGTTTCCACTCGCAATCAGATAAGAGTTGCTCGAGCACCTGCTTTTACTTTCTCTCCTTCTCTTCGAAGCCCTCTCACCTCGCAGCAATCATGCACCAATGATCACACGTGTCCCCTTCCAGCCCTTTTTTCTATGGTCAGATGCACAAAGATCTGCTCTTGGCAGATGATCAGGATCAACTAATGCCACACAAGACAGGTGAGCACAGGATTTACCTGTTCACCAAAAACCTGGCAGCCAATTTCACCCACAGCACAAACCAAGCTGGTTCCTCTCTGCAGAGTCTTCAGAGTTATCTGCCCTGAACATGCTAACAGGAAAAGACCAACATAAATCATGCCAAAACCTCATAACTCCCCCAGATAGGAACACCCAGAGCTCAGAAGAGCTCTGCTCAGAGAAGCTCCGTGGGATCATTCAAGGCAAAACAGAATTTTGAACTGTTGCCCATAATAACAATGTTCTTTTCAGTTATGAGGCATAGGGAAAAGACTAACAAAAAAGAGTGGAAATACTGCAGAACTGCAGCCAGTCTCAAGGGTCACTCAGAGCCTCAGTCAGGAGCAGGGCAGGGAATCAAGAGCCACAGGACTTCCAGAGCAGCTGGGGGCTGGAGGGCACTTCCATGAGTGAGGACCAGGTAGGGCTGAGAGTACAGGACCAAGCAGAGATGCAAGGGGAAGACAGCTGCTCCCATTTCCACACCAGGCATCAGAGAGGAAGGCAACTCACACAAAATCAGTGAAGGAAACCAGAGGACCTCAGGAACCTGTTTCAGTGCAGTGGGACAGTGCTCTGAAGAGAGCTGGTGCTTGGCTTGCTCGTGGCTGCAGGCTCTGAGAGCAGACCCTGATGTGCAGAGAGATTAAAATCCCGTGAGAGGGAGCATTCAGCACTAACTGGATGTGCTGGGGAAGAAAATGCTGGAGCTGCACGAGTGGCTGTGGATCCCATTCTTGCTTGCCATCTGTGCTAAGAGCAGCGTGGGACAGGACCATGGCCACAATATATCTGCAGAGGAGAAGCCAGTTCCCACTGGAAGGGTCCCTGTCCTGGTCACAACACACCTGCCCCAGCTGCCAGCCTCAGGCAGACACTGCTGGTGCTCCACAGAGCAAAGCCAGGCTCAACCAGGCTGGCCCTGACAGGCTGGCCTGTTCTTTTTCTCTCTCTTCATGTGCAATTTAACCTTTCCAGCACTGGAGCTTTCCTGTGAGCCTCAGCCAGCCCGCTGCCCTAGGACCCACATCTCCCAGCCTTCAACTCCTGGCTGCCCTCTCCCAAAATCCTGTCTGTGAGGCTGGAAGGACAACACTCAGCTTTCCTCAGCGCAAAACTCGACAGCGGAGGCGAGAGCTGCAGGGTGAGTACAAGGCCAGGGGCGCTGGGTGAAAATGAGGGGGGAGGCAGCTCTCCCTGCTGTGCCATCCCCTGCAGTTTTCCTGGTGCAGGCATCCCTTCCTGATGGTACCATCAGAGATGCATCCTCAGTCTTTTATCCATCACTGGTTGCTCTCCAACCAAGTCCCAAGCCCAAGGGAGGTGCACAGAGCTGGGCCCCCCTCTGTGGCTGCCCCGGAGTTTTGGGATTATAGAATCAGCCTGAGATGCCCCTGAAAGATGCTGCATCCTGCCTGCTGCTCATGCACTGCAGAGGCAGCTGCATTCAGACCATGAATTTCCAGCACACTTCATTTTCATGCAAGCCTACATCCACAGAAATTGCCAGCAGCTTTGGCGGAGATGCTGGCAGGGCTCCCGAGGTGAAGAGCTGATGCTGCACCAGGCATTGCTGCTCTCTCCAAGTGGTGCTGGGCTGGAGGCCACGACTGCCATGCATGGGGATGCCTCTCATCTCCAGAGAGCCACTTTGTGCAGCCCTTCTCAGGAAGAGTCAGGCAAGGTCACCCTGACCTCCACGTGCTCTCCCCTCCAGTGCTGGATGCTGATAACCTGGGCTCTCCATATTGACTGTGCCTTGGGGGGACAGAGTCACCCACGTGCTGGAAGCTGGGCACACTTTGTCCCTGCTGCACCCTGAGCACTTCTAACCTCAGCCAAGGTCACAGCAGTAACAGGAGCTGGTGCTGTGTGTCCCCACACAGAGCTGGGAGAGAGCTGGGGTACAGGGACCCCCTGCCCTGGGGTGCCCCACAGACCTGCACTCCTCAGGGCACTCCCTGTGAATCACCCTGGAAATGCCAGTGCCCATCAGCAGAAGGAGAAGCAGAGGATTGGAGGCTGCAGATGCTGTTCTTTGGGGAGGCATCACTGCTGCCCTGCAGCAGGAGCAGAGTGAGCCCTCCAGCCTGGAAACCACAAAGCACAAAGCGAAGGTCCCCAGGGCAGGCACAGTGCAGACACAAGGCAGAGTCATCTCTGCTGCTGTCACTGCCCAGCAGCAGGGGCAGAGGAGACACCAATTCCAGCTCTTCTGCTTCATGATTTCCGTCTCTGTGCATATGTTCTAAGACACATGTCGTTTCTGTGAGGTAAAAGCAAAATGCCAGCCATCCCCTGAGAGGCTGCTGATCTAATCAGCAGAATGAAGCAGAGGTCTGGGGCAGAGGTTTGCAGATCTGAGGTCCTGGTGTGACCACAGATTTCCTCTCTGCACAACGGGGGTGGGGACAGGAAATACCACCTCATACAGGACACCCAACCAAAGAGCTCCTGACCAAAAAATTCCCTGACTCACAGCAGGGAGAGGGGCCATGGGTGAAGCAGCACCCAGGAGCAGAGCAGTGCCAGCTCCAGGACATCAACTTTTGTCAGGCTACAACTCTGACAACTCAGCCCTGCTGCTGCTAGCTGGCCTGAGGGACAGGAAGAACAGGCAGAGAAAGCCACAAAGCAGAGTGATATTGCTCAGAGGGGCATTGGGTGATAGGTCTTGGGGTGATGCAAGCCTGCTCAGCTCTGCCCAAATGCCAGCACTCAGCATTTAGTAGGGGCTGCTTAGAGCATCCTCACAGCATCACATCACGGTCCCTGCCAGCCACAGCAGGTGCTGAATGCAGCACCCCTTACACTGGGGAGCAGGAGAGGGGGGAATGGACCCATCTGCATCTTGTAAAGTCACTGATCACCCTCTGTGTTCCCCTGCAGGATCCCTCTCTGGCACGTGGCATCACTGCATCCCCAAACACTGCTGGAGAGGCCTCTGCCCACCCAGGTTTCTTCCCAGGAGGGTGCTGGTTTAGAAGAGCCTTCAGAGGAGCTGCAGAAGAACATCTCCCATCCTGTCTGGGCAGGGACACTTTCAGCATCGAGCCCCACAGCAGCAGGAAGAGAGGCCTGGGGAGCTGGGTCAGGCACAGAGCATGCCCTTGGCAGGGCAGGGCTGGGCTGGGAGTGCCCTCTCCAGAGCCAAGGCAGTGGGGGAAGGGGCTGCTCTTGAGGTCTTGGTGCCAGGCAGAGCGCCTAGGATGGAGAAAGACAACACAGGCAGCACCTTCCTGGTGTCCTAGGGATGTACCCACCCCTCAGAGGGGCAAGGCCCTGGGAGATGGGGTGACATGGCAGGAGGGCTCAGCGTGGTGGATGTTGGCAGCCACGAGTGCTGGATGTCTGTGCACAGGACATCCCAGTCCGTCAGCGTCCACGCTGGGGCAAGGCTGCTTCCCATCCCTGGGGCTGTCCTTACACCACAGCCCCTGTCCCAGCCCTACTGCAAGGCCCTGGAGCCTGCTGGGGAGGCACTGAGCAGCCAGGGTTTGCCCCAGGGCTCTGCCCTCCCCAGAAGCTCAACACGAAGGCTCCCAAAAAAGGAGGTTTCTGCCCCGAGCCTGTGCAGACATCATCGGTGGTATAAAAAAAACCTATTTAAGCCAGAAGGAAAATGACATGCTTGATTTCTGTGGGTATGCTTTGTCCTGGGAAGAGCCTCCCTGCCCTGCTTCATCCTGCTGTCCTACCCCCATCCCTCTGCTGGGACAGCACCTGGACACACAGCACAAACACCCAAAACAGAGGCACAGCTACCCTGGGCAAGGCTGGCACCCTCCAGAGCACATCTCGCCCTGTGGGACCAGCCAGATGATCCCTCCCTGGTCCCTGAGCTGATGGAGCAGGGATCACTTTCCCATCCCCAGGGGCGGCACAGCCGGCTCGGAGCTCCCCCTGCTTGCTGCGGGCACGGAGCGGCCCCGAGCTCCGGCCACACCGGGGTATCCCCCAGTGTCATCACCCACGCGGGGCCGAGCTCCCCGAGCCGGCACAGCGCACCCCAATCACTGCCCCAGCTCATCGGCACCCCCCGAGCCACCCCAGCGCCGGGTGCCAGCATCTGCCAGCGGCACCCCCGTGGGCTTCACCCTTCACCACTAATTCGGGGTTACAGAGAGCAACTGGCTCCCAAAGAGCGAGGAGAGCTGAGGGGGGAGCATTGCAGTGCCCCCAGCACCCAGCCACATCCCCCCGGGCAAGGAAACCTCCCCGGCACGGCGATGCCCTGGCTGGCGAGGGCCCCTCGTGTTCCTCCCTCCCGTGCCTTTGGGGTGAGGAGCGATGAAACTCCTGGGCTGAGCCCCCAGAGCAATGGAGAAATTGCCTGATCAGCAGCTTCGCGGAGCAGCAGGAGCCGGGCCCCTGCAGAGGAGCACTCGGGGAGCTTTTCCCTTCTCCTCCCCAAACAAACCCGGCAGGAGCGGGCCGGGGCCGCCCGGAGCATCCACGCTCTGCTCCAGCTCCGGGAAGAGCTGGCAAACACACACCCAAACCCCTGCCACCTATGATAACAATTAGAGGCTTATCTAATTGCAAAAATAATTGCAATTGAAGTGTTTAATTACCATACTAAGCAGGAAGAGCCGTTTCCTACTGTTCCAGTAGCACTCCCGATCCATCAAACAAGGTTTGGGGCTTGTTTGGGTGCTGGGCTTTTTGGGTTTTTTTTCGGTTTTCTTTTTTTGATTATTAGATTGCAGCCCCAGGGGATGAAGAGATTTGCTAATTAGGGTCTTGGAGAACAGCTACCAATTCACAAACACTTGCTTTTAATTTCAGTACTAACGAGGCTGGAAGGGGGAGAAATCCAAAACGCAGAACATCTGTGGCACGGCTGGCTGCAGCAGCGCTGCCCCCAGCCCCTCCTCGCTGGGCTGACACTGCTCAGGGACCACCCCAGAGCCCCCGGGAATGGGCTGGGCTGGGCTTGGCTCGGTGCAAGCCCAGGCAGGGTGGAGCTGCTGCTCTGGGTCGCCGCTGTCACCGCAGCCAGCACACAAACTAATCCCAGCATCGATCACCTGTCTAATCCCCTCGGGGACCATCGGCTTTCCCAGTGATGGGCTAATCCTGCTCCTGCGGCAACCGTTCCATCCCCTGGGGGTGCAGCAGCAAGAATTTCTCCAGGTGACATTTGGTTTTGTTCTCCTCTAAACTGACAACAAAAGAGAATTTAATTCTCTCGCCAAGCAGCAATTCTGAGAGGGAAGAGAAACTGCTTAGGAAGCTCCTAACCAACATCTGCTCTCACAGATAGGAAATATCCCCTGCTAGCGGAGGGAGCACAGGCAGGGCTGGCTGCCAAGTGAACGGGGACATCCCCATCCCCCTGTCCCTGCAGGGGACACTGGAGCTCCACTGCCCTAAATGTGGCACCCAATCCTCACCCTGCTCCAGCAGCCACCCCGGGGGCCCACAGAGCCTGCCTGGGCTTCTTCCACCAAGCCACCTTTCCTGTCCTTGCCACAGCTCTGGGAAGGGTCCAAAAACCTGCCAAGAAGAGACCCAGGGAAGAAGAGAAGCACAGGGGAGGCAGGAGGAGCTGCAGGGCATCCAGGCATCCTGTCCCCCAGGAGCACAGCTGAGATGTGGTGGTTGCCACAGGCCGGAGGCAAAGGAGCGTTTTATTTCTTTTAGATAAAAGAGAAACATCAGTAGAATGAGGAAAAAAACTGTGTTGGGGTTTTTTTCTGGCTGTCATGTGATTAAACACAGAGGAAACAGAAAGGTAGAGAACAGCCCCGAGCAGTGGAAAATGAGAAACTTTGTGTTAGAAATCTCAAGATTGGATTTTCTGGAATAAAATACGTTCTGGGGTCACTCACCCAACAGTTTTGTCTGGGGAATCATGCCTCTGGGAAGGTTATGGAACCCATTTCCTCCCCACTAATCTAAAAAAATCACATTTCCATGATGAAGCATCTCGAAAGCAAGGACAAGCACTCCCTTCCAGCACGAAGGAGATGACCATGGGGAAGGCACCACCAGGAGCCTTCCTGGCCTCATCTAAGCCCTTCCTGCCCAGCATTTCCCCAGAACCAAGAAGGCCAAGGCTGGCAGTGCCAGAGGCACAGGCAGACCCCGGCCCCCGCAGGGTGGTGGTCACCACCAGGAGCACGGTGGTGTCACCGGGATGGTGGCCAAGGGACCAGAGAGAGAGGACAAAGCCACTAGAGGGCACAAGTATGACAGAAACACGTCCCCACATCGAGGGACCTCCAGACTCTGCCGTTCAACAGTCCCAGAGGTCCCCAAGAGCCCTCACCACCCCACCTCCAAAAAGCGCAGCCCTAGCCCTGCCCCAGCAGGAACACCCCTCCTCCGGGAGGCCCAGGACCCCGGCAGGCACAGCTGGCCCGGGAGATCCGGGTGCCCCTGGGCAGGCAGTGAGGTGTGGGTCCTGCAAGGAGCCATCTGGTCATCGCCAAGGGACGTGTCCAACGTCCTTCTGTCCTTCTGTCCTTTCCCCCAAGAGCGTCCTCCAGGCAGGCACTCCCCTTCCCCACTCCTGCAGCCACCACCACTTTCATTAAGGCTCCTCCACCAAACCAAACACATTTGTCAGGGAAACAGCTGCCGGCGGCAGCTCTGCTGGAACAGGTGTCCCCCAGCAAACAGACATTGTCACATCCTCCCTCCCTCCCGTGTGCCACACAGCTTCCCCCACGCGTGGGCACTACCTGCGTGGGCTGGCTGTCCCCGCGGCAGGATGGGGGCACGGAGCCCGGTTTGTTTCCAGGGCTGCATTCCTGCTCCCGGCCCAATGAGCCCCCTGGGGCTCCTGTGTGGGCGTCGGAGCCGCTCTCAGCGCCGGGGCTGCCCCGTCCCTCCACCCGGCCTGGGCGTAGCTGGCAGGTGCTGCTACCCCCGGGTGTTTGCTCAGCTGTCGGGGCCTCCCGGATGGATCTGCTCTCCTGGCTCACAGTTCCCATCCCACGGGCAGCAGCCCGTCCCCTCCCTGCCGGCTGGAGGCAGAGGCAGCAACGCCCTCCGACCCCGGGCACACAGGGACTGGCGCTGATTAAACGCAGCCCCGGTGCTGATAATTAATTTCTTAGAGGATGAATTACTTGGGAAAGCTCCAGAATGAATGTTGTTCTTCCTGCCACAAAACTGCTAAGTCTGTTCGGGCTTTTAAAAAAATCTAAAAGCAAAGGGGAAGAGCATCCCTGATGAAGAAGTGCAGCCGTGCCCTGGGCAAGGGGTGCCTGCTGGTTTGGGGTCTCTGCTGGCGCTGTTCCCTGGACCCATGAGGTTGCAGGCAGGGCAAGAGGATGTGCTGGCACTGCCCATGTCCCAGCAGTCAGGGGACCCTCAGGACAGGCTGTGGGCATCGGCCAGACACCCTCCAGCAGCTCCTTAGACCCAGCTCAATCCGCACCTTGGGCTGAGGCATCCCCATCTCCCCATGGGACCACAGGGATCTGCGTAGAGAGCACCCACCTGCCCTCTCCCGGGCACTGCCTGCCACCCGTGGGGCTGGACGTGGCTGTCCCCGTGTCCCTGTGCCCCAGCCCGGCCCCCTGCGGGCGCTGGCTGCGCTGCGGAGGGAGCAGCCCCTGCAGACAGCGCTGCTATGCAGGGCTCTCCATCCCTTTGGCTTAATAGGAAGCATTTTTCTGTTTCATTTCCCTTACCCTTGGAGCTGAAACCGCCTTTCTGCAGCAAAACACACCAAGCCAAGGAAATTCTTCTCCCTTTGCAGCTCGCAAACTCCCCTCCCTCCTCCAGCAGCAGGAATGGCCAGCCCGCAGTGCCCCCCTTGCCTGGGGCACTTTGTGCTGCTGGAGGGACAAGGGATCCCCATCCTGTCCTCCCATGGTACCTTGGAGACGGCAGGGACAGAGACACTGAGGGGGCTGCAGGATTCTGTTCTCTCCACGTACAAATATTCCCAAACACGGCAGAAGGCAAAGCCTGCCCTCGGCTCACCTCCTCTGGCCCTCCCCGAGGGCACTTCACTCGCTTGGCCTGCTTCAAGGCTGAGCTAAGGCCACCATTCCTTATTGGGTAATTAAGCTCTTAATTAACAGGCTGATTTCCCCTCAGAGCCCTGCCAGCAGCTCTTGGTGCCTCTGTCAGCTGCCTCCAGCAGGGCAGAACCTGCAGGGCCTGGGGGTGCTCCTGTCCCAGCCATGGCTCCGGGCTGTTTTTCCTTCCTCCCCCATGATCTGTTCCTGCCAGCCTGGCACTGGGGCACCGTGACCCAGCCTGAAGGCGTGAGCCTGCTCCAAAAATGTGCCTGCAGCACAAGTGAGCCTGACACATGTCTGGGCTCAGAGTGACACCAAGGAGTCGGGGGCAAACAGGGGTGAGACACTGCCACTGTGAGTGATGCTTAAACCTAAAGCTCCAAGACTAGAGAACCTCCCAGCTTATAAACCTTAAAAAAAAAAAAAAAATACACTATTCGAGACATTCCTGCCTAAATAAAAAATCTCTCAGCAACCTTTGCCACCAGCATGTCCCCTCTGTGTGCTCCTCCCTCCTTCAGGACCGAGCTGGGTGAGGAGGCAGCAGTGCCGTGCCCCAGCCCCAAGCTGGCTGGACCGTAGGGGATAAAATGGAGACCCTGCCCCAGGCTCCCCACCAGCCTCCAAACCTCAGAGAGCCGCAGCAAGCCAGCCGTGATGAGCCGCCGTCCTCGGTGAGATGGCAGGAGCTGCCCTGCAGCGCTCCGGCTCTCGTGTATTCATCACTTGTCAGTTCCCCTTAGCCGTGAAAAGAGAGTTATCCTCCCCCCGGGGCAGAGCCGTCCCGTTCCCAGCAGGGCTGGGGACACGGGGGGCTGGCACTGAGCGCTCCCCATCCCGCTGCCGGGGCGTCTGGGTGGGAGGAGAGACGAGAGTTTGGCTAATCCAAGTGGAAACTAATTGTGTTTCATTGAGGTTTTATCTCTGCAACTGGCAACATGCTCCTGCAGGAGATTTAGTGTGAAGTTGTCTGGTCCCTGCCAAGAAGGCTGGTTTGGTTTTTTTTTTTTTAGAGAAAGCACATTATGCATCAAAGTTGAAATTCAAATCCCTTTTCCTTCATTCCCAGAGTGTATTTATGACGTTCCAGATATTCCTCAGTGCATCACGGTTTGTGGGGAGCCCCCAGTCACTGCAGGAGTCCGGGACCAGCTCAAAGAGCTGCCTGAACTTCTTCTGCTCTATGGTTTTTCCCTTTGCTTTAAGTTGTTGCTGCGTGAGTGGGGGGCTGTGGGCAGGCAGGGATGAAGCTGATGCCCATGAGTGGCTCCAGGTGAACTCCCCCCAGCCTTCCCAGGGCTTCCCAGCCCAGGGTTGCTCCTCTCCTGCTGTAATTTCCACACCCCCGTGCCCCCCGTGTGCAGTCGGGTGCCTGCAGTCTCATCCTGGATGGGGTTGGCAGCAAATTGAGTGTTTTTCCCCAAAGATGCTGCACTCCTCCCTTGGTGGGGGTTTAGCAGGTTCTGAGTGCAGCCAGGAGGTGAATCAGCCCAGCCAGGAAGGGGGAGGAAAGAGGGGGGCTCCAGGAGTTACGTGAAACACGGGACTGCAGCCCTCTCATCCAAACCCTCTGGGGTGTAACCCACCTGGTTTGCTGCAGCAGGCAGGGAGGGTGGATGGGTGGGGGCTCCTTCTCCCCACCCAGCAGCTCCTCTCAAGGCGTCAGGACAGGCCCAGCATCTGCAGTCACTGGAAAATCACACTCCATTTCCAGAAAGGAAAGCAAAGTGTAAATCTCCCTCTCAGATGCGCATTTGTTCCTCTGCAGCAAGAAAAGTGGTGAAAGCTTTAATTTCCGAGCTGGGAGGGAGAGACAAATACATCAGCAGCACCCCGGGTGCAGAGGGAAAAAACATCAATTCTGGGATTACACCAGTGGCCACCGAGATCTCTCCCTCCCTGGCTGTACTCCAGAAACACCACAGGTCTCTCTGCTGGCCCTGCAGCTCCCACCTCTCGCTGTGTTTGGGGGAAACCTCTCTCTCTCTGTGGCCACGAGGGTGGGTATTGCACCAGTGTTTGCCCACAAGCGCCAGGCTGGGGGGAGGCAGGGATTCCCCCGGCTGCATTTCACATTCAGAGCAGGCTGGCCGTAGTGCTCGGCTCTCCCCAGAGATTCCCTTCATAAGAGGGAGCAAATTCCACTTATCTATCCAGGGGAAATTTGCATTTTAAATATCCCAACTCCAAATGTCACCCGGTTTGATCCCCTAAGCTGAACAAATGCAGTGGAGCAGGGAGGAGGCCAGGGTGGCTCACCAGTGTGAACAGGCAGGAAGAAAGGAAAAAAACCAAGGTTAAAGGCATGTACAGATGTTTAATCTGTGCTGAGGTTGAGGATGGGAGCAAACATGGCAGAGACCTTCCCCCTCTTCCAGCCTCCATCAGGGCAGGACACGGGGGAACAGGTATCCGAGGCTCCAACCATTAAGGATTAGGGATTTCGTGTTTGAGATTTTGTTTACACAATAAGACTTAAGACTGCATGGAGTGTAGGTGGATTCTCCCCAGTGCCTGCAGAGGGATTAGTGCCTATAAAGCAGCCAGAACGAGCTAAAAATTGGAGACATCAAAGTGCAGGAAGAGGAATCACGTTCTCAGGGATGGGAGGAGAGGGGAGGAAGAGGGCAATGGTCAAGCCTGAGACAATTGCAGCTGCTGGCCCTGGGGAGGGTGGGGAAAGGCATGGAGCATCCTCCCACTGCAGCTGCAGGGATGCCAGAAGGGATCTCAGGGAGCAGCTGGACCCCAGGTGTTTTCCATCCTCTCCTGAGGCTGCCAAATCTCCCTGACCGCTCCAGTCTGCAGGAGAGGGAAGAGCCCAGCCCTTCCTGAGCTCTCTGCTGCCACAGAGCCATCTCTGGGGAGCACAGCAGAAGAGGGGTGTCCAGCCTGAACCCCTCTGCAGGGCTGGGGCAGGGGGGGAAGCGCAGCTGCAGGGAGGGGAGCCTGATCCTGCTGCTCCTACCAGTCCCCCGTGACCAAGGTGACACTGCCACGAGTCAGCCCATGCCACATGAGGAGGGAACACACTCGCCAGGGCCTGGGGGGGCTCAGCCAAAGCCCTGGACCTGCAGTGCCCAGCCTGCTCTCCCTGCCTGGCTGAGCAAATGAGCCTTCTCCTCTTCACCTCATTAAAGCCATGAGCTGATTCGATTAAAATGGGGCGCCAGCCCTCGTCCCCAGAAGGCAAATGGGATGAATGTTTAAGGCATGAAGTTTTCTGGCCCCCAGCACCTCGTTACCAGTCCAACCCCCAGTGCACAGGGCACTGTCTCCTGCCAGCTCCCTGCCTGCCACACACCTGGGGGCAGATAAACTCACCTAGGGCAGGAGTAGTGCCAGCCCTGCACGACTCTTGGCCCAGGGACCCAAGCACATGGCAAATCAGCCCAGGCACAGCAGGCTTACAGTCACCTCCAGCACTGGCACTTGGGGGTGCCTCTGGCTGCAGCAGCCCACAGCTGTGTGGCTCACAGGTCTACAGGCAGCCCCTTTTCCTCCTTGGCACCTGCAGCGACTGAGTTTGCTCCATCACTCTGGTTTTTGGGAGGCACAGGGTGCCTGTGCTCGCCCTCACAGCCTCCCTGCATCCCGAGCCTCTCCCGCACTCAGGCACGGGACTCAAGTTTTATCCTCACCCCTGTCTCCCAACCTGCGGGCAGGCAGGCACTCCTTCGCCAGAAATGAGTCTGAAACGGTTCAGAGAACTAATTCCCTCCCTCCTTAATGCATGGAAGCTTCTTACACTAAATCTATACAGACACAATTAGCATTATTCATATTCCATATGCTCCACTCCCTTGTGATGAATATTAATCTCCTTCCCGCTCCCAGGCATTAGAGATAACAGCATTGCTGCAGTGGCACAGAGGGTCTGAGGGAGTGCTGCTGCAGGTGCAGACAGTCTCATCCCCCATCGGGAAGGGCAGGTTTTGTGTCCTCTTGGAGCTGGTTTACAGCTGCAGGGCTGGCTAAACAGGGCTGTCCTTTCTGCTCCCACTCCCGGCTGAACTGGTCTCCACCGGGGCTGCTTCAGTCCCCCCAGGGCCCGTGGTTGTGTTGGGCATCATAAAGCCCCAAACCTTCCTGCACTTTTCAGCTCTCCACAGGTTTTGGAGGTGGAGTAGGATTGAGTCAGACTGTCCTGCTTCTGCCAGCTCACATTTCACAGCATTGCTTAGGCTGAGAAGGGGTCACGGGCATTGCAGGAGCTAAACTGACGCTTCTTGGTGCTGCCGGGGGCAGGAGCAGCTTTGCCGGCATCCCAGAGCATCCTTCCTGCTGGGACTTCATCCCTGAAGTCAGCACAGCTGGGCAGCTGCAGCAGCTGGGCCACTGTCCCGGCGCTGGGGCTGCCAGCTCTCTGCACAGCATCTCGCCCCACTCGGGGCACCGCTGGGGCTGCCAGAGGAGCGCAGGGAGGAAGCGATGCAGCCGATGCAGCTCATGCACTGCCGCTATCACACGGGGACAGGCGGCATTCACAGGTCAAGAAGGGGCCACCCCGCACGCAGGCAGGGCTGCATGGACCCTACACAACCCCGTGTCCGTCTGTCCGTCCATGCTTGCCCTCCACACGTGGCTCCAGGCCAGGCCGGGGGTGCTGTGAGTGGGGGCCTGGGGGCTGCGAATTGAAACGCCATACGTGTGGTGGGGGTGGAGAAGATCCAGGCCAGGAGGCTCCGCGTCTCCATACATCCATTTGCATGCCTAATCCGCTGCCGGGGAGGGGAGCGTCAGGTCCCCCATCTGCTCTGCAGCTCACATCATTAGCTGGCTGGTTTCCGAGCCGGCACCGAGCAGAGGTGGGAGTGGAGCAGAGAGCGGAGAAGGGAGGCTGCTCCCATCCCCACGCACCATCACATGTCGGCAGGCTGGGGAGCTTGGGAGGATCCTGCCCCTTGCCGGAGCTGGTGGGCAGCACACAGGGGACAGAGAGAGGCGCGGGTGGAGGAGGGAGTCGGTTCCTATGAGTTCCTAGGTTGCTGCTGTGCTCCAGGCTTCCCCCTGGGCAGTGTGAGAGGCATAGGGCATCTCCTCATCCATCACGGGTGCTGCCCACACTTTAACTTTGCCCCGGGGCAGCGAAAGTCCCCATAGGTGGTTCTTTGCTGCAGGCAAGCCAGGAAGCACCCACAGCCACCAGCCCACTCACGGAGCTCAGCTCCACCTCACGGATCCAGCCACATCAGCCATCCCCACTGCCACCAAACCGGCGTGACGGCCCTGGGACACAGCCCCTTTAAATCCCCACACTCACAGGCTGGGCTGGGACACTGTAAAGGGAAAAATAAGGCAAAGAAATTATTTTCTTCTCGCCAGCAAGCCTGGACTGCTGCCCGTTCCTCGGCTGCACGCTGCCAGCCCGCCCACGCAGCGCACGGCGAGCACTGCAGAGGCCAGCGGGGGCTGGGGGACGCCAGGGGGGTCGGGGGGCAGCGAGGGACCCCCATGCTGGACACCTCTGCTCACTGGGGTGCCTCGGGGGGAGATGTCCCAGCCGGCCCTTGGCTCCCTGGGATGCACAGAACATCCTTCTGCTCCATTACCTGCCCCATTCTCTGGGGCCGTTCCCCTCTCCAAGCTCTAAAATCCCTGCTGAACTCCTGAGGCTGGGGCCACAGGGACCTGCTCCAGCCAGCAGTGCTGAGTAAAATGGGGGTTTCTCAGCAAGCAGCAATGAGAAGGGGGTCAGAGGGATGAAGGAAATGGGGAAAAAGGGGAGCAGGGAGAAAAGAACCCCACATTCCCCCAGGGTTACTCTCCCCCTCTGCTTTCACGCCTGGCTGGGTTCCTTCATTACTTACCCAAGCTGTAAATTGTCTAATTTGGAGCACACCATTTATCCCTGATGTGCACTTGAGCAGCCAGATTTTGTTTTCAGGTGTGTAATTAATTTTTTTTAACGTGATTTCTCTCCTAGGAAACTGCAAACAAACAGTTCTGGCTTTCATGGCTGGGCAGCTCGGGTGAGCGTCAGGGCAGGGATTAGGCAGACAAGGACCTGAGGCTGGATCTCAGAGGATGTGAGGAGCTGGGGTTTTGCAGAAACCTCTTGCTCCTACTTTCCAAATCCTTCACCCTTCAGTGCAGCCCTCTGCCTCCTCCAGCATCACCACGCTCCCCATGGGCACTGGAGAAGGCTTGAAAGGGGAAGCAACAGCCACCTTCCCTGTTCCCAACTCGATCTGCTGGGAATTACCATTTTTATTAAGACCTAACGTGTCCTTGGCTGCTGGGAATGTGATTTGCTCCTGGAATGAGATTACAGCAGCTCCTCAGGATCCCATATCAGCAACCACCTCACTGTGATGATGCTCCCATCCCCAGACAGAGGTGTCTCCATCAGTGGATGCTCACAGGCATCTCCACCACCAGGAGAGGTCGTTCTCAGGCATGACCATGGGGATCCCCTATCCTCAACTCTTTGCCCTTTTCCACATCATCCCTGGGATGTTTGCTGTCTGGGAAGGATGCTGGCTATTTTTGCATCACCCCTCACCTCTCACAGGGCAGGCAGAAGGGAGGATGGAGGAGAGGCAATGCTGGGGGGGGTAATGTCTGCCCCTGCTGCACGTCCCAGATCCCCGCTGAGCGTGGGCCAGGGTCACAGGGGTTCCCAAGTGCTGCTCTGCATCCCGAGCCAGAGCCATCTTCCTCAGAGCAGCACGGAGAATCACCTGCTGTGAATGCGAGAGAGAAACCTCTTCAACACTCCCGCTGCCAGGGAAGTTGTTAGATGAGTTTTGCCGGCGGTTTTCCAGATGAAAGGAGGTGAAAATCACCTCCAGAGGCAGGTGGGAGGATCTGTGGAGAGAGCACTTCGGGGCTGATTGTGCAGATCCCAACCCTCTGCCCTGAAAGCACGGGGTGACAGCTTGGGGGCACAGGAGATGCTCTTGTGCCACCCCAACAAGAGCACTTGGGATGGTGCTGACACTGTGAAAGTTTTGGGGTGGCTGGAGGGAGCAGCCCTGAGGGAGGGCTCCCGCTGGTGACACCCCTGGGACAGGTCCCGTGCCCTCCTCTGCTTCCTGCCCCACCAGCACTGCCCCACCAGTGGCAGCTGCCTGCAAAAGAGATCCGCAGCCCCCTCAAAATGATCCTCCAGGAGTGGATCTTGGCCACCACAAAACCTCTGGAGGGGGGATTCCACCAGCCAGGCCCCCAGAACCACGGGCCAGACTTCCTGGGTGGGGGGGTTTCCCTATGTGTTTGATTATCTGTTGTGACTTTTGGGAAGAGACAGTGCAGTCTCCAGGGGCCACAGGAGGGGGCTGACTGCTCTGCTCCCCCATCCTGCTCCCCTTTGTTCTTTCAAACTGCTTTCCAAGGAGCTGTTTAGCATTCGGAGCAGGCACCCACACCGATTCAAGGTAAAAACTCTGGTTTGCCTTCAAAAACACATCAATCTTCTGCAGTCTGCCATGAAGGGCAGCTCTTGCCCTCCAAAACAGGACAGAGGGCACATGCAGGCTGACTTGGCTTTCCCAAATGTGTGTGGTGTAAAGTGTGTATGCTCCATCCTACAGCCCCTCACCCATCACTGCCCAGCTCTGCAAGCCCCTGCTTTCAAAGGAAAAGGCATCAAAACCCCAATCTCTTCAATTTCCTTTTGGTCTTTTTTTTTTCCCCTTCTCCACTGAGGGAGTTCAGCTCCCAGATATTGCGTGCACAGACACAGAGAAGAAAATTTCCAGGAATTGCTGCTCTCTCTGGGAAATTCATCACAGGGATCCAGGCAGCTGAGTTGATGCCAGGCACTTCCTGCCCAATGTCTGGGGCTGTGGGCAGGCTTTATCTGTGTCTGTGATGAGCTGTACCCCAGCATTCACCAGGAACCAGCACCTTTTCCCATCAAGGTTTGGTGGCACATGAGGGGTAGAAGCTCATCCTCCTAAGGAGAATGGCTGATTTATCTGCATTCCCTTGCCTGATAGAGGCCTGGCTGTGGGCTCACCAGGCGGAGGAGGCAATACTGAAATAGCTTCTTTTCTTATACTTCACGTGGGGATTGTTATTATTATGCCTCTCATGAGTCCCCCCTCTGCTGCCAGCACAGGAAAAACCCCCGTGGTGCCACCATCAGCAGCCCTGCCACCAGGCAGAATGGGACCGTGTCCCCTGGCGCTGCAGCCTGGCCCCTGGCACCATGGGCTTCCCTGTTCCACCCACACATGGTGGGAACATCCTCCCAGGCACCTGCAGTGGCACAGGCAGAGCTGAGGAGCTGAGCATCTCCTCCTGCACTGCACCTGCGCAGCCACCGCCCGCTGCTGAGGAGGGTGAAACGTGTCCCTGCAGAGAGCAAATTCCCAGCACGCCACAAGCCCTTGGACCTTTGCTCCAAAATGTTTATTTATGACTAATCACAGCTATCTCAGTGCCAGCTGGGGACCAGTGTCCACTGTCCCTGTGGCCTTGGCAGCCAGCAGCTCACCGGTGCCCGGTGGCAAAGCCCCAGGCTGTGGCAGCACCGCAGCTCCTGGGGACTCTCACCCTAAGAGTGCAAAGGAGGAGTGGGTGCAACTCCAGCCCACTCCTGGCCATCTCCTCTTGGCAGCTCTGGGCTGGTGGCAGGGCTGGTGGCTCCCATTAGCAAGGTGAAGGCTGGGGAGAAAAATGAGTATTGATCATCACTGTGAGTCCAGCATGAGGCACGCACAGCCCACGGCCGGATCGATAGAGCCGGGGAGGCATCTGCTCCAACTGAGGTTTCTGTGTCCGTCTGGGGCTCCAGGAGGAAGCCTGTGCTGTGCCAGCATCCAGCACGGCCCCTGCACAGCTCCATCCTCCACAGTGCACCCTCTGTCAAGCTCTCCAAGCCGAAATTTCCACCCGGAGGAAGCTCGAGGGTAGGATGCTCACACGTGCATGGCAGGGGTGAGAAGGCAAAGCAGCCACCCCACAGCTGCAGCTTCTCCATCCCTCAGCTTCCACACTGGTGGCATGGAGACAGCCCCAAGGATTCTCTGCCTGGCAGGGCTTCCTCTCTCGGAGCCCCGGCGGCTCCCATCTCGGCAGGGATGCTCTGTGCACACAGGCTCCCGTCAGAGCTACGTTCCTGTCCTGCTCCACATCCCCAGGGCTGACTGCCCTGCTGTTCCATGGGGCGCCCAGCCTTGGTGCGACAGGAGGAACGCTGAGAATTCGGGATTCCCGTCCCTGCAGAGGAGGATGTCGGCAGAGGATGAAGGCAGAACTACACTTCCCAGAGTGCTCCTGGCACTGCCGGGGGAAAGGCTGAGGGACCCAGACACCAGCTCCTCCCTGCTCCTATATTATTCTCCTTCTTGTTTATTTGTGGGTTTTCTGCACTTAACTGTCTGCCTCATCCACTTAATTGGGGGATTATTGCCACTACCTGCCCGCCCGCCAGAGCCCAGCTCATTACTGGGGTTTATTTATTAGCAGCGAGGCAGCAGAAACGCACCCTGCAGCTCCCTCCTCTGCTCCTCGGGCACAGGCAGCTGGAGGCCATGCAGGAAAGCGAGCAGGAGCCAGGATGGGCCAGAGACAGGACCGGGTCAAAGCCAGCCTCTGCCATGCACGGACACGGCACAGCCTCCTGCGGCGCCTGGCATCTGCCTGGGGCACCGCTGCTCTTGGCAAAGCACAGGAGGAGGACCAAAAGCCTGGCTGCTCTTTAAAAGTGTTCCCTGAGCTCGGGAAAGGCCAGCACAGCGCTGTCCTTCCGCTCGCAGCAAGGCACCCCTGTCCTCGGCACGGTGGCAGCTGGTGACAGCCGTGTGGCAGGGCCATCGGGAGCCCACGGCGGGGAGGCGACGAGGCCACTGCCCCCCGAGCCCAGGAGGAGCCAGCAGCGCCCCACGGCTCCTCTCCAAACCGCTGCTCCCATTTCCAGGCGGGAGAATCTGGGGGAAATGTGGGACAGCAGGAGAGAGCTGCATATTGAGCGCTTTGATAAATAAAACATGTCGGGAAGGCAATCAGAGCTGCCCACTTGGCTGCAGCAGCAGCTCTGTCTGCGGCGGCTGCATGGGGGGAATTCACAAGCGGTGCCACCCCGACCGTCAGGCCGCCAGCCCCGGCGCTGCTCCTCTGCTCGCATCCAAGTTTTGCAGCCTCAGCACCGAGGGGGATTGATTTATTCATCAGCCTCTCCATCCCGCAGCAGCCCTGCAAGAAGGAGTGGTGCAGTGAGCTGCTGCGTGATGTGACGAGCAGCACGGCGGGAGCAGGGAGGGACAACCGGAGGTGGCTCCCGGGTGACCCGCAGGTGACCCTGCCGGGATGCCTGGCGGAGGAGGGATTCCCCAGGGTGGGAAATGGGAGCAGCAAACTCCCCTGGGGCAGTGGTGCTGAGCCCTCCTCGGGCATTAAGACACAGCTGTCCTGCACCCCCTTTTCAGGAGGGAGAGACAGGACCCCCCTGTTCAGAGAGCGATCAGAGATCCCAATGGCCAAACGGACTGCAAAGACAAGTTGCAATGCAAGGAGCCCAGCCAAGAAAGCACCAACCCCAGAGCATCTCCAGGGCTTGGTGGGAGCTGTTCTGAGCATCCACAAACCCAAAACAAAATCTAGGGGGGAAAAGGGCCTCAGCTGCCTGCCAGGAACACAAGGGAGCAGCCTGTGGACAGGGACTGGGCAGGGGGAGGATGAGCTCCAGACCCTCGGGCCAGTGGGGATCTTGCAGTCCTCTTGGTCATGCTCTGCACCAATTCCTGAACCAGAGTTTTGTCTTCTTAAAGCCTCTGTAGACAAGTTCTTGCTCTTCTCACACTCCCTCCTTCTGCTGTTCCCTGCCCCATGCAGGAGCCCATGGCCAGCCTGGCCATGTCCCCATCCTGGAGCTCTGCAGCTCCCAGAGCAGCCCCTGCTCCAGCCCCTCCACCTCCTCTGCTCCCCCCTGGCTTTCGTGTGAGCCCTGCAGGCTCCATTGGGCTCATGGCTCTTCATCACCCCCATCCTTAGGATACCCTGTGAGAGAACCTGGGCAAGGGCTTTGTGCGGCAGGGATCACCCATCTGGGGAGCACTGCTGGCACCTGAGACACCCAGAGGTGCCCTCTCTAGAGACCCCTCCTCTGGAGGGCCTGGCAGTGCCACGGGAGAGGAATCACCAGCTCAGGGGGCAGAGAAGCACCGGGGCCTGTGGGGAGAGAGCAAATATTAGAAGGAATTGCTGGATGGGGAGAAACTGGCAGGTTCAGGGGGTCCAGAAGGATGGCCAGGGAGTGGGGGGAGCTGCTGGGTACTGGAGAAACGGGTGGCCAAGAAATGGGGTACTGGAAGACATGGCCACGCACTGGGGGTGGCTGTCATGGCACCGGAGGCACAAACGGTACTAGGAGGGACGCCTCGTACCGGGGGTGATGCGGGGTGAGGGGGGCACAGCCGGGTTTCAGGGGCGGATGGTTGAATAAAGGGGGGCCTGCCGCTCGGTACCGGAGGAGCAATTACCGGGTACCGGAGGGAACCCGCCCGGTACCGGGGCGGAAGGCCGGGCCGGGGGCTGCCGCCCGGGGCGCGGGGCGGTCCGGAGGCGGGCACGGAGGCGGCCCCGCCCGGGAGGCCGTGCGGCGGAGGGGGAGCCAGCACCGGGCCCCCCCTGTACCGCTACGGCTCCCGCCTCCCTTCCGGCGGCGGCTCCTTCTCCGCGCCGGGGGCGGACGGGGCGCACCGGAGCCGCGCCGAGCCAGCCAGGTGGGTGCGGGACCGGGCCGGGCCGGGCCGGGCCCGCCGTGCCGCAGAGCCCGGGGGGGCCGGGCACGGGCGCGGGGATCGGCCCGCCGAGCCTCCCGGGGCCGCCGGCTTATATAACGGGGCGGCGGCCGCGGAGCGGCGGGATGCGGCATGCGGGGCGGGATGCGGGGAAGGATGCAGGTGATGCGGGATGCGGGGAGCCATGCAGGTGATGCGGGGTGCGGGTGCGAGATGCAGAGCTGAGCGGCGCGCCCCCGGGCTGCCCACCCGCAGGTCTGGGGAGGGGGGCACGCCGGTGTGCAGGGAAGGGCTGTCACCCCCGGACCGGGCTTTGGATACCCCTCCGTGCCCGGCCGTGCCCTGCGGTGGGGCTCCGCAGAGCGGGGCTCTGGGCAGGGGGAGGATGCGACCTGATCCCGCCATCACCCCCTGCCCGCAGCCGGGAGGCTCCGTGCACCTTTCTGCCGTGGGGATCTCCGGTACCTGCCGGGCTCTTCCCGTGCCTCCCCATCAGAGGCTCCCTCCTCCACCCTGCTCTCCACGGCTAAGTCCAACCTCTCGTGGAGCATTCCAGCTTCGCCGTTCCCAGTCCCCTGAGATTCAACCCCTCTCCCCTCTGCACTGTCCCTACAAGGCACCTCCTAAGCCCCACAGTCCAGCCCCTGTCCCCGCCGTGTCCCCAGCGCCACGGCTGCAGCACACGGGCAGGTGGCTGCCGTGATCCAGGCCTTGGCAGCACGCGGTGGCAGTGCCACCCGCATGGCACGAGCGTGACCGGGCAGCCGCTGCCCGAGGCTGCCAGTGCGGTGAGTCAGAGCACAGAGGCAGCGCTGGCACCGTCGCTCAGAACAGGGCTCAAGGCTCAGGGCTTCTCCCTGCAACCAGCCAGGCTCCGTAGTCAGGCTCCACCAGCTGCTGGCCAGGGCTGGTGAAGGAACAGGAGTGATTCAAGTCAAGCTGAGGGGCCGGGTTTGGCAAATCAAGGGTGAGGAAGGATGGGCTGGGCTCAGGGCACGGAGAGATGCCCTCCCTGCCAAACCTGCCCTTGTGCCTCGGAGGCTGCAGGACCCCGAGGGCTGCCAGGACAGGCTCTAGCATGGAAACAAAGGAGCTCAGTCCCCATCCAGTAGCGCTGCTCACAGTGTCTGACCCTCACCCTCCTGGGGAAACTGGAGATGGCTCAGCTGAGACAAACTGGCACAGAAAAATGTCTCAAAGTCTCACTTGGCTGTGGGCCGAGTGTTTGTTTCTTCGATTGCCTTGCTTGATGACATTAGTATTGAAATGACCCTGAGCAGACAGAGCTCAGAACACCTCACAGCACCAGAGGATGATTGTGGTTCACACCTTGGCTCTTCCCTGGGTTTCTGCAGGGGCTGCTGCCAGGCAAAGCCCACCAGGTCCAAATCAGGAGCCAAGGGGAGCTGTGTTGAGTTGCCCAGGCTGGTTTATGCTCTGGAGATGAGAAGTCCCTGTGGAAAATCCCTGTGGGGAAGAGGCGGTGATCACCGGCAATGTGGCACATCTCCATTCCTACCCCTGGGCACCAGTGTGCCCCTGTGGCCTGGAGCTCTGAAGGTCTGGCATGGCAGGAGAGCATGATCCCTGCAGCCCAGGCTGCATGGCACCGAGCCCAAGCCCTTGGGCATCACACACTTCCCCAGCAGCCAGGGCTGGACCCAGAGGATCTTCCCCGTGGCCAGAGGATCTCTGCTCTCGCCCACAGCCTCTGTGTTCCTGGTCAGGCCTTCCCATTTGTTCTTATGCCAGCATCATCCTGGAGTTTAAATGCTCCCTCTCCCTCCCTGGTGTTTATTCTCTGGGTGTATTTATAGAGAGCAATCAGGCCTGCTCAGCCAGGGTAAACAAGCCGTGCTCCTGCTCCTGCTCTCGCCTGAGCGCTCGCCGCTCGCTCGTCCCAGGAGCTTTCCCCTCTGCCTCTCCTGGTCCCACAGAGCCTTCCTGCCTGCAGAGACCCTGACCAGCTGCCTTGTCCAGCTGTGGGCTCTCCAGGCTGTGCCTGGCCAGGAGCCACTGTCACCTTTGCTGTGTTGTTCTGCACCACCCTGCTCCTCCTGCACACAGCCAGGCAAGCAGATCCATCCCTCCCTAACTGGTGTCACCAGCCCCTCTGTGACAGTCCCCAGAGGCTCAGAAACATTGCTCATCTCAGTAAAATCCCAGAGCCCCACAATGGTGCGACCCAGACCTGCCCCGGTGTGAGGTGAGAGGAATTGTGCCAGAGGAATTGAGATGTTTGAGGCTGAGGATCTTTGCTTTTTGAAGGCAAGGCAGGTCAGCTTAGCTACAGACCTCAACTGGGGAATGCCTTTGGGGGCTGCTCAGTGTGGCATGGCACCCTGAGTCCTCTGCACCCCTGCAGGAGAGCCAGGACAGCACACTGCCAGCACAGGCTGTCCTCAAACATTGTGACTCTGAACCCTCCTTCTCACCTGCTGCCCCAACAGGAAACTGGTGCCAGACCCAAGGCAGGCCCCAGGAACATCTCCCTTAGGCAGGGAAAGCGCTTTGAGATGTGCCTGAGTTTCTCAGCCCGTGCACCTCACTGCTCACCCTCCTCCTTCCCCAGCCTCCCCTCCTCTCAGACACTTGGACAAGCTCAGCTACTCGAGCAGGGTGCTGAGGGCTGGATGTTCCAAAGCAGAAGAGCTGTGGACTCACTAATGTCTCATCTCGAGCATTAAGTTTTCCCTGGATACTGTGTCTTGTGTCCAGACTGGATGAAAACATCCCTGCCAGTGCCTGGGGGCACTGCTGGCCCTGGAGCTGGGGATGTTCTGGCACCATCACCCTGCTCTGCTTTTCCCTGTCCTCTGCTTTGGCTGTGGTTGGTGTCTGGCTGCCTGGACAGACAGACAGACAGACTGAGCTAGTGCAGCTGTCCAGGTGAGATGCATTTCCATGGTACTGCCAGGCTCTGCCTATTGCAAAGGAGATTAAAAAACTCTTTGGTCTGGCTGAAATAAAAAATGCCCTGCAGGGATTAGAGCAGCACCCCTCAGGACTCTCCGTTTTCTCAGGTGCCTGGGCAGGGTGTTCCTGCTCTTCCCACCCTCTGGGGTTTCAGCAAATGAATATCTGCTGATCTGCACCCAGGCCATGGCAGCAGAGCCAAACTGCCTCTGTCCCAGCCCGGCTGTCTCCTTGGCACGGCGCTGTCTGGAAACCAGACGCCCCCAGGAGCACATCCCTGCAGCTCTCTGCAGCCCGTCTCACCCTGCTCCAGAGCCTTCCCACATCCCAAAGGAGGCAGTGGTTGTCCCCAGCAAAGGTCACCTTCATGCTGCTGCTGAGCCCTTTGCAGGCTGAGCCCTTTGCAGGCTGAGCTCTCTGCATTTCCCAGGGCACCAGGCACCATTCTGGGGTCTCCTTGAGGTCCCGTTGGGGACCCTTTGCCTCTTTCCACAGCCAACCTTCCCAAACCCTCTTCCCAGGGGCTGTCAGTGTCTCCTGCTCCCAGGGTTGGGATGAGGCATCCCTGCTCTGTAAAGCTTTTCAAAATGCAGGCTCCATTATCACAGCCCCTGCTCCTCCACAGCATCGGAGTTTGCCTGTGTTTCCCCTGGGTCATATATTTATCTCCAATTTACCAAAGCCTCCCTCCTTCCCCAGGGTGGAGGAAAAGCTTTTGCTTGAAGTCAGGATGAATTTGTAACTTCCCCAGGAACCTGCTTCTCGAGTTGCAGAGGAGAAATCGCGCCCATGACACATGTCACAGTGACATGAGCCACACCACAGGGACAGCCCACCCCAGGAACTGCCAGCGTGGCACCCAGAGCTGGTACCCAGGTCCCTGCACAGCCCCTGCCCAGGCCAGCATCTCCCTGCATCTCCCCAGGCCTCACAGGGGGATTTCAAGGGCATTTGAGGAAGGGATGAGGTCCCCAGATAGAAGTTTCCTGAGGTCCAGCAGGAGGGGGGAAACCAAAGCACCATCAGGCTTCCTCCAGTTGCTGAGTCTGAGCAAGGACTTTTGTCTGGTGGCTTGTTTTAACTTGCCATTATGTTCTCCAAAGAAGAAATTCATCATGTGCAAGCTAAGGAAGGCAGAGTTAATGTGAAATTTTAAAACCCTTAAAGAGTTGAGAGCCCTCTAAATTTTTAATGAAGGCATCCGAACTGCCAGGTACCTGCAGAGATGGCCAGGAGCCCTCTGCCAGCAGCAGAGTGGGTGCCCCTGATCCAGGAGAGGACCAAAGACCGTGATGAGCTGCCACCTCCTGCAGCTTGTCACCCTCTGCACGCCCTGCTGGGCTCCCACCTGCAGGGAGATGGTGGCTCAGGGCAGCAGGTCACTCCCATCCTTGGAGATCGGGATGCAGGGAGCACACAGACCCACGCAGGTGGAGGAGAGAGAAGCAAGCAGTGGAGTGCTCTGTCTGTCCCCCACCAAGTGGTTCCACTTTGTCTCTGCCACCTGGTGCTGTGGCCCCTCCAAGGCACTCATGCTCTCGCTGTTGGTGTCTCTGCAGGCCCTGCTCCCCCTGCGATGCCCAGCCACCCCCACGAGGTCCTTGTCCCCTGCGTTAGGTGCTGAAGCAGCAGGCTCCTGGTGCTGCACACACCAAGGTAGGAGCGCTGTGGCTCTTGGGGGGCTGGGGGGCCATTTCACTCCCCGTCTTATGGGGGGCACAGCAGAGTCATGGGATGGGTGGGGAGGCTCAGAGGTACCATCTGGGGCTGCCTTGGTGGAGCCAGTCTGATCACCCAAGATGGGGGGGTCTCATCTTGGTGACAATTTGATGGAGGCAAGAGGCACCTGAAGCAGGTCAGGAGCAGGCAGAGTCCGTGGGAGTGAGGACAGCTCAGGCTCTCAGCAGATGCTGGGCACGGTCCCACCTGGAGACCATGGCAAGGATGGTGACTGTGGAGGTGGCACAGGGCCAGGGTTTCTTTTTATTCTTCTTCTTTTTTTTTTTTTTTTTCCATTTGAAAGCCCCCAGATGGGAAAGGTACGAGCCAAACCCCTCTGAAACCAGCCAAGAATGAATTTTCTGGCCCGAGCCCCAGCAGCTCTTGGAGCAGCACGGTGCCTGTCCGGCGTCACGCCACAGCAGAAACCCCCAGCACAGGCAGCTGGGGTGGGCAGCAAGCCCCACACCCAGCCCAGCTACTCCTTGGTGTCCCCTCCCCACCTCCCCAGCCAGGGCAGCTCGGGCTCATCCTGCTCCCACTGAGCTGCAGCTTGGCCCAAGCCCAGGCACCCAGATGTCCCCCCACGCTGCCATGGTGCCCCCCACCATGCAGCCATCTGCTGCCATCAGGGTGCCCCTGGTGTTGTCCCCCTTATCCAGCTCTGTTGCCCAGGCCATGGGGCATTCTGGGCTCCCAAATCTCCCCTCTCACAGGATACAATGAGCCCTTCCCACGCAGAAGGCAGGTGCTCTCCTCAGAGCCAGGCTGGGAGTTTGGGTCAAGTGTCCCTGCTCCTCACTTCCTCCAGTCCCCAGCACTGGTGGCACAGAGAGGGGTTAAAGCACCCCAGTCTCTGTCCTCAACTCAGGTGCCCCAAAGAGCTTACAGGATCTTTACAAAGGCACCACTCTGTCAGCTTGAGGCTGAACCTCAGGGGAGCAGTGCCAAGGGTCTCATTTTTTAGGGTGTTTTGGCTGGCCATTGCTTTGCTCTGACCTGGATGCCCAGCCTTGAGCCAATCACACCCTTGTCCTTCGTGTCTTTTTCCTGCCAGTGAAATGAGGGTGGATATAACCACTTTGAGGCTTTCTGTGGGGAGTGGGTGCCCAAATCCCATGCTGACACAGGGCCAGGAGATGATCCTTGTGCATCCACTACCCACACCGTCCTGACCACCTCAGACAGCGGTGCCTGCACGGGTCCTGTCAGTGTGGCAAGGATGAAAATCTGTGCGTGCACAGGGTGAGGCGCTGGGGAGGCAGCATAGGAGCTCCGGGGGCTTTTGTCTGCTTCCCAAGCAGAGTCTGGTGTGCTGTGCCCAGCCCGGCTCCGCACCGGCCCCTGCAGAGCTGCGGGTGTGCGTGCCTGCCATAAATATTGATGGGGGGGACTCGGCGCCAGCGTGCCCTTGGAGAGGCCGTGGGGATGGAGAGGCTGTCCCTGCTGCATGGGCAGGGCAGCACAGCCTAGGTGAGAGCGCCAAGGTGAACACCCTGTCTGTTCCACAGGGAGGTGGGAGCCATCCTATATGGATGGGGGGTTGGAAGCAGCCAGGTGAGTAAGGCCAGGGGTCATAAACCTGTTTGGGGAGCTGGCCAGACCTGCAGTGAGCCTTAATCTGGTAGCTGAGTCTGCAGAGAGCCACCACAGCCTGTCCCCGTGCAGGCACACCAGGATAAACAGCGAGGGGCTGCAGTGCCTCTGTTTAATAATGCACAGCACAGAGGCACCGGACACACGCAGGGAGTCGGGAGCTGCGGGCATGAGGAGTCACCACTGCAGCACTCCAGTGGCAAGGTCCATCCCAGCAGGGTCCCCCTGGCACTCACAGGTCCATCCTGGCATGTTCCAGTGCTCATTTGGACTCCTTGGGGTTCTGAGTGGCTCTGAGACCAGGGCTGGGTGAGCAGAGGGCACAGAGCAGTGGTGGCAAAGCCAAGGTGGTCGGTCACACCATGGCTGACAGCCCAGCCACTCTGGAGTCATCTTAGCTGGAGCCGGGAGCTGAGTCCCTCTCCGCTTGGGAGGTCCTGCTGGGAGATTCACCCCTGCATCACTGTGTGACACAGATGTAGGTGTAGACGGCAATTTTGGGGAGCTCTGGAGGGCTGAGCAGCACCCCTCTCTCTCTGATACCCTCCTGGGACACCGCCGTGCTGGGAACAGATGGCATTACGGGCTCCATCCTCTCCTCGCCCCATCCCTGGGCCAGCCGCAGCCTCCCCGGCCCGCAGGCGGGGCTGGGACGAGCAGGTGCGTGATGGGGCCCCGCAGGGGTGAGCTCACAGCCGGCTCCTGTGAATGGCCCCCGGGCACAGCCCTGTGAGGAGCAGTCCCGTGATCCGGCCCCACCGCCCATCTGCTGTGGCAGCTCCCTGCCACCCGCTGCTCCCCAAACCACACTGCACCCCGTGGCACCGAGACGGGCAGGGATGGGCTGGGGGTGCCCCGTGCACCCCTTGTCCAGCAAGGAGAGGGCAGGCAGGTCAGCCAGAGTGACAGTGACAGGGCTGTGGCAGCAATGCAGATGGGCAGCAATGCAGAGCGTTGTGATGCAGGAGAGCCGCAGTGTCGGCCCAGAGCCCCTCTGGCTGCAGGGGTGCGCAGGGTGGGCAGCAGGATCCCCCCCCCAAGCCAGCCAGCAAAGCCCAGAGCCAGGGAGAGCCGCAGGGCTTGGGCTAGCAGAAGTTACCCCACAAGGGTGGGTTCTTGCCCGTTTGCTCTGTCCCTCTTGGTGACCTCAGGGGGTCCTGCCACGGTGCTTCTGCCACAGCTGGGAGCTTCATGGTGGAGTGGGGGTCAGGCTATGGCAGCAGCCCACCTCCCTCCCCACCAGCCCCGGGGCTCCTGGTGAGTGCTGAGCAAACAGAGACCACGCTTGCACCCCGTGTCTGACATGGGTGTGATAAGGGCTGAGTGGGTGCTGGGGTCTCTCCCACGTCTGCTGGGGGTCTGTGACTTGCTGCAGGGGCAGAGTGGTGGCCCCGGCATCCCCAGGGACTGATGTGGGTGGCTCTGAGCACCACAGAGTCTCCCCGCCCTGAGCACAGCATGAGGGAGTGACGCCGGGTCCCCGCTGTCCCCGGGCAGTCTGTGCTCAGCCGCTGTCTCCAGACTGATCCCACAGCACGGCTGGTGCCTGTCCCTGTCCCTGCCCCCGCCGGGTGCCAGCCCCAAGGGACCAGAGCTGCTCTTCAGAGGCTGCAGCTGCTGCATGTTTCGTGCTGCCTCTTCCTCTTCCCTGCGCTGCTGTTTTTGTTTTGTTTAAGAGGCTGGGTTACGAATTTTAAACAGGCTCCTGAAAAACCCAATTACCTCCAGAAGACAACCTGATAAAAGCTGCCTAAGTGGCACTGTGGAAATCGCCTTGTGCAGCAGCTGAGGGAAAACCAACATAACAAAGCCTTTGGAAATGGAGTTAACCACTTTTAATCCCTCGGTGCAATGAGAAGGACCAATAATTATTTTCTGCAAAGATGTTTGGGGGGCGGATAAGTGAAATAACTGCCCTGGGCTAATGGGTGACAGTAGGCTAGGCTGGCAATGCTGCAGGGATGGGTGCAGGTATTCCCTCTGCCTGGGGGCTTTGAAAGGGTCCACAGAGGCTGTGACCTTGCAGGGTCCCCATCTGGCTGTCAGGGGACAATGGGGACAATGCCAGCAGGCAGGTGCCACTCAGGCATTGCTGACAGCGGATGCTGTGGCCGATGTGGTGGCACCAGCCAGCCCCATTCCCTCCCTGGGTGCCAGCATGGAGTGGAGCACAGAACTGCTGGGGCCCTGGCTCCTGTGCTGACTCCACAGAGGCATTTGCAGGGTTTGGTGCTGCTGAGAGCTTCCTCCCCCATTTGGCTACGGTGCTGCTACCCAGCCCCTCACACCTCTCCACATCCCTTCCCTTCCTGCTCCCCCAGCATCTCCAGGCAGGCACCCAGCAGGTGAAACTGCCCAGGATGATGCCAAAGAACAGCAGGGCCTGAAGGAGTGCTCGCACTGGGCACGAGCGCCTGGAGCATCCCCCAAACAGCAGCCGGAGCTAGCTGAGCTCTGGCACTGTGCGGGTCCCCTGGATCCATCTCTGTCCCGCAGCAGGGGTGTCTGCAGGGCTATGCAGGGCAGGCGTCAATCCCCAGGGCTGCTGGCTGCTCTTCCCAAGGGATCCTGGCCAGCAGGGCAGAGCAGGGTGCCCACCAGCCCAGCAGCTGCGGTGGCACTGCCGGCACTGGCAGCTGCAGTGCTGGGGCGGGTGGCCTCAGCTCACACGAGCCTCGTGCTTCCCGCAGCAGCAGGGACGGGGGCTGCCTCACCCACTCCCCCCGGCCACCCCACACCCCACGGGGGGACAGTGCTTGGGGACAGTACTCCAGGACACTGACTCCCAAGAAAGGCAAGCCCGATTTAGCACTGGGCACTGGCACAAGGGATGTCCCTGCCAGTTTGGCCTCAGCTGATACTGGGAGCAGTCCTCTCTGGCACACTGGGATCTACTGGAGGAGGATGTGCTTAATGAGCCGAGGCATCTCCAAAGATTGAAAGACTCAAGGACCCATCCCAGGAACAAAAGGAGGCGTTTGTCAGGCGCTGAGAGACGGGCTCGTTAATTCCTCCTGGCTGTCACACTTATCTGTAATGAATTTGTGCTCCGCTGTATTATTTTTAATACAATAGGAGCGGTGCCGCCCGCCCACCGCCCGGCTGCCGGGAGCGCTGACGTCAACGCCCGGAGCAGGGCTGCCGCAGGACGGACGGACGGACAGACGGACGGGCCAAGCACAGGCCTGTCTTGCCGCCCACATGCCCGTCCCACCAGCTGCCAGCAGGCAGAGCGGGGCTGGGCACTAGGGCAGGAGGCTTTTTTACCTTGGAGGTGGAAAAAGGAGTTGTTGGTCAATGCCAGGCTGAGGGGCTGGTGGAGATGGGCTGTGCCAGGGGGTGTTTTTGGGAGCAGTGAGAGCGGGTGAACAAGAGGGACAAATTCCTGATGTGCTGCCCCTGTGCTGAGAGTTGTCCGTGGCAGCGGCCGTGCGTTGAGGCAGGAGCTGGCAGTGGGTGCTCATGCACAAATCTGCCAGTGCATCTCTCTGGAGGTGGCACTTGCACACCAGTTTAGGACTCCCTGGCAGCGAGATGTCCCCCCACTCCTGCCCCACATTCTGCATCACCCCCAACCTTCTCACAGCAGCCCCAGCAGCACCCAGCAGCACCGGCAGCATCTCCGCAGCCCACCCCAGGGGGCTTGTGGGGGCAGCTGCAGCCTGTCCCAGATCCCTGCAGCCTCCCACGTTTAGGGGGGAGCATCCCTGAAAGGACCCCGCACCCCGATCCTCTCCAGCGCCTTTCTGGGCCCCCGCAGGCTGCTGGTCCTGAGCCTCACTATCAAACACCGGCTATCCCAAAGCCCGGCTCCAAGTACCGGTGATGTGATTTGCACAAGGCTCATCTTGTCTCTAAGAACCCAGGGCTGGATTAATTAGGAGGCACCGGCTGCCACTCTGAGGAGCACACACTGTCCCTGTGCATCGGGACAAGGGTGGAGAGTCCTGTCCCGCACTGCAGAGGAGGCTGCAGGAGCCCATCTGCCTTTGGGCAGGTGCAGGGGGGCCAGGCAGGGTGGTGCACCCCATTTCCTACCCAGAAACCCTTCGCTGAAGGGGGTTCTGAGCTCCGTGGGCATCATATCCTCGATGCCACCATAGACCCCCTCTGGCATCCCCTCCCTGAACACCCCAAACCTGCCCTGGGAGCCACGCACGGGGAGCAGCACCAAAAATCCAAAGCTGGGGCCCCCGAGCAGCAGCTCTTGGCGGAAGGGGGAGGGAGGGTGATATGATTTATCAGGGACTTTAATTAAACTCCCGCAGCCGCCCCGCATCGCTGCAGAGGAGGCCGGGGAGCTGCGGGTCGGGGGGTCTAGTGAGGGAGCCGGGGGGTGCGGGACTGGGGGCACCTCCGGCTGATGAAAGCCTCGTTTCGCCCGTTAATTGCCGCGGCGGTGAATCATTAACCCCGCGCAGGACGCGCTTGCCCTGCGGGGTGGTGTCCGAGGGGGCCCCGTCCGCAACCTGGTGAGAGGTGCGGAGCTCCCCGGGACGTTTCCCGGGGGCCGTGCGGCGTTTCCCGGGAGGGGTCCCGCATCCCGCCGCCCCCGCGGGGGCCGGTCCGCGCGGTGGGGGGGGTGTCGCTCCGGGCGGGCCCACGCGTGCCGCCGGGGGCGGGAGGGGGCCGGGCCGCGGCGGGGCGGGGCGGGGCGGAGCGGCGGCAGCGGCGAGCGGCGGCGGAGCCGGTGAGTGCCGGTGCTGAAGGGACAGCGCCGCCGCTGCGGCACCGGGCGGCCCCGGGCGGCGGGCGGGGCCCCGCGCCGCAGACCCCGGGATGGGGTGGGGGGGAGAGGGGTCCCCGCGGCACCGCGTCCCCTGTGCGGCCCTCGCCCCCCGCGCGGTTCCCGCCTTCCCCGTGTCCCCGCGTTCCCCCTCCTCCCCGGTGTCCCCTGCGCCCCCGGTGCGTGTTCCCCGACCCGGGTTCCCCCCTCGTCGTCCTTGTGCCTGCGCCCCACCTCCCCCGCCTTCCCCACGGCGGCGCGCCCCCCGGTTCCCGCACCCCACTGCGGTCCCGGTGTCCCCCGCATGCTGGCTGTCCGCTACGTCCCGTGTCCCCGCTGTCCCCCGCCTTCCCGGCGCCCCCCCGTGTCTCCCGCGTCTCTGCAGCCCGGTATCCCGATGCCTGCCGGTGTTCCCCCCGTTTGCTGTTTGCTGCGTTCCCCCTGCATCGCCCGTGCACCTCCCGATGTGCCCCACGTACCCCGCTATCGCTACGAGCCCCCCCGCCACACGACCCCAGTGCTCCGGTGCTCCCCATGATCCTTGCACCTTGCCTATGGCCCCGGTGTCCCTGCGCTCTCCGGTGTTCCCCCGTCCCCGGTGCCCCCCAAGCCCCCGCTGCAGTCCCGGGGCTCAGCACTGTACTGCCTGGAGGAGCCCCCCCCGCGTTGTCGCGGCGTGCCTCGGGGCTGGCAGCAGCAAACTTCCCGGGGTCACAGCTCATGCGGTCCCCCCAGTCCCAGTGGGGTTCCAGGGAGCCGGGGTGGGGGTACCCGCTGGGCTGCAGCACCCACCGGGCACGCACACACACATGCACGCTGCAAACTGCACCCCCAGGCTCTGAGCACAGCCTGCAGCACCCCACTCACACGGGGCACGTGGGGGGCACGGGCACCCCCCACACACACCCTCTGCCTGTAGTCCCCCGCACGCACACACACACGGAGCACACAAGCTGCCTGCAACACCCCCACACGTACACACACGCGACACAGTCTGCAAATTTGTGTGCACAGCCCCCCGTGCAGCCTGCAAACCCACGGACCTGCACACACAACCCCCCACACTCACACTAACACAGCCTGCAGCACCCCCCGAGTGTGCAAACTCACGCTCACCCGCAGCACAAACACCCAGCAGGCAGACACAGCCCGCAACCCTGCGTGCACACACATCCGCAGAGCCCGCAGACCCCAAAACTCGCACACGCACGCGCTCCAAGCTTGCAAACAGGCTGCAAACCCGCACATCACGGGGACACACGCAATCTGCAGCCCCACAAACTTATCCACATGCGTGTGTGCACGCACCCCCCATGTAAACACAGCCTGCAAGCACCCGCAAACACACCTCTTGAGCAAACACAGCCTGCACGCAGAGCTCACACGCAGCGTGTGCAGGCACGGCGCGCACCCGCTCCGTCCTGCACTGGCAGTGCCCCTGCACGGTGTCACCCACCTGCAGCACCCGCACGGATCACGCACACAGTCACAGGCTGCTGCCTGCAACCCCTGCAGCCCCCAAGCACTGCCGCAACCCGCCAACAGCCTCTTCCCCATCCCTCTGCAGAGCACTCGCGCTGCTGTAGACACACACACGCACACACAGCACCCTGGGTCTGGCTGTGCCACGCTGGCACCCCCACACGAGGTCTGTCACCCCCTCCTGCAAAGCAGGGACACACAGTGCATGGTGGCGTGGTGGGTCCCCATCCCACCAGCCCCCAAACCAGGTGTGGCTCCTGGTGCCACACCAAGGGCAGTGCTGAGGTGGAACATCCCTCTGGAGTCCCTGCCTTGGTGCCTCCACAGGTCCTCAAGGCCAGAAAGGATGTAGGAAGGGCACTGAGGGGAGCAGGCACAGGTCACTTTCTGCCTGCAGACCCCAGAACCTCCCTCTGCCCATCCTGGCAGGCATTTGGGCTGAGGGTGCAGAGGGTGCAAAGCACAGCCCCAGAGGTCATTCCATCCCTCAGTCTGGGCAGCAGGGAACCTTAGCATGGTATCCCCAACCTGTCCTTCTCTGCCTGCACAGGTGGCCCAGGTCAGCAAGCCCAGAGAGCGGTGGATGAGCGCTGGGCACCGGCCTAGCCACACGCACACATCGGCACCATGGACTTTGTCATGAAGCAAGCGCTGGGCGGTGAGTGGGAGCTGTTTCCCCTCAGGGGTCCCCCCTTCGGGAGCAATGCTGGCCCAGCACCCCAGTAGCACAGTGGGAGGGACATGGCAAGGGGACAGAGTCACACAGCAGTGGGGAGCTGCTGCTGAAGCCCTCCAGGTTTCCCATTTCCAGTGCTGTCAGCGGCTGGCTGGGGAATCCTGGCTCTTCTGCTGTTAAGTGGGATTCCCCAGCAGGTCCCCAGGGTGCTAAAGAAGGAGCTGCTGGCATCTACCCCAGCTGACACTGAACTAGGGCAGAACAGTCAGCCCGTGGTACTCCCCAACCCCACAGCCTCCTGAGCCTGTCTGCAGCCCGCTTCAGCACAGGTGGCCCTGGGGATGTCCCAGGTCCTCCTTGCTAGGGACCTCCTTGCCCTCCCTGCTGCTGCAGGGGCTTTGGCAGCAGCACCAGGCTGCAGCACCCTTGGGGACCAACCAAGGGTCTCGTTATGCACAGGGGCCACCAAGGACATGGGGAAGATGCTGGGGGGCGAGGAGGAGAAGGATCCGGACGCGCAGAAGAAGGAGGAGGAGAGGCAGGAAGCCCTGCGCCAGCAGGAGGAGGAGCGGAAAGCCAAGCACGCCCGCATGGAAGCGGAGCGGGAGAAAGTCCGGCAGCAGATCCGTGACAAGGTGGGCACACACCTCCCCTGTGCCCGCCCCTGCCTGCGGCAGGCGGGGTGGGGCTGGGACAGGGAGCCGGCATGGCCGGGAGGAGGGTGGCCCAAGCCGGTGGCGATGGGCACGGGGCACAGCGCAGGCAGTGCCCACTGCCTGCCCTGCTGAGAGCCTGTGTCCTCTCAGTACGGGCTGAAGAAGAAGGAGGAGAAGGAAGCAGAGGAGAAAGCTGCTCTGGAGCAGCCGTGTGAGGGCAGCCTGACGCGCCCCAAGAAGGCGATTCCGGCAGGCTGTGGGGACGAGGAAGAGGAGGAGGAGGAGAGCATCCTGGACACCGTCCTCAAGTACCTGCCCGGCCCACTGCAGGATATGTTCAAGAAGTAACAGCACCGTCAACCCTGCCATAGGGTGCTGGGGCATGGGCGCCCTCTCTCCAACTCCTCCATCAGTTCCCTTGGCCCCAGAGAGGGGGTCCCCACACCCCCTCCCATCCCCTCCTGCCCTGTCCCCCAACCAGACCAAAAGCCCGCCCCGTCCCGTCCAGGCAGGGCCCCCCCACCACGCCAAAGGGGAGCAGCCCTGGCCGGACAGGGCGAACCGGGACCAAATGCACTGATGTAACCTCGCGGCAGGCTAGGGGCATCCAGGCCCTACCGGCCCCCCGGGGTGGCTCCTCGTGCCCCCTGCCCTGCCCCTTCTGTTCTCCCAGGGGACCCCAGTAGGCCTCTGCTAGCCTGCCCCTGTCCCCAACACTGCCATCCCCCTGCCCCCTCCCGCCCTGGGCCAAGCCCAAAGCACAAAGCCAGGCGCCCTGCCCGCAGCTCCCCCATCCCCGGTCGTCGGGCACGGGGGTCCCCCGGGGCTGCCCGGTGTGCTCCTGCATCGGGGGGTAGGAGGGGACCCCCCTCCCCGCATCTCTGGCCCCATAGTTAAAGCCATATCAGTTAGACTGCAATACTTCAGCACCGGGAGCAGCGGGCGCCGCGCTCCGCCAACCGTGTACAAAGGCACGCGCGGGGCAGGGGCCCCCCTGCCCCGTCCCCCGTCCCCGCCGCTCGCTCGTCTGTGTCTTGGCCCCGCTGGCCCCCGTCCTCGCATTAGTGTCTCTGTGCCAGGGTGCGCCCCGTCGCTCCATGCGTCCTCGTGTCCGCTGCTCAGACTCCCACCCCCGAGTCCCCACTGTCCCCGGGGGCCACCCGCGGCGCCCCTCGCCGTGCTGCCGGGACCCCCGCTCTGTCCCCTGCAATAAAGCCAGCGCGGGGCCGAGGGCTGCCGGGCCAGTCCCGGGCTGGGGGTACCCGGCTGCCCTCACCTGACGCTGGACACATGGGTCCCCGGGCCTGGGAAGGGATCCCTGGGCAAGAGCCCCGGGATGTCCCAGGAGCCGCTGCTTGCACCCCAACGGGGGGAGGCAGGGGCACACCCTCATCCCGGCCCGTCTCTTGCCACACCGTGCTCCCCCTCCCTGTGCTTCCTCAGCCACGGCCCCCAGCCGCTCACCAGGGCCCTCCCGGGAGGTGGCGGGCAGCTCGGGGCCCCACAGACATGCTGTGACCATCCTGCTCGAACTAGTCTTTGACGAACTAATAAAATAAAGGGATTTGTACATTGCTCCGGCCTCTTCTCATCCGTTGCTTTCCTGGGCCCCCCATGTCAGCTCCCTCACCCCATCAACCTCAGGGTTGAAATCTGGCAGATCATCACCCCTGGGCTGGCCCCCAGCCAGGCCTCTACAGGTGCATGAAGCAGCCACATGTGGCTCCAAGTCCTGCTCATTCCTGCTGCCTTCCTACTCCACAGGCATCTGTCCTCTCTGGGGCTGGGGACAACACAAAAGGGATGTCCAAGTCATGGCATGACGGTTTCTCCCCCTTTCCCTTGACTCCCTCACTGAATAACTGGGGATACCCAGGGGTCCAAGGGCTGTTTCTGATTCGTCACAGTATTCCACCACTCCAAGAGAGGAGCATGAGGCTGTGGGCATGGTGCACCTCATGCCCCCACACTGAGGCAGACACCCTGGCAGTGCCCAGGTTTGCCACAGCTTGGGAGGCTTCAGCCTGGTGCCAGCCTCAGCTCTGACTGATGTGCCATCATTTACCAGCAAAGAGCTCAGCTGTTACCCAGGCGGCATCAGCAGAGCAGTCACCCAGAAAAGCTTCTGTCAGAAGGAAATATGAGGGTAGAGAACGGCAGAGATCTCGCAGGCAAGGTCTCCACTGCAGGCAGGCTGTGCCCTGTGACCCGGCACGGCGGTGCAGGCAGGGAGAAATCCCCACAGCTCTCCCTGGGCAGTGCGGACAGGGCAGGGGCAGGGCTCAGGCCGGGGCTGGCGGCCGTGGCATGGAACCTGCAGCGTCCTCCATGTCCCGATCTGAGCAGTGTCCCCGCTGTCACCTGTCCCCATCGTGGGGACGCAGCGCCCCCTGGTGTGGTGACAGCGCAGGACAGGGGGCACAGAGAGCGGGGACAGGCAGCGGGGACAAGAGCGACAATCCCCGACAGACCCCTCTGCCAGGGCCTTGCTATGGCCAAGGGAAGGAGGCAGGGGAAGGGAGAGCAGCTCAGCACCCCCCTTCTTCCCCTTCAAATAGCCACAGGCACCTTCATTAAGGAAGAGGATTTATCAAAATTAGAAAAAGACACCACAAATATTTTAAAAAAGACCCAGGTGGGAAAATATCTACCAGTTCAAACCCCGCAACCCTCCCCTCATTGTCACAGCACAGGGAAGGGACATGGGATGTCTGGGAGGGGGAAAGGCAGGTTGTGCTCCCAGAGCTGCCCTTGCCACCAGGTTTTTGGGGACAAGGGAACAGTCACATATTTCATCACTGCTGGGGAGCCTGGTCAAAGCAGAGCACCTCCCATGGGAGGCTCCTCAGCAGCCACCTTCAGTGACTGATTTTCTTTTGCCACTTGCCTTTGGAACAAGCCCCCCACGCCCCAGAGATGAGGCAGCAGAGGGGGGGCCCTGTCAGAGTCCCCCCATTCTCCCCAGCACACAGCTGCCTGTTTATAAAGCTCCCAAGAACAGAACACACAGAGCTGAGCTCAAGGTCACAGCCCTGCCAGGCTGGCAAGGAGATGAGCCAGCTCCTTGCCCCACCTATGCTAAGCTCCCACTCTCAAAGGCAGGCAGGTGTTGCCTCCCTGGGTGCAGCAGCTTCATCAGGAGTCGTTGGGGAGCCCAAAAAGCTTGACAGTGCCAGCCTCCCTGCTGCTGTCATATTTGCCATCTTTGTCGTCACAGGCGAAGGCCAGCAGCGGCCTCTTCGGGTGCCAGGCCACTGTGAAGGTGGGGGACTCACACTGCACCTCCCAGAGCTTCTCTCCTGCATGGAAAAGGAGCCACATCAGCCTGGAGAGCCTCCAGCCCCCTCTGCTGCTCACCTCCCCGAGCCAAGCACCTCAGTGAAGGGGAGAGGCAGCACAAACGCTGCTCCAGCGCCTTTTAGTCACCCAGTGACAAGGTACAGACATGACAGGCACGTCTGCCACAGACTTCTGAGGCAGAGGCTCCCCCTCATGGCATTCTGCTCTGCACAGGAAAGCTCTTCCTTAGCACACGGATTCTCCCCGTGTCCTCCCAACTCCACCAGCACTCCTCCATCCAATTCCCTCCTTGCTGTTCCCCAAAATAAAGCCATTACCTGTCTCCACCTCGGCAATGTCAATGAAGTGATCTTCTGATGCCGAGGCCAGCATCTTCCCATCGTGGCTAAAGCTCAACGTCCGCACGGGCCAGTCGAGCCTGCAGCAACCCAGGGGAGCAGACAGTGAGGCACTGCCACCACACTCCCCAGAGAGGGAGAAAACAATTTTGGGACAGTTCTACCTACCTGGAGAAGCACCTCACACACACCAGCTCATCCACATCCCAGAGGCTAACCAATGCATCAGCACTGCCTGTGGCAAAGTACTTCCCCATGGGATCAAACTTGATGCAGATGCAGTTGGAAGGATGGGCGTTGATGGACTGGATGGGTTTCAGCTCTGGGTAGCTGTGGAGGTGAAGGGAGAGGGCAGGGAGCAGTGAGAGAAGCACAGGGATTCCCTAGAGCAGGGCAGGCATGAGGCACACCAGGACTGGAAGCAAACCCTGCCGAGGCAGGACTCACTGAGTGTCCAGTGAAGGAGGCAAAGCATCAGGGACCATTCTGGGGAGCTGAGCCCAGCCCCCAGCTGTGGCAACCTGAGCTCCAGGCAAGATCATTCCCACCAGAGGGCATTGCTGGGATGTGGGGCTCAGGTTTTCCAAAAGAAGCAAAGGCACTTGCAAAGGACTGCAGCCAGCCCAGCCCACCAGCAGCCACGGGCACCTGCCTGAGGATGTTGATGCAGCCATTCCCATTGGTGAGGAAGAACATGTTGTTATCGTTGTTCCAGGAGATCTCGTTCACTTCAAACTTGAACTGTTCCTCAGCTTTGGAGCGATGTGTCTTGGCATCAATGAAGGTGACCACATCATCCTTGTTCCCCACAGCAATGGTCTGTCCGTCAGGGCTCCAGCAGATGTTGATGTTCTCACCTGAAAGGACAGAAAGGCAGCAGGTCCCATTTCCACTCCAAACCATTCCCAAATGGGAAAGACTACCAGTTCCTCACTCTAACACACAAGCCCTGCACAGCAGCTATCCAGCAAAACCAAACTTGTGAGAAGTGCAGCCTGAAGACAATATGCCACACCCCATTTCAGCCAAGATGGGACCACAACAATCACCAAACAAGGTCATGCCAAGTTCCTCTGAATCCAGTAATCTCTGAGATCCAGAAAAAGCAGAAGCCAAAAATAAATACCTTTGAGTATAGGTAAGAACGTGGCAGGTTGCTGTTACACGACTTTACAGTGCCATTCCCAGCCCCAACAACTCAAAACTAGACATTTCCAAGACCACAGATGGCATTTGGGTTAAGCATCACATAAATTCAAATTGTTTTTCTGAGCCCACACAAGCTTTTATTTCCACCACGGCGCTCTGTAAACATGCTTTTCCCCAGCCTCCAGCCCCACAGCCCACTGACTCCACAGACAAGTACAAAGGACATTTAACAGCCAGCAGCATATTTCAGTAGTTCTACCAGTCCTGATCCCACAGTAAATCAGCTCTCACATGATGAGCGCAACACAAATATAAAGCAGCTAGCAAAGATGTTCCAACCAGAAATAACCACAGGAAAGGTTCAAAGCTCTGTGCCACTGCAGATGGGTCCCACACAGCTGAGCTCCTTCCAGGACACACCTGGGAAGGTGCCTGGGAAGGACAGGACTCACCTTTGGTGTTGACAGTGGCGATGCACTTGGTGGTGCGGACGTCCCAGATGCGGATGGTTTTGTCCCCTGACGCTGTGACAAACAGGTCAGGGTTGCTGGGGTGCCAGCAGAGCTGATCCACGCTGTCCCCGTGGCCCCGGTAGTTGTTCTCCTTCACCTGGAGGGAGCAGGCAGACGACGTGAGGCTATGCCCAGCTCTGCTCCCACTCCAGCCCACATCCCAGCACGCCGCATCCTCGCTGGGACAGATCAGGAGCCTCCCCACCCCAGTTCCACCACGGTCACAGCTCCCGCCCGCGGCCGGCCAGGATGGAGAACCCCGCCAGGCACCAGCTCCATTCCCGGCTCGCAGACCCGGCCCGCGCCGCCCTTGGCGATGCTGCTGTTCCGGTGCACACAGAGTACCCACCCCCAGGCCCGGCACCGACCACCGGGACACTCTCCCGCTTCCGGACCCCAGCCCAAGCAGCCGCGCCCGGGATGCCCAAGGGCTCCCGGTACCGATCCGCACCGCCCCCGATGCCGGCGGATCTCTCTCACCAGCCGGTCCTTCTCGAGCAGGAAGACGCTGGCGGTCTTGTCGAAGGAGCCGGAGGCGAGGCGGCGGCCGCAGCAGCTCCAGGCCACCGAGTGCACCTTGGCGCCGTGCGCCGGGAACTCGCGGCTCCGCGTGTTGGCGCGGAACAGCTCCTGCATGGCCTGCACGTAGGGCGACACCGCCATGGCGGGGCCGCCGCCACCGGCACCGCCACCCCCGCGCGCGCCCCGCCCCGGCACCGCGCCTGACGCCACTTCCGCCGCCCCCCCGCGCCCGGCGCGGCCCCACCGGCAGAGCGGAGCCGGCGCCCGCCGCCGAGATGGACAGCAGCGTGGTCCTCGTCAGCGATTCTGACTCGGAGGGCGCCCGCTCGCCACCGCTCCAGCCCTGCCGCTCCCGCCACTCGCTGCCCGGCCCCGCCGTGAGTCCCGCGGCTCCCGCCGGGCACGGCGCCGCTGCCACACACAAGATGGCGGCGCTGCCATGGCGGGCAGGGACGGGAGGCGCGCACGGACAAGCAGCCTCGGGGGCAGTGGAGGGAGTGGGCCCGTGTTCCCCCGTCCCGTCCCAGCCGCGTCCTCAGGGAGCTCCCGCCCTCTTCCCAGCCGGGCTCGGGTCGCCGCAGGCACCGCCCGCCAGCAGAGCCCCGTTCCACAAACGCGCTCCCCGCAAGGGTCCCAGCCTCCTTGGCCATATACCCTTAGAAAGAGCCCGGTGCCTGCCATAGCGTGTCACGGTGCCCTCGCTGCACCCCGAGAAGGGTCCGGCCCTGCAGGGCTCAGCCCCCAGCGGGGTCCGGCCGCGGGATGCGGTGGGGCGGTTGCCGCCCCTGCTCCCCGTGCCGTTCCTCGGCCCTGTCCCCCTCCACCGGCGGGTGCGGGGCCGGTGAGGCCGTGTGGCGGCGGTTCCGGGCACGAGGCTCAGGCCCGGACGGGGAAACGGTCCGGCCCCGCACCGCTGTCCCGGGTCCTGAGGCGGTTGGAGCCCTGCACCTCCCTCCCTCTGCAGCTCCTCTCGCGGCCCGCAGCCCGCCGGGCTTTGCCCTCTCTTTGGGGAAGGTTTGAGTCGGGGGAGGAAAGTGGATTTAAAGTCTCTGCTAAACGTGTTCCCTGCTTTGAGGTGCCGAGGCAGATTTTTTTTTCGAACGAACGAACAGGCTCTGACCCCTCCTGGGCCTGCCAAAAGCTTGGGAAGTGCAGTGTGTGATCTGCTGCTGGTGCAAGCACAGCTGCCTCCCCCATCTGCCTCTCCTTCCCCTCGGACCCTGCATTGCCCAGCGAGGCCCAGATGGGAGTCCCCAAAGTGTCAGAGCTGCTGTAGCTCCAATTGGTGTCACAGATCAAAAGGCAGCTTTGTTTCCTGCCACTCCTGTCCTCCAGAGCAGGTGATGTGACACAGATGAGGTGGCAGGGTTTGGATCCTGTGCTGTTCCTGCCAGTGCCTGGGTACAGGAGGGCTCCCTGTGCTTCCATTGCCCTCCCTGGACATGCCAGCAGGACTGGGATTTCTGTGTGGGAAGGAGCTGAGCAGGCAGCCAGGTCTGCTCTGAGCCAAGGCATGAGGACATGAGCCCTGAGGGGAGTGGGGGAGGGCCTGGGTTGGGCTCAATCTCAGCTGTGCTGCCAGGGAAGGCTGATCCTAGAGCTCAGGGCCACAGGCCCCCTTGGACAGGCAGAAGGGTCTTTGCCCCTTTTGTAGGCTGGTGGCCTTTTTCCCTCTTGGACTGGGACTACAGTGCCCATAGCAGAGGCTCCTGGCAGGACAGGACATTGACACTGCTGCTCTGTCCCCACAGGAGATCATTGACCTGACCTGCGAGGATGCAAACTCAGACCCGACGCCGTCAAGCAGCCTCGCCGTCATCGACCTGACTGAGGACATGTGCAGCCTTCTCCAGTCCACCCTTGGTGCTGCTCAGAATTCCAGAAACGCTGCCCCAGCAGCACACATGTCCCATTCCCAACTCTGCTCTGCTGCAAAAAAAGAAACACAGGCACTGCCAGAGCCAAGCCCTACACCAGCATCATACAACACTTCTGAGAAGCTCAGTTCCACCATAGTCACAGCAGAAACCATGGAGAACTGCAGCTGCCTTTCTCCTGCCTCTAGGCACCACAGCTGGAGCCTGGAGCAGGATTACAGCACTACTGCCTTTAACAGCAGCTTGGACTCACAGTCAGACTCAGACTGCCAGTCTCCATCTCCCCCCAGCCTGGACAGCAACAGCAGCATGAGATCTGATAGCCCAGAGGAAGATCCTCCCCAGCCCTGCCCAGAAAGGAACCTCCCCCCAAGGCTGAGCCCTGCCCCAGTCATTCCTATAACGCCAGGAAAGGCCCAAAGGTCTTGGCCAGAGGCAAGTGACTTCCCACCACACCAACCAATCCAGCAAGCCACCCCAGCCAGGACTGATGCTGACAGCCAGGCCTTGCTGGATAAACTGCACAACTTCAGCAGGAGTGGAGTCCAGCACCTCTTCCTCCAAGGCATAGCACCCAACAGGGAAACACAGGTAAACAGGGTTTGGAGCAGCACCTGCTCCCCTTTGCCAGGCAGTTGGGGGCTCTGGTTATTGCAGTTCCCTTCACAGTGGGCCCCACATCACAGCTGGGTTCCTCTGTGTCCCGGGAACTTTCACCCATTGTCTTGCCTTGTACACAGCAGAAACCGGGGCTCATCCCCAGGGGGAAGCTGAGCATGGTGCACACCACCATGGAGGAGAGCAGCCTGGAGGGCACCTTGTATTTCCTGAACGAGTTTGTTTCCTGCCAGCACTGTCCCCCCAAAGAAATCATCTGCCACCTGATCAAACAGATGCTCTCAGACACCCACGAAGCGGAGATCCTCCATGACGTCTACACGCTGCTGATGAAGATCCAAATGTACGTGTTCCCCTTGTCCCGGGGCTGGCTAGGTGTTCCCAGGGGTCTGCCCAGCTTAAGGGTTATTCTGTGGGGCTCACCCACAGAACAGGGAATGATTTCCTCTATAACCCAGGATAATCCTCCTGCCAACACAGGTACACCCTGGGCTCTCTGAGGGTGGGTCACGGACAACTTGTGACACAAAGGAGCCCCTGAGGACAGAAGAGGGTTTTTGTCTTGCCCTGAAGCACAGGTCTCATTTTTCACTGCTGTGACATGGCAGAAGTGCCTTCCCTGGGCTGCAGCAGTGCCAGCAGTGGCTGGAGCAGCTCCCTGAGTTTCCTCAGGCTTCCCACAGAGAGGTACAATGTTTTATGAGGCCACAGACGTAGGAGTTCTGGTCATCTCCATGGAGCATAACCCCTGTCAGGTACTTCCAAAAAATTAATGTGTTATGGAGAGGAGAAGGGGTGAGAGCAAAGATGGAGAGAAGGCAGGGAAGGCACCTGAGCAGGCAGGGCTGGGAGTGGCTGGGGAAGGGCTAAGAGGCTGCTGTGCCTCCAAGCAGATGGTCAGGCAGTTCAGCACAAATGGACATGGCTGTCCTTGCAGGCTCCATCCAGCCAACATCACCACGGTGGGATGGGACTGGACACTGGTGAAATTCATCATGGAGCAGCAGGTACTTGGCACCTTGTGTGTCACATGGGGCAGGGATCATCCAGCACACGCTGCCTGAGGGTGAGTGTTCCTAAGTGCTTCCTGTGGCTGTGCTCTGCTGCAGAGCTAGCCAGTCCAACAGTGAGTGCCAGCTGGGAATCCCACATTTATCCACAGTGCTCCCTTAGCCCTCTGCACAGTTTTAGGCAGGTCATCCCACTGAAGAAGGCACAGATAAATTCTGGGTCACAGCACTAGTGCAATGCCCAGCAATGCCCCTCAGGGTCTTGCCTAAGCCAGGCAGCTCCTCCTACAACTACTCCTCAGTATGTACATCAGTACATTCCCAAGACAGCCAGCTTCCCTGGTGTTCCTAAGCCTGTGGTCCCACCAGACTCATGTGCTCTCCTTCTGCCTCCAGGAGAAGCCCCCTGGCTGGCTCCTCTTCCTGCAGTACGTGGTGCAGACCCTGGAGGATGACTTCCAGCACAATCTGAAGTCCTACCAGCTGCAGAAGTCAATTGCCAAGAAAGTGCTTTCATGTGACTTGTGCTTCAACAATGTCAAGTAAGGGACACCTACTCCTTGTTCTCTAACCAGAAGCTGAGAGGCAGGGGCTTAGGGAACACTTGTCAAGACTTCAGTCAGACTTTCAGACTTTTCCAAGAAGCAGACTTGGGAGACAAAGGGAAGCATATGGCCAGCTGTAGAGACTAGGAAAAGATTTACAAAAGCAAACCACCACGGATGATGCATGGCCTTTCCAGTCACAACAGAGTGGGCTTTTCCCAGGAATGAGGTCAGATTTGCATTGCTCAGGACAGGACTGAGAAGGAGGCAGTCCTTCCTGTAGGCAAGTGTAAAAATCAAGAGAGCTCCTTTATTGAGCTGTTCAACAGAGCTACTCCCTAACCAATCCAAGTGGGTGGAACATACTGTTCATTGTCAGGGCCTTTCCTCCAGCTCTAAGTGGATTTAGAGGTCAGAACACAGCAAAATTAGGCACATCCCCAATAAAATTCTTATTTCTGTTCCAGGGAAGTGGTCAATTGGCTGGTGGCAGCAGTTACAGGAGTTGGGTTCTCCCAGCCCCAGAAACAGCTACAAGAAGCCAGGGCTGAACACAGCTCATCTTCACCAAGGCTCGCCAGCACTGAGACAGAAGAGGCCCAGACAGCTTTCTTTGCCCAAAAGTAAGCTCCAGAATTCCAAACTCCCTGCTGGCATTATCATGGACCCAAGTCAGGCAGAAGCCAGAGTCACACTCTCACTCTAAGTTCAGGGAACCCAGGCTGTACCTGTGATCAGCTTTGCTGGTTCTTCTTTGGGTTAAAGACTTGGTGAGTAAAGGACTCTCACCTAGTAGGAAACTGGCTCAGTGTCATCCTCTTGCCTGTAGTGTAAGGCTGGAGCTTGTGGCCCGCAGCTCAGGCAGCCCATGCTGCTCCAACACTCGGGAGAGCCACCAAGACCTCCCTAGGGTCAATCTGGGGATGAGCTTTGCTTGCAGAAGCATCAATAGAAGCCACCAGGAGACACCGAACCCGGCCCACTGCATTCCTATACCCCTCACAGCACAAGGCTGAAGCAGGGGCCATCCCCAAGGCTTTGCTTGGCAAGCTGAGGGGCAGTCCCCCTGTGCTGACTGTCCCCTCTCACCCAGGATGATGCTCCTGCTCCAGCGGATGTTGGCCATGGCAGTGGAAGTGGACAGATCTCCCACCTGCAGCTCCCGTAAGATTGCAGACGACATTTTCCCCTTCATACTGAATATCCCCCTGAGGAGCCAAAGGTGAGACAAGCATGTGCAATGCAGCATTTGCCTGTGTGAACAATGGTCTTATTCCCAATTTACATCCAAGTCTGGATGCATCAAGGTCTACAGGGTACAGAAAGACAGGCCAGCCAGCAGGAGCTGGCTGTGTCTCCCATGGAGATGCAACATCACCAGCTGAGCAGATGATGTGTTGATGGAAACACACCCAGGTGGTGTGTTGCTGAGAACAGTCAATTCTCCCACTTGATAAAGTTGTGACCTTAAAACTGTAAAGAGGGTCTGAAAAGCAGTAATGTGCAGCACAGCCAAGCACTGGCAAAGACATCACTGATTCCCATGGGCAACCAGGTTGTCAGAAATATGATGCAGTTCCTGCAGCTTTGTCTTGACATCCTTTGTTTACTTCTTTAAGAAATGCAAATGGGAAGCCAAAGCACAAGGGAGTGAAGAGACCACTAAGCCCACAAGCATTTCAAACCCATCTTTCAATGCCCAGCAAGCAGCCCTTCACATCCTTTCAGCAGAACTCTGTGCACACACACCAGGTATAAAACAAGCCAAACTGACTCTAACCAAGCTGTTGCTTTGCCCAGGACAGATACAAATCCTTCTACCCCTGACCCCACATCACCCTTGCTTGGCTGGGCTCCCTGCAAGCCCGCAGGAATGAGCCTCTGCCACACAGGCTGCTGGGTAGGGTGAAGTGAAGCAGCTCAGTTTGCTTTAGAGACTGTACAGGTCACACCTGAGGATGAAAACAGGGCCACGGCCAAGCTGCATAACAAAAGTCTCTCACCACATCTGCTGGTCTTCCTTCCAGGGCATGGCTGGGTAGCCCCTGCAGTCACTCCACATCTGCACTAGTACAGCAGGAGCATGCTGGAACACTTGTCTCTGGTCAGGCTGTGCTGTCTCAACCAAAGCTCCTTTTGTGTTCTAGGGAAGCTTTATTAAACACCATGGAGAGCCAGCTCCTGCGCTGCAGACTGCTGGAGCTGCTATTCCAGCATAGTTGTGACATGCCCACAACCTCATCCATGTCTCTGGACAAGGTTCTGTATTTCCTGAGCCACTCCTCTGTGCTGCCACAATTCCAGGTATCTAGTCCAACACCTCTCCTTTGACTTGTTTTCCTCTGAGAAAACTTCTAACGACCAAATACTGTCTTCTGTCCTAGGATGAAACACCAACATGGCAAAGGTGGGATGAGATGCTGCAGTACTTGAGTTTGCTACTGCTGAGTTACCATAGTGTAAAACTGGGTAAGCAGTGCTTGTTCTGGCCCTAACAGTCTCATCAAGAGGCTGCAGTAGAAGAGCCAAATTCCCCTTCCTCCTCTTACCACTACTGGACTCATGGCCAGTGAATCTTAGACTGTACCTCCATCCATGATAGGAACTATTCCCAGCAGTCAAAGAAGTGATGTTGCATTAATCAGAGCACCCACCTTGCTTTGCCAGGTTTAGCCCCTGCAAAATAGCCTTCTTCCTAAAGGAAGGAAGCACTTCCCAGCACTGGGCAGTGGACAAGAGGGTGCTTTGTATACCCACTGTTGTCTAAGTTGCTGCACAGTGGGTAGAAGAATAGGGTGGTTTAGGAAGAAAAGCAGAAGGCAAAGGGATCATAGAATATCCCAGGTTGGAAGAGTGACACAAGAACCATTGAACTCCGCTTCTGGTCCTGCATAGACACCTCATAATCCCACCCTGTGCCTTTGAGAGTTGTCCACACACTCCTGGAGCTCTGGCAGCTTTGGAGCCATGGCCATTCCCTGGGCAGCCTGTTCAGTGCCCAACCACGCTGTGAGGGAAGATGTTTTTCCTAATAGTCAACCTAAATCTCCCTTGGCACATCTCCAGCCATTCCCTCAGGTCCTGTCACCGTCCTACAGAGCAGAGATGGGAGCTGCCCTGCCCTCCTGAGGAAGCTGTAGACCCCAGTGAGGTCTGATCTGTCTCCTCAAGGCTGAACACAGCAAGTGACCTAAGCCACTCCTCATGTGGCTTCCCCTCTAGACCCCTTCACCATCTCTGAAGCCCTTCTTTGGGCAAGGCAGGACACTTTCAGCACTTAAACTGTGTAGGGAGAACCATCCACAGCAGCCATGCAAACAGCAGCAATTCTGACCCCAGGAGAGTGGCAGAGTCACAAAACACTCTGTAAAACTCTGTATTTTGCCAGAAGTCTCTTCCAGCTTCAGGTGCTTTAGCCCAGAGTTACAGCTGTCATGAATGAATGCAGAGGAATCCACCATCATATATGCAAAGTCTCACTCTCCCTCAAGTCCTAGAGTGTTGTTGGGCTCTTTGGAGACTCCTTTGCAGCTGCCCATTTTGCCATTCACACAGAAGACAAGGATTACACAAGCCTTGCCCCTTCCCATTCCTGGGCTCTCTCTGCATTCCAACTGAGCTCCAGGAGGGGCCAGTTCCTTCTTCCCAAAGTCTTGTGCAGAACCATCAAGGATAACAAGAGGATCAATCCCGTTTCCAGCACTGCCTGTGGCACACTGGGGTCCGTCCCAGCAGCTCAGGCAGCCCTTTGGGTGTTGCCTCTCCCCACCAGCATTTCCTCTTGCAGAGCACCTGCGGACCTCTGTCAGTGACCGGATGAAACTGATTGCTCAGAAAACCAAGCCCAGGCTCCAGGACAGTGATGACATCAGCCAGCTGGACATTCAGCTGAAGATGAATGACTTCATCACCAGAATGCAGAAGACCTTGGGGGAGCCTTTTCCCCCACAAATCCAGGAGAAATTGTTCATGCTGCAGGAGTTGTTCTTCATTGTCACTGCTGCTTGATGGAGACAACCACTGCAGCAAGGGGGACAAAACTTTGTGTTCTAAATATAAACCCCCCATCTCATGCTGCAATCTCAGCATCATGGGGTTGATTTATACAGTTCTTTTGAAAGACTTTTGGTTTACATTGTCTCCAAATTTCCATTCAAGTTTGCCTTGTGCAGTTTTGCAAAGCACTTTGTACACTTTAAAAAAATGAGTTTTTTCATGTTTGCTAAGACACTTTTGTCTTGATGCCAGCACTGCCCAAAGGAAGTATTTGCCCCCACAAATCCAGGAGAAATTGTTCAAGCTGCAAGAGTTGTTCTTCACTGTCACTGCTGCCTGATGGAGACAACCACTGCAGCAAGGGGGGGACAAAGCTTTGTGTTCTCAATATAAAGCCCGCCCATCTCATACTGCAATCTCAGTATCATGGGGTTGGTTTATACAGTTCTTTTGAAAGATGTTTGGTTTACATTGTTTCAGAATTTCCGTTGGAGTTTACCTCATGCAATTTTACAAAGCACTTTGTACATTTAAAAAAATAAATTCTTTTCATGTTTGCTAAGAGTCTTTAGTCTTGGTGCCAGTGCTGCCCAAAGTCCAGAGCTCTGTCACAGATCACACCACAAGGCCATGCTTTACCCCAGCCTTCCCAGTCTGTGGGATTTACCTCTGTAATCAGAATCACAGCAGCAGCTTGTGCCTCATTACCTGAATCTGTTCCATGACTTTGAGCTCAGATTATACTCCAGGAGCACAGGGAGCACCAGCATTCAGAGCTCAGACTTCCCCAGCCCAGGTGAATCATCCTCCATCAGCAGCACTTTAAAGGGCAGCTCAAAACACTACAACAGCACAAAGCCACAACTTTCCAGAGGGGAACTGGACATCTCTTGGGAAACACCAGCCTGGTTCCTACTTTTTGCCCACTTCCACAGTACAGGTGGGAAACAGCACACAAAGCAACAAGAGACAAAATCTCAGGAACATGAATTTGGATTGCTCAAGAAAACAAAGATGTCGTGTTTAGTTTCATCTGCACAAGCCCTAAGACAGAACTGAGCCTGGCTGTAAATCCAATCTCCCTGTGAAAGGGGAGTTTGTGGGCAAATATTTCACTCTATAGTGAAGTGCTGCCAGAGCCTTATCCACCAGAACTTTGACCCCATGCTCACTGGACAGCCCCAAATTTCTCCCACATGCTCTGCCAGCACCAACACACACTGTGGACCTCCCTTCCACAAGGATTTTATTTTCCTGTAACAAACAAAACAAACATACACATTAGGAGACATGAATACAGTCAACAAATAAATTAATGTCAAATGAGAGCCTGATTGCCAAGGTGCGAATGAGTGGTGACAGAACTGCTGGTTTGGTGGGGGACTTTCACACAACACATCACTGGCAGTGCTGCTGAAGCTTGAGAGAAAGCAGTGCTACAAAATGTGCTGCTTCAGAGGAGCCAGCAGCCAGCCAAGGAAGCCAACCCTGTGTCACCCTCCAGGGAGAGTGTTTGGTTTAAGTGAGAAACCTGGAGCTCAACAGTTACCACCTGTCAAGTAACCTCTATTACAATGTCCTGGCAACAGAGAAGCTTCCACTTCCAGATGCCAGGCTGCTGCTGGCTGAGGGACTCTGCAACACCATTGTGATATCAAGTGGAGACCTGAGGAGACCCATTTGCCACAGCACAGGTGAGGATTCTCAGAGCAATACTGCCTACCATGGTTAAGGGATTAGATGGTAGGCAGGAATTCCTTCCACTTTTCTTGAAAGCTGGTGTTAGTTGTTCCCAGGAACTGGTTCAGACTAGATCAAGGATCACATCCAGCTGTACCTTAGCAGGGTTGTTCTGTCCTCAGTCCTTCCCCAGCCCTGCAGAACACACTTAATGATGATAAAACAAAACACCCTGTCTGAGAAGTGTTCCCAGTGTCTAATACATTCTACACAATTCTAGGGGAAAAAACCAAACCAACAAAAACAAATCAAGCAGCATCCAGAGTGCCAAAACACGTGCAAATCTGCTGTCTAGAACACAGGACAGTGCTGTTTTGCAGAACAAAGAGAGGAGGATTACTTGGTTCAAGCCACACCAGCTTTGATTACTTCCACCTTCTTGGAGGAATATGAAGAGTTGGAAGAAAAGGAATTCTTCCTCATTACTTCAAAGTTCCATTAGATTCTGCTCCCTGCCTTTCCAATGAGGGCATCTTAGAATGTTCACTAGTCCCTGTTCCCTTTAAAAAAACATTCCAAGAACAAAAAACATGGTCACACTGGACAGTGAGGGAGTGCCACATTTATACTGACCTACCACATACCCCATCTTCCTTCTGGCAGTTAATGGTCCAGTTTTCAGTCCTTGCTTGTTCATATTGTTTTCTGCTTGATCTCTTGACAGAACCAGTCCCCCTGTGGGTCCTTGGGCACTGAGCAGGACCAGACAATCAGATTCCAGAGATATAAGCCAGGTGCTCACACACCACATGGAATCCTGTCCAAAAAAAAACATGGCTCAGGGTTTCACTGTGGTGTGGTGTACTGGGAAGCACATCCAGAGCAGCCTGGCAGCCCAGGCCAGTGCAGTACAAGCAGACAGGATGGTTTCATTGCTTTAGGACAGTGCAGGAGTTTTTCCAAGACTGGCTTTAGCAGGACAATCATGACGGTTTCTTTTTCTGAGATGAAGAGCTGGAAAAGGAGACTTTCCTACTTTACTGCAGCACACAGGACAGGGAAGCAGAGCCTAAGACACCCTGTAGCCTGCTAAAGACACTGGAAGCTTTCCTCTAGAACCCAGTGGGAGTGAGCACATTCAGATCCCGAGGTTTGATATTGTGGGAACGTGGAGATTGTTTCCTCCCATCTGTGCCTGGAATGTCCATTTTGGGTGGCTTGAAGGTGACTGGATCCTCTGTCATCCTTGTAGCCTGAGCACGCATCAGCTCCATTGGGGATGGCTTCTGGGCACCCTTATAGGACTGAATGGTAAATCCTCCTGATGAAAAAAAAAAACCAGGAAAACCAGTCAAATCCTCTTCCTACTGCTGCCAGGAGTGAGCAGTGTCACTGACACTCAGCACCACAGCCAACCTATGCCAATTCCAGCATATCCTGTGAAGCCTATTTCACATCAGGGGTGAGCACTTCCAGCCATATCAGAGAAAGAGTAAAAAGCTGTCACCTTCACACCCTGCCCCTCCCACTGCAGCTCACTGCAAGTTATTTCTACTTCCAGATCCTTGGCACAAGTTTTACCCAACTGTTTTATATTTAGGCACAGAAATTATATGACTAACACACATTTCCAAGGTGGTCCTGGAGAGTAACAAGGCAAGCAGGATAAGACTCCAGAAAGAGCCAGCAAAGTCTATTGTGTGACAGTTCCTACCTTGGCAAGGCAGATTTTCAAGAACATACCTGCATCACTGGCTGATTTCTGGACAGCTCTGGGTCCAAAAAAGCTCCATCTTTCAGATGACAATCTGTCCCCACCACCTTCCATAGCAAAGTCTGAGCCAGTGATAGAAGTAGAAGATCCCTGACTAAACCAACCCCTAAGGAAAAAAATATTTGGGATGTTTAAAACATGAGAATAAATACTTCAAGTGACCCCACTATACCAGAACTTTTCATGTAGTTAAAAGGGGCAATTTAAGAAATCTTAATAGGCTTGTTACAACCCAGGAAAAGCTATGCATGCTCAAGTTCCACAGGCTTCCAGCATTTGGATCTACCCAACACAAATCCTCACCAGGCTCTAAATTTCACCCTGTGCAGTCCCTCACAAGATAGGAAAGTTATTATTTGCAGCTCCCACCCCAGCAGCCTGTAGGAAACCAAAGGAGGCAGAGTACCTGTTTCTATGCCTGGGGGAGGAGTGGGGGGTGCTGCTGGGAGTGGACTGAGCAGAAGAATTCTGTTTGTCATCTTTTGTTGTCTCTCCATTCTGCATTTTTAGGTTCTGTCAGGACAGGCAAGAGAAACAGAAGCAACACAGCTTAAATACTGGACATAAAGAACAACACCCAAATTTTTTTACCAAAACCAGACAATTGTTTCCATCACAGGTGATAAAGAATAAGTATCACCAAACCTAAAGTTGTATCCAGTATTACAATACCTGTGTACATCCCCTTAAGTTTCTCTTCACGTCAAATATTAGCATTTTTAAAGTTCACTTTAGGCTACAGAAAGGAGCACCAGCACTCATAGGGAGGTTGTGGATGCAGCACAGCTCACTTCAGCTACCTGGTAACTGCTCTGTGCCACAGCATCCATTTGTTTCCAGCACTTATCAAAGCAACAAAGCTTTCAGTCCCACCAGTTCTCTAAGGGTGAGACCAGCTCTCACAGAAGGTACAAGATCAAGAATACCAGACCCTGTGAAGCAATTAGTGTACATCAGGATGGAAACACTGTCCTGGAACAGAGATGAACCTGGGCACAAAATAAACAGGAACTGGGTGTAGGCAAACCATGTTATTTACAAGCTGGACAGTACAAACTGAACTTTGAAGAAGTCATTTGAAGGGCAGTTACAGTTCAAACACAAAACACACAGGGTACCTTGTAATGTTTCCTGTGGCTATTCAAGCCACACTAATGCAATTCATCGACGCAGTTACTGAAACTTTGGCCTCGTGGGAGGACACTGCAAGAGTTGACTATTAAACTCCAACTGCAAAATTTTTTTAAGAGCTCAACAATCCACAGTAACAGCTTCATCCAAGACTTTTGTTTTCAGTAAGACACATCAGGTCACTTCCACATTGGAAATGTACAGTTTACAAGTTCTCTTTGGACACATAGTTGCAGAATTCAACTGCAGGGCACCATTCAAAAGTACAGCAAGAAATTAGAAATTGTGTAGGGTTGTCCCCACTTGGAAAGACAACTGTCATAGTCTGATATGACAGTAAAATGTGACAGATTTGAGGAAAAAAAAAAAGCTGTTTCAAAACTACAAAAGCTAATGTTAACTTTCAAACAAAAGTGGGTAAACTTTACTACACAATGAGGTAAAAGCCTTCAGAGGAAGCAGCTTAAGGAAAGTTTTAGCAACATGCTCCAAAAGTTATGTCACCAGGTAAATGTTAAACCAGACCCATCCTACATAGAGAAATGCAATGGAAAACAAGCCTTACGTGGACTGCCTCAGCCACTCGGTGGTACTTGGTCTCCTCAGTGGTGAGGCCTTTGTGGGGTGTGTAGCCAGCTTCCCTCAGCCCTGCCTGCTGCTCAAAGCGCTGGATGCTCTCCTGAGTTTGCTCTGGAACACACAAGAGCACAAGTTCATACAGAAATGCCACCACAAGCAGTTCTGGCAACTGAATGCAAACCCCTTTTTTCATCCTTCACACATTGTAACAAGCTAAGGCAGAAAGATGTAGCTGGTGAGATATTCTGACATGACAACCACCCTGAGACACAGGGCTAAGTGAGATGAGCAGTGATTTGTCTCAAATCAGACATACCACAAATGCAACACCTGTAATTAATCCCATCTCACCCCTGACACTGCATCACTCCTACTCACAACTTCATAAATCCAGGAGAACCCAGTAAGTTGGACACTTTAAGTGGCCCATTGCATTCAAGGGAGCCTTGCAGGTCATGTTTTAAAGACTCCCAGTGACTTTAGATCAGGTGAAATAAGCTATTTCAGACAGACATAGAGCCAGCATCTAATACACTGATATCAGCTTCAGTTCTGAAAAACATAAGCACTTCCTGCAAACCCCAGCATAAGATGTTCATTCCCTGGTGGAATGAGGAGAAAAATCAAAAGGAACCAGAGCACAAAAAGGTAAGTGGAAAAGCCCACTGTCTTCTTTAAAACAGGTAACAATCCCTGTTTTTGTAGCTGCTGAGAGAAGAGGCAGCATGGACAGATTAACACAGAAATAATTCCTCTTATTGCAAAAGGGCACATCATCTCTGCAAACATAACTGACCCAATTTTATTTTAAAGCATCATGATTTATGTTTAGAAGTGTTGCAGTTAGCAAGGCAGCTGCTGCTATTAACAACATCAATGCCAGCAAGTGTTCCATTAGCACAGTGTGTCAGCTCCCCTCACTACTTGGGTTAATGGTAGAGCTCTGCCTGTCATTCAGAAATAGCAAGTTAATAATCAAACAGAGCAGCAGCAGCCTCTGCACTCCACCAACAAGGACTGCAGTGTCCTGTCAGCAAACAACAAACTCTGCACTCCTACCCCACCCCTGGAAACACAGAAGCACCACATGTGGCCTATTCCCCAGTTCCTTGCTTCCTTCTAGAAACATCCTCTGAAAAAAACAAACTCACACAGCACCAGAGCAGAGTCAGTCTGAACCTAAGAGTTGTCCAGGAATTACTCTGAGGCATCACCAAGCTGGAGCCCCCTCAGTGCCCAACCCACACATGACAGAGAGAGAGGTGAGTTCTTACTTGTGATAAGGGAGTTCATGATGATGTGAGTGGCCTTGGCCTTCACCACAGGCACCTTGTTCACACTTTCAGTGGATGATGAAGGAGTTATGACAGGCTTCATGTTGGCATCCCCTTCCTCATCCTGTGGGGAAGCAGCAGGGGACAATTTGAGATGGGGAAGCATCTCAGCACCTAACTGTAACTACACAAGTGAGACAAGACCATGCTGCTCTGGCCTTCATCTCATGGGAGAAATCCCTAGGCTGTGCACACTGCAGCAGGAATGGTCAGAACCTTAGAATTCATGGCAAGGAACAAGTGACTTGCATCCAACATCTGAGCACCTACCAGGCTCAGAACAAACAAGTTGTTAGTCCAAGTACAACAAGGCCAACAGGAAAGAAACGAGAACACCTGTTCTCCTAAATGCAATCTGGATTTCAAGGTCAGCTGGGTAAAAGCACCAAGAGCACCTTCCACAGGCAGCTCAAGCACCAGCTGTTCACAGAATGGCAGTCACAGAGCAGAGCCTGGAGTGAACAATTTGTTTTCCCACCTCATTCCTTACATGTTTCTTACTCAGTGTGCCCAGTGGTCATAGTTTGACCACTGACCACTGAACCCCAGCAAAGAGACAGAAAAGAAATGCTAGAAAACAAAGTATCCTGTGAAACACTGACTTCCTCCACCCAACACAAGAGTTCCCTATGGGAGAGTTTACTTTTTGTACCAAACCACAACTTTTGGTTGTCTCCCACAAGAGATTTAAAAACCAAAGAGGTATACAGTAGAGGTTAAGACCAAAGGGATACAGAATTAAGTTCTTCCATCCAACAACATTTAGCTTATTTTCAAACTTAGAAAACAGCCTCTGAATTTAAAAGGGCTGGTTCTGCACTCAAAGCATAGAATCCCAGAATGGTTTGGGCTGGAAGGGATCTTAAATATCATCCAGTTCCAACCCCCTGCCATGGTAGGGGAACACTTTCCACTACAGCAGCTTGTTCAGAGCTCCCACCAACTTGAACACTTCAAGGGATGGGGCAACCACAGTTTCTCTGTATAAACTGTGCCAGTGCCTCACCACCCTTACGGTAAAGGATTTACATCCAACCTAAACCAGCCTCATGCTCTAGCTTAATCACACCTGGTCGCTGGGGGTCTTTTAACCACAAACAGGGAGGAGACACTCAGCACACGTTTGTCCCATCCACACCTCCCTGTGCCCAGAGCAAAGCCAGGCAGCAGCGCCGGGCTCTGTCCCCAGCCCCTCCCGAGGGTTCTGCTGCGAGGCAGGGGGGCAGCGCCAGCCGGGCAGAAGGGGTGTAAGGACGGGGGGATGCCCGGAGACGGGTGCCAGAGCTGCGGGGCACGCAAGGACACGCCGGGATCAGCCAGGGCCGTACCTTCGAGAGCTCCTGGTACTTGCGCTCGGGGATGACCGGCTGCTTCCACAGCACGCTGGCGCACAGATCGGCGGGCGGCGGCGTCATGGGCGCCGTGTCCTCCAGGGCATCATCGTAGCTGAAGGCGCGGCGTGGAACGCCGAGGGGCAACGACATCCTGCCCGAGCGGGCCCCGCCGCCCGGCTCCAGCGCTGCGGAGAGAGCGCAGCGCTCAGCGCCGCCGGGCCCGACCGAGGCCGGCGCGGAGCGGGTGGGGAACCTTACCGGGAGCGTCGGGCTTCCCAGAGCTCATGGCGGGGGGGCTCAGCGGGGCGCGGCGAGGAGCAGCAGGGCCAGGGCCGGAGCGGCCATAGCGGAACGGCCGCAAGTCCCCTCAGCCGGCGGCTGCTTGCGCCTGCGGGGGTGCTCTTATAGGGGCGCGGTCTCGCGAGATGCGGTCGTTCCGCGCGGGGCACGCTGGGAGGTGTAGTTCGGGCGGGGAAGGCGGGGCTTGCCGGAGAGGCGGGGCCGGGCCGGGTCCCCAGCGCGGCCACGGCCCCGGTGGCGGGGCTGGCGTTGGGACCGTGTCCTGCCCACGTGTCCCGCCCTCCTGCAGACAGGAGGTTGCTGGGTCAGCCCACAGGGTGCTAGGTCCTGGAAAACCAATCCTGAAAGCTGGCAAGCCCATCAGGAACAGGACTACGTGGCAGACAGTCTCACTGTGACACCTTTTCTACAGCTGCTCCTTCTTCTGTCAATTAAAGGGTGACCTCTCTGCTGCCCTCCAGTTCCTCAGCAGGAAAGGGACCCCAGCCTGCTCTCCCAAGCTGCAGGCACAGGGAAAAGCCATAGCACACAGTCCTGCTCCAACTTACACTGCCTACGGGACAATCAGCCAAAGTCCGAGTGCTGCCCAAACCCAGCCCTGTCACTGCAGGGGGGGGACTGGTGCCCAAGGCCACCAACACACAGGCGGGCACCAGGAGCTCTCCAAAGCAGGACTGCACCAAGCCAGAGCCTACAAACAACCAGCTAGAAAGAGTATTTTATTTTAGCAAAGTTAAAGAAATGCTGGCTGCCACACAAAAAGTGAGCAGAACAGCACAGTCAGTGCCGGTGCCAAAAGAGCCTTTCATGGATAGTTAAACCCTCTCTGCCTAGTGAGGTTCTTCCTCCATCACCAGAGGCTGTTTCAGTTTGGAAAATATTCATGTCAAGCCTGCAGGTAAACCTGAGGAAAAAGAGCAGTCACTGCACTTCCATTTTTTCTGGCTTGAGTGATGCAATGAAATTTTTGTACTCCTCGGGATAGAAATTCTTGTACACATTGATCTTCCTCTTAATCTGTTTGGGAGTATCCTGGTAGTAGTTCTTCTCATCCCGAGCCATTTCCTGCGACAAAGGAGAAGGTAAGTCAGAGGAACAGCCCCAAGAGCAAACACCAACCCAGCCCACCCACACCAGTGTGATCACTGCCTGACTCAGACAGGGAGCTGGCCACAGTTCAAAGTGGTTTTTTCCCTTAAGAATCAGCTGACTGCAAAACAGGATCCAGGACAGAGAGGATTAGCAGATCTCATGCTGCTGTTGGGAATATCCAGGAGTGAATCCCTCGCTCTGGAATGTACCTTGTAGTTCTCCCCGTGGTTCTGGATCATGTATCTCACATAGTCAATGAGGTCCCGTGAGAGCGTGTTCGACTTCTTCTCAGGGAGGCTGGCCTCCAACTCCATCTCTAGGCACAGGGCAGAGGTAGCATGAGGGAGGGGAAGGAAGCAACACCACCTCAGAGGTCCCCAACCTCCCCCCAAGGTTGACTCCAGCCACACAGCCTGGCTGCTGGCGCATGCAGGGATGTTTCCCAGCATGTTGGTGCAAGAGAATGGCCCAGACAACATCCAGGCCTGCACTGCAGCTCTTCTCCAGCTCACACAGGAGCAGCAGACCCTTTCAGCCCAGGCTGCAGTGGGACTGCTCAGAGCTGCCCAGCCCACCACTGAAACAGCAGGTACTGCCTCCATGGCTTCTTGTCACCCTGGAGCCATGCACCAGCACATCTCGCAGTGACAAGAGCCCTCCTGAGGCTTCAGGGACAAACACTGTGGAAAAGACAAGCTCTTCCACAAGGCTGGATAAGAAACAACACCCTTCCCTACCCCTGGCACAGCACAGGATGACAAAATAGCCCACAGAGTCACAGGAGAACCCCAAATGCAGCACTGACCATTCACCACGTACGGCTTCCGCACTATTTTCTTTCCTGGCTGTTGTCCATCGCTTTCCAATTCCATCCCCTGAATTATAGCAGAGAAAAGACAAATGAAGAAAAGCTCAATTGGAAGACTGCTGTATCCCCACTCATTGTTCCCAAAACTCCAAACTGCTTCTACATGGTTGCAAGGAGCAGGAAATCCAGCTGGCTTAAGCAGAGCCTTACTTGTGCCATTAAACTGGCTTGTGGGTGAGGCTGTCAGCTGAGAAACGCTGTGTGAATGGAGACAAATGGCAAACAAGGTCATTCCTACTTCTTCCTTGAGCTTCTTGGGGCCACCTTTCACCTGAGTGTTGCCCTCTTACACAGATGGGCCAGGCTGGCACTGCTGTACACAAAGAGCCCTTCTTTGTTATCAGGAACAACTTGGCAGCAGTCTCTGGGAAGTCCCAAGACTGGTGTTCTTTATATTTGTTCTAAAGTCCATTATGTCTCCAGAGCGCTATAGCTCGTTCCCACGCCAGGATCTTGCTGATAAGCACGTAGATCAAGATAAGAAACGTGTCCACTGCCAGAGACTTATCCAGAAACACCTGCCCAGTGCTGCCAGGGTACCTCCCCCCACAAAGGAGCGGGCCGGGCCAAACCCTTCCTTACCAGCAGCTTCTTCGGGATGGGGACAGCCTTGTTGGGATCCTCGGCCAGGCCCATCTCGGCCAGGTTCTGCGCCACGGACTTGTGCGGGTCCCAGGCATGGCGGATGTGCGAGCTGCGCGGGGACAAGCGACATCAGGGCCGTGTCCCCCACCCCGCGGCGGCGCGCGTCCCTCTCCCCACCGACACGTGCAGCGGCTCCCGGCCGCCCTGCCCCAGCCCACGCTCGCCCCCCGTGTCCACGGCGCTCACCAGGCGATGCGGGGCGCGGCGCGGCGGCGGGCGCTGCGGTAGAGCCGCTTGCGGTTGAGGTTGTAGGAGTATTTGTGCCGCCGGGTCTTCCCCTTGGCCTTCGGCATGGCGGACACTCGCGGGCTGGCCACGGGGCTGCCGCGCGCGCCGCGGGGCACCACGGGAAGTGTAGTTCCGAGACAGCAGCGCTGCGCGGTAAGTGCGCGCGTCGGACTGCAACCCCCGGCATACACTGCTTCGGAGGCGGGGCTACGGCAGCCGGAAAGGGCCTTGCTGTCACCTTGGCCATGGCGGCCGGGCCGCCCCCGCCGCTGGAGCCCAGCCCGCTGCCGACGTTCCCTGAGGAGGGATTCGCGGACAAGTTCCTGCGCAAGACCCGCGAGAACCCCCTGGTGCCCCTCGGTGAGGGTGGGGCGGGGGGTGGCGGGACGGAGGCTGGGTGAGGGGCGCGGGCCGGCGCGATGGCCGCCGGTGAGGGGCCGGTCCCTAGCCCCGGGCCTACGATCCCCCTGGGAGGCGCGGCTCGGGTTTGGGAGTCAGGGGGAAGCCGCGCCTCACAACCCCCGTCCTTCCCGCAGGCTGCCTGTGTACCGTCAGTATCCTGGTCTACGGAATCATCTGCTTCAAGAAAGGCAACACTCGGCGCTCCCAGCTGATGATGCGGGCGCGTGTCATAGCCCAGGGCTGCACCTTCGCCGCCCTGCTGGGGGGCATGGCGGCCACGGCCTTCAAATCCCGACAGTGACATCGCACAAAGCGAAGCTGCGGCCACGGGCAGCAGCCCTGGCTAGCAGGGTGGATCCTGGCTGGGGACGGAGTTTTCTGAGAGACTGTTGTGATGTCTCTGTACAGCCAGTTCTGGAGCACTGGAAATGGGGTGAATACACTCTGTGATTAACATGTAATTCAGGCTATGGCTTTTTTTTTTGTTTCCCCAAGAGCTCTCCTGCAGCACTGAGGCTGCATGTCACTAAGGCTCACCACCCCTGTCAGACTTCTTGTTCCTGCTTGATACTGTCACAGGCTGATAAAATTGTGTCTTCTTGGTCGTGGTCTGAGGTGTGGCTGTAGTCAGGCAGTGAGCAGCACTTGAGAAACGAGCTGCCCATGAGGGAACCACTGCTTATGGCTTGGTCCTGGCAGGACAGAGTCCCTAGGAAGCGGGGGAGGCAGTTTGGGAGGTTGTGTGAGCTGTGCAATTGAAACTGGTGAGTAATAAAGTGAATTGCAGCAAGATTCTGACTGATACTGGATTGCAGAGCACTGAGAATCCATAAGAGTAAACAGTGCAGGGAGAAAAAGGAGTGACCGTGGCTGTCTTGAAGCTGTCATGATGCAAGAAACAAGACATGAAACTCCCTGTGAAAACAAGCAGGGAAGTCACATTTCTGAAGTGATGTCTGGCTATGTTCTCTGGGATGTGCTGCTGTTTGGCTGTTCTTGTTGGGGAGTCAGCAACACCTTCTTCTCCAGGGGACCTGCCCTGCCCGTGTCCTGACCAGCACGGTCCCACTGCTGGCTTTGGATCATACCAGGGGCTTTGGTGATCCACGAGGCTTCGCTCTCCCATTCCAGGGCCACAGAGCTGGGAGGACATGGGGCCACAGTCTCTGTTCATTGCACTGTGGCTGCAGCAGCTCATACCTGCAGGGGAAGGGGCATAGACACCTCTCTGCCTGTGCTGAAACACTTCACCCAGCAGCCTGGGCTGTTTCCAGGTGTTGTCTGTGAGTTGGTGCCTGTGCCCCGAGTCCTTGTAAGGATGGGCTGAGGGGTGAACAAACACATGGATTGTCCTGTCCAGGGAATTGTGCTGGTGGGCCTTGGCAAGGAGAGAGGGAAGGCTCTTGCAGGTGGGCAGATCCATGAGCACAATCCCTTGGCAGCTGGAGAAAGGTGCAGTGGACAGGGAGCAGCTCAGCCTGTTTGGACAAGACAGAGCTTGCAGTTCCTTGGGGACAGAGCCAAGCCCCGGGTCCTGCTGCCACTGCTTTGGCCCCATCTGAGCACAAACCCTCTGGCATTCCTCTCACTCCTTTTTTTTTCCTGTAGAATGTTCCTCCTCCAGCCCCATCCTTTCCACACGAGGCTTCATGGCTGTAGGTTCTCCTAAACACAGTGTGCATCCCTAATGCAGAAATACAACAGTGCCCTGTAGGATTGGAGATGTTGGTTTATTGTAACAGGTAATTTGGACAGTCACAGATACCAAAGCCGAGGGGATGTAGAACAGCTGTGGGCACGGCTCCCCGAGAGCTGCCCCGGCCTGACATGGAGCACATGGCAGCTGGGGCACCCAGGGGCCCAGCTGCCTGCGGGGGCTGGAGGGACAGAGCACGGGGGGGCACATTGTCCCCCCACAAGTAGCCAGGGGTGCTTCCTGCTGCTCTGCAATGCAAGGCTGAGGCAGGCAGCCAAGTCCCCAGGTGTCCTGCAGCACAGCAGAGCTGCCTACGCATGCTGGAGCTCAGGGGGCCAGGCAGGAATGATCAGGCCTATGGGCAGGGGGCACAGTCCCAACACACAACAGCAAGTGATTCCCTACACACCCATTTACCTTCCCAGCCCACTGGTGAGATCATGCCCCAGAGCCATGGGTGCCCAGGCACCCCCCACAGCTGCAGCAGCAGGACTGGTGACATTCTGGCCCTGGAGCCACAGCTGCAGGGCAGGAGAGCTTTGCACACTTGATTTCCAGCTGAGCAGGGCTCTGCAGAGGGGCTCAAGTGAATGTTTTGTGGGCTCTGCTCTATGTGCCCCCAAGCTGCTGCAAGCCCTTCCCAAGCCCTCAACAGGCCAAACCCAGAGCACCAGCTCAAGGCTGTCCCTCTCCTGCTACCCAGGATTTGCAGGTTCCCAGGACTGGTGCCATCCCTGCCAAGCAGAGGAGAAAGTTTGAGCAGGGAGCAGGACTGAGGCATCTCCCCACACTGCCTTAGGTGGGCAAATCCAGGGGGCAGAGCAACTGCAGACAGACGTGCAGGCTGTTCTCAGGGCCAGTATAAGCCCCAGCACCAGAACTCCGCCCAACCCTGCTCTGGGCCCCCGGGTTAGGAAGATGGGGGTTTGACCTGCCTCACAGCAGCTGGACCTTCCTACCTCCTTCCCTGCAACACAGCCTCCATCTCCCATTCTGTTAGCAAGGGAAGGAGCAAGAGCAAAGCCAAGGGTCCCCCCAAAGCCTGGAATCCCACATTCCCAACTGCTGGTGTTCATGGGGGAAGGACAGGAAACATCCTGCATGCTCCCCCTACAGTCCCTCCCAGCGACCCACATCACTGTGCTGCCAGCACTGCAGGATGGATGGGACATGGACACTGGAGCTGCACCAACTTTTCGGGGCATAGCCAGGCTGGGCAGAGTTCTGATGGGCTTAGGGCAGCTGCTGGCAGTCCAGGCCCAACCTGGGCACCTGTACACACATTCTTCTGGCCCTGCCAGTCTGGCAATGCCATGCTGCAGCCACATTCCCTGCAGGACCCAGCAGTATGGAGACAAGCCAGGGGTGTTTCTCCACCCTCCTAACCCTGCTCCAGATCTGCTCTAAATCCCAATGGAAAGGCAGACAGCAGCCCGGGATCCCATTGGGATCCCTGCCTCAGGGCTAGGACTGAAGCATGGATATGGGGCTGCCAGGACAGCTGCAGGCAGGTTTATTCCCAGCACAGGGCTGAAGTGGGGAACACAGGATGGGATATTCCCTGCTCATTTAGCCAGGCCCTTAGACATAATCTCCTGAAGAGCCTGGGCTGGGGCTTCCCCACTAACTCAGCTCTGCCACCCAGTGCCGCTTCCCGGGGAAATGCCACAGTGATTTATAAATAAGTGTAAAAAGAGACCAATGCACCTTTTAAGCAAAGGAAAACCATGGGGAGAGTTATACAACCAGTGACTCGAGCACAGCCGAGGCGCAGATCACGGAGCAGGCAGTGGGAGGCCCTTCCTGGGCGGCCCCTGAAGCCACCTGACTCAGTGAGCCCAGCCATGCCCGCTGTGCTCCCGGCTGTGCCAGGCACAGCTAACGGGACAGGGGCGTCTGTTTGAGGGAGATGAGCACCGAGCGCATCCGCGAGACATCCTTGCTCTGCTTGCTGCTCTTGGGGTTGAAATCACACAGCTGGGCCACCTTCTCCCACTCAGAGCCTGGGGTCTCCTCCTTGGACTCCTTCAGGAATGCTTCCTCCGAGGCCCTGCGAAGATATTGAGGGCTGTCACTGGCAGACCCCTTGCCAAGGAGACTCATCCTTCTGTCTTAAAAACCCTAGTGTTCCTGCTTCCTGTCCCTTTACTCCAGCTGATGAGCCCAGTGTCCTCTGGGACCAAGAGACACGCGATGCTCAAGTCTGCCTTTGGCTGCACTCACCCAAAACATCATTCATCCAGGGGTGCAGGAGTATCTGCCTGCTCCCAAGACTTCACCCCCATAGAGCCATCCCCAAAAAGGCATAAGAGCCCACGGCTTTGCATCTTCAACCAGCTCCCACAGAGGTGTTTCTAGGAGCTCCACTCATCTCCTAAAACTCCACCATTTGGAGACACTCAGGTGCATCATCCTCCCTCTGGTACCTCACCAGGCCAGTACCCAGTACCTCCCAGCATCCCCCCTTCCCTTGGCTGGGCAGACAGTGCTGGGGCCGGGACCCCCAGAGCCTTTGGGGCAGGATATGGTCTGTAAGAGGCACATACACGTAGCCAATGACATCGGCGTCCGGCTGCTGGTAAAAGGCTTTGTCAGCGATCCTAGCCCCGGGCACAGAGAGAGAGAGAGTGGAGCGGAGCAACAGGCAGGCAGAGGGTTAGAAAGAAAGAACAGAGGGGGTTAGTCCTCCCAAAGAGTGACCCACACACTTCAGCACACCAGGAGAACCTGGAGCCCAACCCTGCCCCCCCCTGCAAGCCCCAAGCAGGGGCAGAAGGCACCAAGATCCCAGGGTGATCCCAGTGTGGTTCAGCCAGAGCGGCTCTGCACAGCCACCAGAGCCACGCCAAGACCTGGGGACTCTCCCCTTGCTTGGCAAGGCTCTGTCCCTGCAGGGCTGGACCCCTCTGTGGGGAAAGAGACCCTCCAACATCCCAGGAAGGCAGACAGTCCTTTTGGCCATGCTGACCCTGACATACCTGTTGTTTGCTCGGTTCTTCTCCATCTGCTCATTCTGACGCAGGTTCCACTCCTCCAGGTCCTTCTTGGCCTTCTCACGCCACTCCTGCTCAGTCACCTTCGATGCCGCATCTAAGGCCCGAGTGAGACAGAGCCCATCAGCCACACTGGCACCTGCTGGGTGTGCTGAGCAGCCCCTTGGCAAGCAGGACAGCTACAGCCCCTCAGACCTGTCCCCAGTCCCCACCAATACCGGCCAAAAAGCACCACAGCCCTAAGGATATCAGATCTTTGGCAGGGGCATGAGACATCTCTTTGGGATGCAGCAGGGTCACCAAGAGGTGAGGGACTTCAAGGGCCCTGACTACCATGTCACAAGGTGCCACAAGCACAGGGGGCTACATGGCCTTGGGTCTCACCCAGCTCCTCCAAGCGCTTCTTCTGCTCCTCCCTCCACTTGCGGATGCTCTCGGGTTCCTGGGTCAGCCGGTCGGCCTTGGCTATGGCTGCGTAGGCATCCGTGGGGCCATTGGACTCCTGCGACACATGAGCACCTCACCATCACCAAGAGCCCAGCCCAGCCACCTCCAAGGGCTGGCAGCAGTCAGGACTCCACACTCCTAGCACTGACAACCCAAGATCAGAGGTAGGAAGGGTGACATCTTGGGACACGTGGGACAGTGTTCCCAAAGTGCTCTCCCAGCCTCAGGCCCTGTCACCTAAAGCCTTCCCAGCATCTCCCTCCTTGACTTGCTGCTCGCTGTCACCACAGCTCTTGTATCCTCCGGGCAGCCTCACTGCACAGGGCAGACACTGGCCTTGGAACTGCTCCCCAGGGATTCCCTGGCCCTCACTGGGGCCCAGACAGCTCCAGGACCGAGCTGCTTCCCTCACATCTGAGCTGAGGGCCCTGCCAGGCCAAGCACCTCCCCTAACACCTTCCACTGGCCAGATGCCCAGTCTGACACCAAGCTCAGCAATGGGATTACAGCTTTCTTCCAAGATCCTCAATCTAATTAAGTCTGTCCCATTCCTGATGCGATTATTATCCTGTAAACCAGGCCTGGGCAGCGCATATGCCCCACTGATGGGCACCAAGTGGGGTGAAGGGCTTGTGAGAGGCTTGCGCTGCTGAGAGCAGAGCGGGGCTTCAGGCTCCCAAAGGGATCTGAGACCCAGGTGCGTACCCCCGAGAGTCCCCTGGCCACAGGGTAAGTGGTTTTCATGGGAGATCCAAGTCCCATGGCAGCCCTATCCTGCCTCTGGCCTCTGTCAAGAGAGGCTCCTGCCTGCCCCAGAGACCTCCAGAAGCTACCCAGGCTGGAGAGAGGGGACTTCTTGGGGAATGGACGATTTGTCACCTTCTCTTAGGGCCCAGGCACTCCTTCATGGCACAAGCCACCTGCAAACAGATGTGGGGCAGATCATGGCCAGGTGGGACACATCTTCTCTTCAAAGAGAATGGAGCAGCCAGGACTCCCACAGGAGACCCAGACCTTTCCAGGAGCACCGTAGCTGTTCTGCAGCTGGATAGCAAACTCCAGTCAATGCTGGGGGCAGAACAACAGATTGCTGGCGCCATACCCACCCAACCTTCCTTAGCAGCCCTAGGCCAGTAAAAGGCTGAGCTCTCACCTGAAAGACATCTCCATTGACAGTGGCTCCTCCATTCTGGAAACCTGCTCGAGAAAAAGGAAGAGAGAAGGAAAAACACAACTATGGCAGCTGCAGATGATCCCAGAGAGGCTGGTGTTCATGAAACTACATCAGAACAGCTTCTGGGAGTTTCTCTGTACCTTTTTCAGCCCAGCACACCCATGGGACGACATCCTCCCAATGTTTTGTCCTTGGTGGGATTCAGCAAGCACCTCTCACTCTCCCACACAAACTTCTGCAAGCATTTATGTCTTTATGGTGTTTTCACTGGTATTTAATCTTATCTGAAGATTAGGGAAACTGCTCCAGCGTAAGACTAACACAGGCTACTGCTCTCACTGTAGAAACACAACCTGACCAACCCCAACCTGCAGAGGGATACAGCTGATCCAAGAGCTGCCGGCCAAGTGCCAAGGCAACTCTCCAGGGACACAGCCCATGGAAACACTCCTTGTGTTCCACCAGGACAGGAGGGCATGCCTGCAGGCCGAGGTCCTTGGGAGCCCACCTGGGATGAGCTGCAGGGTTGGTAATGAGGCACCCATCTACCCGCACAGCCCCAGAGAGCTGCACATCTGGGTAACAAAGCCAGCCCAGGCAGGGGGCTCTCTGCTGCCAGGATTGAAGAGGCTTTGAAGGAGTCACGCTCCAGGCCCTGAGCTTTCCCCAATGACCACAGAGCTTCTCCTGGCCAGCCAGCTGCAGGCACACAGTGCAGCTCAGGCCAGTACTGTACCCAAAGTGCTCAGCCCCATGACTACACCCAGCTCCAGCCTGTCTAACTGCATTTATCACTGTGGCGGTCAACACCTCTCCAGGCCCAGATCTGGCTCCATGGCCCTGTGTGCAGAGCTCTGAAACTACTGCTCCACAGACAGCATGAGGAGACCCTGTGGGGCTGGGTTAGGGGAAGGAGTCAGAGTCCTGTGGCAACAGTGCCTCCATGTCCACACAGAGCAGATGCCAAAGCCCCTGCAGGCTGGGGACAAGAGAGCAGAATTAGCACATTCTACCTTCAGGGCCCGGGACCACAACGTTCCCAATGGCAATATCTTCCATTTTGCATCCCAAAGGGCTCTCCTGTCTGTGGGGACAGTGACAAGGCTGTCATTGCTCCTCAGTGCCGCCTGGATGCCTTTTACACTGCCATAGCTGGGAGCACTGAAACATGGAGTCGGGAGTCCATCCAACCCGGGAAACCCAGCACAAGGGGGAGAAATCGCCCTGTAGCTGGCACATCCCAGCTCAGGATTCACCCCACATCCCCGAGGTTTGAGAAGCCCTTTAAGCCCAAGCACAGGCCCAAACGACCCTTGCTAGGATACCAGCCTGGCCCACAGGGTCACCCCGCCACCGGCCCATGAGATGCAGCACAGACCCCATCACCCACCGGGGATGCAGTGCATCCCCCGGGGAACCCAGCCCCGTGTGGATGCGGCCCAGATCCCTGCCTTCGAGGCAGAAAGGGACACAGCCCTCCATTACCCCACAAGGTCGGGAGCCCGCCCGCACCCACCGGGAGCGCAGCCGGGCGGCCCCCGCGGGCGTGCTCACCCTGTTCCGGCGGGGCCGCCTGCCCGCCCGGGGCGGCGGCCGCCTCGCCGTCGGTCGGCCCGAAGCCCTCATCGTTCTCGATGCCCGCGATCTCGCTCTCCTGCTGGGCCAGAAAGGCAGCGGCCGGGTCCTCCTCGGCGCCAGCGCCCTCAGATGAGGAAAAGAAGCCGAAGTCGTCGGCCATGACCGGCCCGCCCGCGCCGCTCCCGGTCCGGCTGCGCGGCTCGGCTGGGCTGGGCCCGACTGTGCCCGGGCGGAGCTGTCGCTGTCACTGCGGCGGCGGGCGGGGCAGCCGCGCTGACATCAGCACCGGGGCGGGCCCGCGGGCACGTCCCGCCTCCCCGCCAGCCGCAGCGGGCACGGGGAGCCGGGGCTGCCCGCCTGACTCCCCCGGGGTTCGACTGGCCGCGGTTCCGCCGCGCCGACCCCTCACACGGGCGCTCGTAGCCGCGGGTGGGAGCGGGGGCTCCTCACGGCCTCCTCCATTTTAGCGGCCGCCGCCATCTTGGGCCCGGCGCACGGGCGGCCCAGCGGGACGAGGGGTGCCGGGCAGGAGCCACCCGGCGGGACCGGAGGTAGCGGGCAGGACCCACCCAACGGGACCAGAGGTGCCCAGGCAGGACCCACTCGGTGTCCGGCAGCCCCTGCGGTGACGGGAACACAGCCAGCTCCCGGGGGTCTTCGGCTCATATTCCCCCACCCCCCTCGGGCTCAGGGCCCGCTCCCACAGCAACAGGCTGCCCCCTCATCCCCGGCCTGTTCCGGGAACACCCGAGCAGCCCTTGGCACGCTTCGGAACTCCTCGTTTGTCCGCCGGGAACACCCGAGCGGTGCTCGGCACACTTCGGAACTCTACGTGCGACCACCGGGGACACCCGAGAGCGGCCACCGCCGCCGATGGGATTCGGGCATCTCCGGACAGGCCCTAGAGCACTTCGGTTGTGTCCGGAATGCGGCCCGGCAGTTCCGGCGGTGGCCGATAAACAGCCATTGGCAGCGCCGCGTGGGGCTGGGGTGGAAGTGTGGGTGGGCGACGTCACTTCCGGAGAGTGACGGAGCGGCGGGTCAGAGGCGGCAGCAAAATGGCGGCGCCTGAGGAACGGGAGCTGACGGCGGAACAGACCGAGAAGCTGCTGCAGTTCCAGGTGCCACGTCCCGGGGGGCCCGTGTCGGCCGGCGGGAGCGGGGGAGGCGGTGCATGGACACGGAACGGGCTGAGCTGGGCCCGCCCCGCCGGCGCTGGGGGGTACGGGGCTCACGGAGCCGGATAGGCCCGTCCTGGAGCGGGGTGTCGAGCTGGGCATGAGGGGACGGTGAGAGGAGAGACACCTGTGGTCCCGGTCCTGGCCGGGGTGAGTGAGGTTTCCGTGCCCCTTACACTTCGTCGGGGCGGTGTTCTGTCATCGGTAATTGAGAGGTGACTGCTCAGTACACTCCTTGCAGGAAAAACTCCTTGGTAAGTCCCGGCCATTTTAATTAGTCTGAAAATTTTCCTTTTCGTAGCTGGGGGAGCCTTTCCTGGCACCGAGACAGAGTTATCCAGTGGGTTTCTCTGGAACATGGTTCCTGCCCCTCACGATTGGGTAACGCCGCTGGAGACTGTAATGATCTAATCTGTGTCTGCTACACAACACAGGCAAGGTCGCTTAACCTTTGCTTTGCGAGGCCTGGGGCTGTGTGGCCGATGAATGATCATAAACACAGTCTGAAGATGTGGTTTGTTGGGGAGAAAATAGTGCTGGGCAGCTGAAATTCTTAGGGTTGCTCAGTGAGGAGTGACTAAATGTGGTGAGCAATGAAAATTACCTTCAGGTGTCTTGGGTTTGTTTCTGAGCTGTAGGACACCATGTGGTATTCCTTGGATTGCAGTTCTTTTACAAATACCCTGATCACTTTTAAGAGTGCTTTGTCTGCTTTTGTTGTGTCACATGATTTTTTTAAGGCTGTGCATTGAAAGTTTGGTGTGATGTAACTGTAGATTTTAAGGGACTCCAGAGGCATCTGGCCCTGCCTTCCCCAGGTGACACAGTGCAGGAGTTTGTCATTCCACTGACTGACTTCCCAAGCCTTCACCTGATTCACAGCCCCCTGACTTAATTAACGTGCTGAGGTGTTTTGCCATGACTGGACCTAGGAGGAAACTTGCTTTACAGATGTCCCCTCTAAGTCTACTGCAAACTGAGTTCTTTGGGTGGTCAAATACAGACAAAAGGCACAGAGCAATGATAGCCATTGCTGTGCCTGTGCTGCCTGGTGAGTAGGTGAGGGTTTTGCACGTATAAATGTCCTATTCTCTTGCTGTGAAAGATCCTGGTTCTTGCTCATCTGTTTGATCTAGACAGGTAGCACCAGCTGCTCCCACCACTGACTGCTGCTGTTTTCAAACCCCTATGGGTAGCTGTGAAGTGAAATAATCCTGTTTCCCTGTGCTCCCTGGTGTTGTCATGGACAGAGAACCAGAAGGAAGAATTCATACTTTAGTCCAGCTTCCTTGTCAAGCTCTGGTTTGAGGCACAGGGAAGCACTCCTCAGGCTGTAAAGGGAAGACATTTTTTCACTTAACCACTGCTGTGCAGAGCCAGATGTGAAAGCTGTGGTCCAGAAAGCTTGGATACCAGCCAGGATCCTCCCTCATCTGAGGTGTGTTGGATCAGCTTTCTCCAGGGCTAATGGCAGACCCACTGGTGATTCCTTCCCCTCTGATATGTCCCACCTAGCTGAGAAGGGCTTGGGTGTGAGTCCTGCTGCATCCTCAAAAGTAAATCAGTCCTCTTGGAAGAGATGTTTTTTCTCAGACTCCAGTAGGAAGAATGAGGTGTTTGGGGAGATTAAGTAAGTGTCATTAAAATAATTTGTACATTGCCTACAAGTCAGCTTGGAAAGCCTTCAGGGATCCCTGCTGACTTTGCAGGGAACAAACACTTCGGTGCTTTCAAGGATAATTTCACACTTTGTGATGTGCCATCATAAGTAGGCTGTACAATATTCCATGGTGACAGAGCACTGCACTTCCACAGAAGGTTATATCCCACTGCACTGTGCTGTGAGCAGCAGAGCAGACCAGGAAAGAAGGCAGGATGACAAGGATGAGGTAAGGAATAGTAGAAGGCCCTCAGTGAAATAGAGAGCCACAGGGAGGGAAGCATTGAGCAAGGACTGCTCTTCACCTAGCAAACAGCTCTTTGGGGTGAAGATGCTGTTGCCCCAAACTGTTTATCCTACTTCTGCTGGAGAGTGCACCTTTCCAGGCAGAGGTGAATGTGCTGTCCTGTCCTGGCCTGAGCTGTTGGGCACGGCTCTGTGTTAGTGCCTGCTCTGCATTAATTCTACTGCTGTTTGTGTGCTGGGTTCTGTAGTGCTCATTGCAAACAGCTTTGCTGGCAGAAAGCTGAAACCAGCAGCTTCCTTCTTGTGGGCAGGGCTGGAACAGGGCAGCTGTCTGCACCATGCTGGGGCAGGTTAATAAAGGAAAAAAAAAACAGTAGAGAGAACTGGGATAAATTTGAAATGAAAGCAACAAAGCCTCTTGCATACTTTCAGCCTCCCATTTACTGCCAGAGAGCTGCCTAATAATGTAAGGGAATAAAAGCATCTAAATTTTTCATCTGTCAAGACCTAGCTGTCCTGACATTTGGAGAGAGAAGTTTACTGTGAACAGTTTAGGAAAGCTGTGGAGTTGTGATTCATTTGGGAGATGGAAGAAACAGCAGAGCAGCTTTTCTAGGATCTGGTTATTGATCCGTGCCCATTACACTTGGGCTGATGTCTGATATTGTAATATGCTAATGTAAAGTAATGGAGTGTTATTTGCAAGACAGTTGGCACTCATATAATCTCTGACTTCAGCTGGGGAAAACAGAATGCTCAAGGCTGGATATGGCTCTGATTTAGGGGAAGGAGGAAACCTGAAACTCCAGGCAGCTTTCCCACTCAGTGAATCGATCAAAACCCTCAGAAAGGCATTTGCTGTAATATGCAATGAGAAATTCTTGGTTAAGGCGTTTTTCCAGTTAGAACTCAGATGTTCTTTACCCTTGGAAAGTAATTCTCTGGATTTGGCAGTGGGTTGGGAAGTAAGAGCAGTGCCAGTTAGTCCTGTGGATTTGCATCTCCTGTGCTGCGTTTCAGCATCGGAGTGGATCTGTAGAGGCAACGGTTTCGTAAGTCCAGTTTACAACCTTTGTCCACTCAGAGTATTCCTTCTACTTTTGAAGCATGAAATTGTACTTTCCACTCTTTCAGTATTGAGAAGATTCTGAGCAGTCTCAAAGGTGAGAGATACAAATAATTACCTCCAGCAAAAGTTTCCTTATGCTTTACTATAACACTCTTGCTTTGCGTGGTGGTTGAGAAGGCACTATTGAACTTTTCTGGCATTTGTGGAATTTAATATTTTGGTTTTTGACATATTGGCCACTATGTTGAGCTTGGATTTATTTGAAGGTTTGCGAGTGCTGGTTTAATGGGACTAATTTTAACTACTTATTATGCCTGTAAGATTCATGCTTCTAAGGACCTAATAAGAGATCTTCTAAGAACTAATAAGAGATCAGAGCAGTAATGTTTGAAGATGCTGGTTATTCTCTTAGCCCTGATGATACTTAGAATGTCCTGGTTTGTGATGTATGTAAGTTTGCAGCTGATCAAAGTTCACCAGAGATGCTGAGGCAGTGGAAATTATGTGGAGTTTCAAGTTTCTGATCTGTTTCCATGACTTGGTGAAGCAGGGGCCGTAGGAATGCCATGGGGGTGATAATGACCAGTATCAGTGTTTGCCAGCAAGAGTTGTCTGAAGTGGCAGTTGAACTGTGGTGCTGCCATTCCTTACATCGGGCGTGGGTCATTCTGAGCCCTGGTGTGTCTCCCAGAACATGGTGGAGCTGTGGTGTATCCAGTGGAGCGCATCAGAGTAACAGCCAGCAAGGTGCTGAGTGTTAAAAGCTGCCTTTGCCTGGCAGCTTTTCCTGCAGTGTTTTATTGTGAAGCCTCATTGATCAGACAAGTGGCGGGAGCTCGGCACTGTGCTGCTTGGAGTGGCTTTGTCACTTCTGCTTTGAGTTGAGAGCAGCTGAATTAAGATGCTAAGGAAAAAAATAAAAGGAAATTCACCTCCCTGGAGAGCTCGTGTAGAAGACTGAGAAGTGGCTAGAGCTGCCTGTGACTGTGGTGGTGGTCAAGAAGAGTGAAGTTGGCTGGCTCTGGTGTCTCTGTGGAGCTCAGATGGTCTTGCAAATGCTGCAGTGTTTCAGTGCTCATTAAATGCTTGTTGGTAGCTCTGCTGCTTTCTGACCTAAAACTGCAGAAGAATTTTGCATAATTTAAAAAGGAGGGAATACTCGGTGATGTTCTTAGTGCTCACAGATAATCCCGGCATTTAGAGGCAAAGGTGTAAATGAGTTTCTGAATCTTGTAAGCACCAGCAGAATTTCCAGAATATTGGGGAGTGATGATCAGAAAACTTTCAAGGCTCTGCAATAAACACATTGTGACTCCACTGTAAAATCAATTAATTGAGTATATTGCAGGTGCCTTTAATGGTGTCCTTATAAAAAGACAATGAAGTGCCTGCTGTAGGAAAACAGGTTGAAAAAATAAAGGCAGAATGCAAAATAAATTGAATTAAAAATAAATAAAAAATAAAGTCAGGGTACAAACCCAAAATTTTACTCTGGGAAGCACATCTTCAAAGAAAGATAGCTGAACTTAAACATTAAATGATGAAACTGAGTGATAATCAAAGGTATTCTAGCAGCAACAGTTGAGTTTACTGAGCTTTATTTCTTCTATGAAATCCAGTTCTGCAGCGTTCCCTTGCAAGGCTTGCGGCAGACTTACTTTTTAATAAATATTTATATACCACTGAACAGCGACTTGAAGTGCTTTTTTTTTTCCTGAGCTTCTGCAGTCACAGTGCTTTAAGCAGTCTGATTGGGTCTGTGCAGTAGAATGAAACAATGATTTTTGCCCAGTGGATTGGAGAGAAGGTGGTGATCTGGACACTTTGTGAGAAAGAAGCCAAGAAATGCTCAAAAGTTTGAACTGAGCCCAGAGGTTGAATAGAGCATTTGTCCACAGTGTTTGTTACTCGGGTGGAAATGGCATGTGGAATGTATGAATGGGGGCAGGGAGAGGAATAGATGCACCATCCTTCTCCAGTAAAAAAGAAATTCAGTGCATTCTTAACTGGTCAGCCTGTCAGGAGTCCATCAGGGGCTTTTCAAGAAAGCAAGGAAAACACCTGCTCAGACCTTAAAGCAAGTGCAGTGGGGAGGGATGTTTGTGGTACAGTGACAGGGGTGTTCCTTCAGCAAACGTTTGTCTCTGTTCAGGAGATATTGATGTGGCTTCCTATAATAACAGACACAATTGTTTGATCTCTTGTGCAGAAATTCTGATTGGCACAAGGCTAAAATACACCCAGTGGCTTTGAAGTTTGTCAGTGTGTTTGGACTTTTTCTGTTTCAGGCCCTGTGTTGGACTGTTCCTGCTTTTTTTACTACACTGTTTACTATTTTACTTCCCCTGTGGTGCTGGGAACATCACCTTCAGTAATGCCTTGCTCATTTTGGTTTTAGTTTCTGTTTATGCTGGCAGTGAGTGGAGTAACAGTCATCTTGAGTTTTCAGAAATGCTTTGTCTGTATTTTGAGTTCAAGATGATGTTTGAGGGCATTGGCCCGGCACATCTTTCCAGAGTGGAGCCTGTGGGCAGTATTGTGTGAAACCCTTGACTGTGCTGAGTGCTGTTGTAGTGACAGACCTTGGGCACACTGAGAGTTGGCTGGTGCTGGAAGAGTGCAAAGGCCTGTTTGAGGCCTCCTGTGTGTTTACAGGTCACTCTGCTCTTAAACTCAGAGCAGGGCACTTAAAAACTGAGCATTGTGATAATGTGTTGCGGTAACTCCCACCATGTGCTCATGCCTTGTTAAGAGCAGTCAGAATGCAGCACTTCTGGCACTCATCTGCTTTTATTCTCCTCCTTTAGGACTTGACTGGCATAGAGTCCATGGACCAATGTCGCCACACACTGGAGCAGCACAACTGGAACATAGAGGTACCACTGAAAATGAGACTTGTAGCAGTTTCCAAGTACCTGGATTAAATGCAGCCCGCTGTGGGGGGGGCCCTACCAGTAAGATTAATCTGACCCCCCCTGGATTTACCCAAGTAGCTCTTTAGAGCTGTATCTCCACACATCTGGAGAGCTGATTTCAGCCAAACACAGCAGAGTCATTATGGCTGTGAACAATCCCTTGACTGGCACACTATGTGGCCTCCCATGGAGCCTGTGTGCTGGCTGCCATGGAGAAGGCTTTCCACATGGGGAAGAGCACTGGGGGTTGCTGTTTGTCAGGATTTGTGCTTATCCAGTGCCCTGGGGCTGTGGACAAGTAATACCCACTGTCACTGTCCAAAGCATAAAAACCATAAAGTGCCTGAAACCTCCCTTTGCTCTTTTTTATGTCAAAGGCAGCTGTGCAGGACCGACTGAACGAGCAAGAGGGTGTCCCAAGTGTCTTTAATCCTCCTCCACTGCGGCCGTTGCAGGTCAATACAGCTGACCACAGGATCTACAGCTACGTTGTCTCAAGGCCACAGCCAAGGGCAAGTTATCTTACAGTGGATTTTGTCCTGCTTCTTGGCTGACTCTCTATGAATACAGAACTTGCAAGCAGGGAAAGAAATTGTTTTCTTTGCATGCTCTTATCTCCTTTCTAAATATTTTATCTTACAAAAACAAAATGTAGGCTGTTCCTTCAGTTTCTGTTACTGCTTTGGAGATTTTCTCCATGCTGTGATTCACAGTATGAGGACATTTTTTTTTGTCATAGACTGTCTTGCTGTGGTGTAGTAAAGCCTTTATATCAGTTGAACTGGAGCAAAGGACTGTCCCCTCCATGTGGCAGTGATCATGTTTTTCTTTTTAGAGCCCCCCTTAAATGTGTACTAACTAAAATACAGTATTACTCTCCATTAATGTTTTACAAACAAATTTGCACAAGCACCTGTAAGACTTGATGCTGTTAGGCTTTTTGTATAGCCAAGAAAATTAATTCCTTATTTGTAATTGCAGGGCCTGTTAGGATGGGGTTACTACTTCATAATGCTTCCATTCCGATTCACCTATTACACGTTACTTGATATATTTAGGTAAGTCCTTGTTTGTGCTGACTCACTTATTGACTGCATCAGGGAACACACTAGCTCGGATTTGGCTGGATCTCTGTCGCTTAGATCTTCAAGCCTCGTGGCAGATTTTCCATTTGTTTCCTTAACTGTCATTATCTGTGGCCTTGTAAAGTTCCTGTTTAATAGGAAATAAATCTTGTTGCAGAGAAAAAGAGCACCTTGCAGCTCTGTAAATGAAGTGTTTAATTGGGTGTCTAACTCCACACAGCCTTACAGACTGAGTGCCACACAAAGGGGTTGCAAAACGGTGTCCAGCTGTTTGGTATTCTTGGACAAACATCAGAATCGTATCCCATTGGGCTGGGCTGCAGATTAACCTGCCCTAATTCCTGGAATTTTTTTTGGCAAAACCCAAACTGTAAACACCTCTGCTTTATTCCCTTTGCTGTCTTTTGCCTCTTCTCCCTTTACTGCCCCAAAGCACTAATTCTCCTTGTCTCCTTTACAGCATTGATAGAGGGAAAAAGGAATGGTAGTGGTGGTAGATAGCCAGTAGTCCTGCCATCTGCCCTGGTTTGGCAGTTTTCCCTGTTGTATTACTTTTTTTCCCCATTAAAGACATTTCCAAAGTTCATTGTATCTTCTGTGCATCAGTAGAACTAAACAGCTCTGATAACTGCCTTGAAGTGAAGCAGTTTCAGCTTCACTTCAAGGAATGACAGTTTCACAGGACTCATAGTTAATGTTCTCTTTCTGCAACTCTTTGTACATTGGAATTGTTAGTTCTGGATTAGCAGAAATGCAGTTTTCAAAGTTTTCTGGACAAAACTGTGTGGCTTTTAACAGCCCATCTTTGACTAAATTCTTCAAACCTCCTACTGTTGGTGTGGCTTATGCCTGATGCTTCAGAGGAAGCTGAAACTGTTTAATCACACAGAACTCAGATCCTTACTGATCCCTGGCATGAGATGAATCTTCACTGGGGGTTGGTTCTGTAGCAGTGGTATCAGTGTGGAGCAGAATGCCAGTTTAGGTTCAGATTATAAATGTTCAAGGGTCTCAGCTATGACTTTTTTCCTCTTTATGAATCCCAGTGACTATCTGTAGAAAAGAAAACCTGTGCCTCAAGAAGTCAGTGAGCTGAATTTCCAGTGTCCTTTGCTTCCTTCCTAGGTTTGCTCTGCGTTTTATACGCCCTGATCCTCGTAGTCGGGTCACCGACCCAGTGGGTGACATTATTTCGTTTATTCATATGTTTGAGGAAAAATATGGGAGGATACACCCTGTCTTCTACCAGGGAACTTACAGCCAGGTCAGTGTCATGTGTTGCTGCCTAGGTCCTGGGGAGTGGTGATTTTGCCACGTGGTATCAGGGCCTACATGGCAAAATTTTCATCTATAAGCCCAGTGTTTATCCCCAAACTCTCTGAACAGGGTAATGGAGAGCTAGTGAACAAGTGTATTGGGAAACCAGTGTCTGCCAGGCTTGATGGTTTGCCAAGCCTGCAAAGTTGGAAAGCAAAGCTACTCTGGCTGTTCCTCGACCGTCTGTGTGACTCTGTAGCCAACAGCTTTTCTTTGTAATCCTGCCTTTGTTTTTATAAACTGGCGTGCTGTGCCAGAGTCTGTCCTTCTGTTCACGAAATTGGGATTAACTGCCTGGGCTTGTATCACAATGCAACTTCATAACAGTTCAGGGACTCAAAATTGAGAGGGAGCCCCTAAGAATTTATGGGAGGTGAGTGTCCCATATATCAAATCTGAGGGGGCTCTCCGTAGAAGAGGGATATCCCCATGGACATTGCCTCTTGCACAGCTTCTCTCAGCCTGGCCAAGGGAAGGGTCTCCTGCAGAGCCTCCCATCAGACACTTGGATCAGCACTGCTTCCCAAGTGCCTGGGGGAAAACTGTCAGTGCGTGTCTGCTCCACACTGCACAGTGATGGAGCTCACCGCCTCTGCAGCTCTTTTAGGCTCCTCTGTCATTCCTGGAATCCAAACTCAAGTACTTGTGGAATGGTTAGGCTACCAAAACTCAGTGCCAGTAAAACAGGGAGCATATTGTGCACTTATCCTGTGGTCTTGTTAAAAATGCTCTTGGGTGGGTGGAATCCAGACACTATAGATGTGGAAAGGGAGGGATTCTTTTCTTTGTTGTCTGGTTTTTGGGAGGCCTGCAGCATTATTTCTTACCTGTTTTAATAGAATTTTCATTTGGTGTGATTTGAAGATTGTATCCTGTGCAGACTCAAGGGAAAGCTCAGCCTTGGCCACTGTGAGTCCAAGGGGTGAAGGAGGTTCTTCACTGCTAGCTGAGTCTGGTGAGGCAGCTGAGGTGTCAGTCCATGTCATTGCCTACCCAGTTTCACTCTGAGTTCAGTGTTCCCCAAAGCCACATCCTGAGAGGATATGAGAGAACACCACTGTAGCCCTCTTAAATAAAGGCTCATTTAGAAGGTCTGACAGGTTCATCCTCCACTGCTGCTTCACTCAAACCACTCTAGTGGCAGAGTACAGGCCTGGGTCACTCCAGCCTTGTGGGTGCTGCATTCCCCTTGCCCAGAGACCGTGTAACTTTACCTGCTCTGCTCTTATGCCAAGGCACTGAACGATGCCAAGCGGGAGCTGCGCTTCCTGTTGGTTTATCTTCACGGGGATGACCACCAAGACACAGATGAGTTCTGCCGGTAGGTAGGAGAATTTCCCAAGTACCTGTCTTTGTATTTGAAATTCAGCTTCACTCACATGGTCTCTTCTCATCCCCCAGCAATACACTGTGTGCACCTGAGGTCATCACCCTCATCAACACTAGAATGCTCTTCTGGGCTTGCTCAACCAATAAACCAGAGGGATACAGAGGTGAGTGTGTCCCTCCTGGGCTTTACCTGTCCTCTCCTGTCTCTGTAACAAGCCAGATGCTCTTTGACAGATTTACACATGTAAAACACTCTCTTGTCTACTTGAACAAAATACAACAGATTTCAGGATTGCATGGGGAAATACATGTGTTGGTTTCCTGGGATATTTCAAAGGTTTGGATGCCAAGGAAATACATTCTGATCTTCACCTCCACCATTCTGTGTGTTTCTTGGCAGTTGTAGTTCTGTGCTCATTGCTGTGGGCATTTAGGCTGCTTTCAGTGCCTTGTCAGTGGGAGTTGGTGGGTGTGTGCTGGGGATAAACTGAGTGGAAAAACAAGTATCCAACTAGATCTGTCCTTAACCCTGGCTCCTGTGATGCCTGAGGCCAGGAACGACTTGTTAGGTGCATTCTTTCCCTTTCTGAGACAGTCACCTTAATCCACAACCAATCGCTTTGTCTCCTCAAAAGCACACAGTGTTTGAGAACTGTTGATACCTGACCAGACAGCAGTTTGGTAAGGATTTGCTGCAAGTGGAGCCTTTTCCCAAAGTTTTGTTCATGGCTCCTGTGTTGTTTCGACCATTTCTTTTTCATGGTCAGGAAAATGCTACATTTGGGTCACTCTTGGTTCCATAGTTCTGCTCCCAGTTACCGACAACTTGAGAGAACAGCTCTCTGAGGAGACAGTCTTTGACTTATTCCTGTTTCATTGCTGCAGTGCTTTGGAGTCAGCCTGGGAAGCAGAGCTGGAAGGGATCGTGACCTTCCATTAAATCCCTGAGCTGCTCTGGTTTTGTTTGGGGGGCTCCATTGGTAACAAAGGCTCCAAGTTGCATGATGTGCCATGTGAGTTTCAAGGAGGGAATCAACAGCCATATATGAACAGTAACTTAAGCACATCATCTGTTCCATTCCTTGATTCAGAGAGAGCCTGCCTCCAGCAAAGCCAACCTAAATTTGTTCAGAAATGTTCAATGTGGACATACTTCCATCCCCCCATGACAGTTTCTTCCAGAGTCCAACCATCCCTCATCACCTGAGCAAATGTTTACATGTACTTGTCCTGTGTTTCTCTTCCTGCAGTGTAAACCCGTGGCTTTGTCCCATTTTCAATGGACATTCAGAGCCATTTACTTCCTTTCTGCTTGAGTTAAAAGAGCCTTTTTTGGTTACTTGAAAGCTTGGGGGTTTTTTCCCGTCAGTCATTTCCTCCCTTTGCTAACTTACAGGGTTTGATTTTCAAAGTGGAGCCTGAGGCCCTTTTTTGCCTTGGAAGAGAGAATATCTGGGGAAGGTGCTTTCCTTGGCCCTCAGTGATGGGAAACCCTTGTGCTGTACCCCTTGGTGACCCTTGTGTCTGGGGTGGTGACGTTTGTGCCTGTTCCCAGTGTCGCAGGCCCTGCGGGAGAACACGTACCCGTTCCTGGCCGTGATCATGCTCAAGGACCGCAGGATGACCGTGGTTGGGCGGCTGGAAGGCCTCATCCAGGCTGATGACCTCATCAACCAGCTGATGTTCATCATGGATGCCAACCAGACATACCTGGTGTCCGAGCGCCTGGAAAGGTAAGGGTGGGACCAGAGCCCCAGCAGCACAAACCGTGCTGAGGCAGGCTCTGCTCTGTCCCTTCCTCCCTCCGACACCGTGTGTAGGCACATAGCTCAGCACCTCCCGTTCTGTAACACAGCCCATGGGCTCTCCTCTTACCAGGGGCGTCATCAGTACATAAATTCAGGCCATCTTATAGCCAGGGAGCCAGATGGGTTGCACACACAATCCCACCACTGAAAGGTGGATGTGAGTACTCTGTTCTCTGCAATTGGAGCACACCTTTGGCATGCTGGAGCTTTGCAGGGAAAGCTTGAACAATAACCAGTAGGATCCAAGTGGGAGCAAAGGCACTGCAGGCAGGAGAGCTGGTGTCCACAGCTGTGTGCTGCTGCCTGGGCTGGCTGTACTGAGCTCTGGCTGCTTTTCTGGTGGGGCCTCACAAGTCCCTGGTGACTCTTAGGGACGTACAGGTTGCATCCAAAACAGGATCTTACCATTTAACTTTCTATCTGTCCCTCCTCTGCCCCATGCTCTGTATGTGAGGACCCAGTAATACGTTCCAGTTTATGAAATGTGCAAGGGACTACCTGAAGGAGATGAAACCAGGAAGAATCTCAAATATGAGGCAGGAATCCTGGGCACTGTTCGTGTACTGTCTGTCAGCTATGTCAAGCTGCAGGGGTTCAGAAGCCTTTTAAGTTCAATTTTACCCACCCTTGGGAAGCAGTTTAATTGTGAGGGACTGTGCAGACCTGGCTTGGCCTTTTGGGAGCTTGTGGTACCCCAAGGCATTACTTGCTGTGTGCTTCTATGAGTTGGAGGCTGTCCCTGCACTTTTGGGCCTGCCCTCAGCCTGCCATCACTTTAGGGCCTGTTAGCCCTGACCACTTCCCAATCGTGTTTGCAGGGAAGAGAGGAACCAAACCCAAGTGCTGAGGCAGCAGCAGGACGAGGCATACCTGGCATCCTTGCGTGCGGACCAGGAAAAGGAGCGCAAGAAGAAGGAGGAAAGGGAGAGGAAGAAGAAGAAGGAGGAGGAAGTGCAGCAGCAAAAACTGGCAGAAGAGAGGCGGCGGCAGGTGAGAGCAGAGGGATTGCAGGTGGGGCTGCAGTGTCCTGTGGGATGCCTGGCCTGCAGTAGGAATCGCTTGTCTTGCTTCGGGCTTAAGCATTCCCGAGGCTCCTGGAGCAGCTGTGCTGCAGGGGACAGGCACAAAGGTCAGCTGAGTGCACAGCCATTGCTCCTGCTCCCTCCTTGCCTTGCAGACACTGCAGGAGGAGAAGGAGAGGAAGTCGGAATGCCTTCCTCCAGAGCCCCATCCCGACGACCCAGAGAGCGTCAAGATCATTTTCAAGCTGCCTAACGATTCCAGAGTGGAGCGGCGATTCCACTTCACACAGTCATTGACGGTGAGCTTGGGGCAGAGCTGAGGGGCCTTCCAGAGCAAGGGCTGAAGAGACTTGCAGGTGGCTTTTTTCCCTTGGATGTGCCAAATGGTGACCTTTGCTGAGAGCCTTGGCAGGCAGAGCTGCTCCTTGGTAAGGAGAGTGCTATAGGGCCTGGTTCCACCAGCTTGGAAGAGCAGAAAAAGTGGCAGAAGCTGTTTTTGCCTCCTGAAAAGCTGGAAGGTGTCTCTGCCCGTGAGTGGGCAGGTTGGGACGAGATGATATTTCAAGTCCTTTCCAACCCTTAACATTCTATAATTATATAGAATATAAATATTCTATTATAATTCCACTGCTCCCTATGAAATAAATGTGTAGGAAGAGTCAGAAACAGTGTCTGGTTTCCCCAGTGCTCTGTGCCCTGTGCCAAGCCCAGTTTGATGTGTGCCAAGGAAATGGCTGTCTCAGGTCTACAGTGCAGTGATGGTGCAAATTTGGGAGCCTTCCCCCACGAGATGCCAGGGATTCACTCTGCCTGTGTCACTGCTCCCCCAGCTGGCAGTTATTTCTGTGCTTCTTTCGCAGGTGATCCACGACTTCCTGTTCTCCTTGAAAGAAAGCCCTGAGAAGTTCCAGATTGAGGCCAACTTCCCTCGCCGTGTCCTGCCCTGCCTCCCTACAGAGGAGTGGCCCAACCCCCCGACGCTGCAGGAGGCGGGACTCAGCCACACGGAAGTCCTCTTTGTGCAGGACCTCACGGACGATTGACACTTCCTTTTGGTTTTGTTTTTGTTTGTTTCGTTGTTTCGTTGTTTTGTTTTTTTTTCCAGAAGACACAAAACGGAAAGAGAAATTCATATTATTATTATAATACAATATTTTTTTTAAAAGACTGCGTACAAACGAGGGATCAGAGACCACATGGCCCGTGCCAGCTGTGCTGTGTGTGTGCGCTGGCGAGAGGACGCGTGCACACGGCCATCCCCTGCACCGGGGGGCACACAGGGGGGAGCTGGTGTTGCCCCTCCGCCCTCCCTGGGGAGGAACAGGAATGGCAGCTCTTGGTAATTATTGCTTTTATTGATGACAATAATAATAAAACCCCAGCAACCCAACATCTTGTGAAGATTTGATACTCTGCTGCTCCTGAGAGACACAAGACCGAGCACCGGAACGTGCTGGGATTGGGGTGGGAGGAAAGGGCTGGACAGACTCTCTTCAGCTTCCCTCTGTGTATAAATACTGTTCTTTTAATATTTCTCTTGCTTTGTAATGACCAAAGGAGATTGGGGTTGACTATAGTATTAACTTTTTGATAAAGAGCTGGTTCAATTCTTACCCATGTGGGGCCTTGCCCAGGGTTCTTAGCCTGCGTAGTGTAATAAACTCTGCCTCTAGCATGTCTGTGCTGATGCTTTCTGCCCCTGCTCCAGGGAGGGGGTCAGCTGCTCTGGCACTTGTGGCTCCCAGAACTGGGGGTGCACTCAGCTTCCAGTCTCACACTGGTGATTTTGTGCCCATGGAGCTGTTGCATGAGATAAGAGCGTGCCCAGCATGGGCGACGGCAGGGCTGGGGCTGCTGCTGTGCCACCTCCTGTGGCATCGGCTCTGGGCTCAGGGAGGGAGGGAGCTGATGAGGCTGGGTCAGCCCCCGTGGAGCAGCTGGGAGGTGGAAAAGGTGTGGGAGGTAAGGCTGGTCCCTGCCAGAGGCTTGGCCCGGGCTGTGGAGCTGTGCCATCAGCTGCCCAAAGGCAGAGGGGTAGGAGCCTCTTCCTGCAGTAACCTGTCCTGGAGCCAAGAGTGGTTGGGGGTGGAAGGAATCTCAACACGTCATGGGCAGGAACAGAGGAAAGCCTCTTCCCTGGCCCAGCATGGGAATGGTGGAGGGTTGGGATGGAGGAGAGGTGGAAGGTGTCCCACTGCTGTGGCTGGAGCCACCCAGGGAGCTGTGCTGTCCCGGGATAGCAGTCAGGAGGAATTTCCCATCTCTGCGCAAGCTGTCAGGGGGCTCTAGGTGAAGAGAGGGTGTGTGGGGCTGCTCAAAACCAGATCCTGCTGGGGGCAAAGCAGCCAACCAGTCCCTGCTCCCACCCTCTGGCTCTCCTGAGCTCTCCTCCAAGCCTCTCTCCAGGGCCCTTCCAGCTGCAGCAGCTCCTTCCCATCCCTGGCCCCCCTCTTCCCCTCAAGCCCCCATGGAAACAAGAGCTGGGCCCAGCGTGTTGGTATACATCATACATTTATTAGTGAATATCCCTCTCAAAATCAGCCACAACATTAAAAAAAATAATGATTGCACTACTTGGTCAAGCAGAACTAGCAACTTTCATTTTAAAAAAAGTACAAATCTGTTAAAAATTTCAATCAGTATAATACACATATATATAATACAACATACTAGTTATGTTAAATGCTACAAAACCAATATGATTCCAATGGAATGGAAAAAAACAAACACTTTTAGAGCTTTAAGAACCTTTTTTTCTATATATTAGCCTTTTTTCAAATACATACATGGGAAAAATGAGGTAACTGTAAAATGTGCAAGTAACAGAGCAAAAAAAATTATATATATATATTTATATATATATATATATATATATAAAAACTTTCTAACACAGAACACACGTCCTAGCACCTTCCGGGGAGCCGCGGGGAACGCGGGGGTCCCACCGGAGGGCCCGGGGACTGGTATAATAGAACAGTAAACAGTCCACTATCCCACCACAGGAATTCATTGGTAAACAGTGGTATCTACAGCGCAGTCAGCAATCACAAACACCCTAAATAATTGTTTTTTAGTATTTTTTTTGTCATTTTTTCTTTTTGTTATTTTTTTTTAAATGATACTTTTAGCTGCTCATTGGAATAAATTCTGCAGCACACGAGCTGTGAGCTTTCGAGTCGCCGTCAAAGGACCGTAAGGCTTTCCTGGCTCCCTGGGCACCGCGAGGGCGGGAGGGGAGGAGGGGGCGTCTCCGGGGGCGCGAAGCCGGGGACTCCTTTGGTTATCTGTCACTGAGTGAGGGACGGGGAAGGGGCCAGGGTCCTGCCCAAGGGGCACCGAGCCCAGCGGTGCCGGCACCCGTGCCACAGCGGAGCGGGTGGCGCCGGGCTGGGGCCCTTGGCCTCGATGCTCCGCACAGAGGGCAGCCGCCGGAGAGGTGGGAAAGGGCGGCGAGGGGGAGCTGGTCCGTAGCCCCCCCACCGCTCGCCACCCCCCCGCGCCCGACCGGGCAGCGTCCGGGGCCGGCCCACCGGTGGCTGGCACTGCCCTCTGGCCCTCAGCGTGGGGAACACCACCGTGCCCATCCATGTGCCAGGCGCGGCCCCTCACCTCGCACCCGGCCGAGCCACCGCCGGGGGCCAGCCCCGCGCCTGCCCCCCGCCCCGCGGGGAGCCGCCCCCTCCCACCCCGGTCCCTTGCACACGCCGCCGCCGCGGGCGCGGACCCCGCGGGGACGGCCCTGAAAGTCTCACGGTCCTGCTGTGGCGTTGCGGACATGTGCAGTACAGTGCATGGCAGTATCAGCTGAGCACAAAAACCCCTCTCCCCACCCCCCTCACCCCACAGCCGGCTAGACGTAGCCAAGACCACGTTCCAAGCTGGTCAGACATGCATGCATATTTGTGAACATTTACATAGGGCTGGCGTCCGCTCGGAAGCTCCCAGGCGAGTCAGCGACGCGCCGGGAGGGGAGGGCGGTGCTCTCACCACCACCCCTGCCACCGCCTCCCGTCACCCTCCTCGCTAATTAATCATGCAAAACAACGGCCACGCGGGATTGATGGAGCCGGGCGGCGGCGTGGCGGCTTCCCCCCCAGCGCCTGCAAGGGCAGGGGGATACGGTGGCAAGGGGACTGCTCACAGCTTCCCCCGCACCAGCCGGGCCAAGGCCAGGGTAGCACTGAAAATACTCCACGAAGTTATGAATAAAACCCCCCCGCTCTGGGGGCCGCAGCCCAGCCGGCCCCTCGCTGCCCACGGCCGGGGAAACCGCGCCGTCCAGCCAGCAGGACGGGGCATGGGGCTACCTTGATTTACGTCGTCGGGACAGAGATACGAGCAGGAGCCAGGGGCTGGGCAGCACTTCCGGGACAGCACATGCCCAAAGCCCTAGGGACGGGGTTGGTGTCCCCTCCTCAAGCTTGGCTGCCTTACGGGATGCCACAGGGCCTGGCCCCGGGAGCTGCGCTGGCCAGGCACAGGGGAATGAACAGGGAGAGGGGCCAGGGCTGCACCAGCACCATCCTCCTACTGGCGAAACACCCCAAGCAGCCATAGCCCTCTGGGGCTCCCCAGGGCAGCAGAGGCAGGAGAGAGGCCGTGCCAGGCTGCGCACAGGAGCGGGGACAGAGGCATTCCTGTGTTCCTGCCTTTCTGCCCCAGCCACACTGCAGGGTTGCTGGTGTCCCACCTTGGCCACACTCTGCCAGCTTCCTTCTCCGGCTGTCCCTGGGGCCTGGTGCTGCCGGCATGAAACCCGCAGCGCTCCCTCCTCTCTCCTCCCCACGTCCTCCGAGAGCAACGCTGAGGGGAGGAGCCGCCTGCGTGCCCCTAGGGCAAACGGCCAAGGAACCAAAAACATGACCGAAACGAAAAGGAAACAAGGGGGAAAAAAACTATCGTAAAAAAAAAAAAAAAAATAGTGACAAAGGGAAAAAACCACTAATTCCCTAGGAGAGTACAAAGACCTGGAAAGTGATGGAGCAACAACAGCGTCTTTGGAGCGCAGAGGGCACGGCCACGCACCTCCCGCCTCCAGCACAACACGATTCGGGGCCCTGGGAGCGCAGCGGGCAGGTGTCCGGCTGAGTCCGTGCCCCGGCGGGGAGGAGGAGGGCTGGCCGGGAGCCCAGACTGCTCAATGCTCACCACATCCGAGGAGAGGCTTTGGGGAGGGGGGGTAAGCACAGGGTCAGGCCCTAGCAGCGGGCAGCAGCCCCCGCCCCAGCCCGGCGTCCTTGTCCTCTAGCGAATTGTGCGGCACAGCGCCCGCCAGCCTCAGTCCGCCTCCCGCTGCACCTCCGAAGCGTCCGCCCGGCAGATCGGGCACGTGCGGTTTGCCTGCGGGCAACCAGAGATGGGGGCAAGTGAGCAACCACTGGCAAGGCTGGAACCACATCCCAGGAGTGGCTTATCCAGCCCTGCAGTGCTTGGCCCCAGCTCCCAGTGCATGCAGAGCACTGAGGCCACCCAAAAGGGAGCACCCCATACCCCCAGCAGCCCAAGAAGCCACCCTGCTCCCCAGAGCGGGCACAGGCAGTACCTTTAACCATTTGTCGACACACTTGGCGTGGAACTCGTGGTTGCAGGGCAGGACGCGGAGAAGCTGCCGGGCCTCGAAGTCGCTGAAGCACACGACGCACCTGGGGAAAGCAGCCATCAGTACAGCCCCACTGCCAGCCATGGCCCCCAATCCCAGCCAGGCGCCCCATGTGCACCCCAAGCTCACTCACAGGGTCTGCTCAGACTGGTGGCTCTCGGGGTTGAAGCGGTAGGACGGGAGGTGCTCGATGTCTGCTTTGGTGAGTCCCCGTGGCTTGGCCTCCCCCAGCCGCTCGGCCAAGTTCAGCAGTGCCTGGAGGGAGATGCAGAGGCCGGCTCAGCTCATCTCCTGTTCTGGCACAGCACCCTTCCAAGCTTCCCCCTCCCAGCAGAGCAATCAGCAACCCCCCCCAGCTCTCCCATCCTATCGCTGTGAGGAAGCCAAGCAGATTCACCTCATAGTTCTCCATCTCTACATCATCCACGTCCAGGTCTAAGCTGATCGTGGGCCCCACGGCTGTTGGCGACACAGGAAGCATAGAACTGGGGGGAAGGACAGGGCAGTCAGCATGGGGCCACAAACCCCAATGTCCACCCTGGCACATCCCAGGGGGCACAGCCCCCTGTGCCATCACAGTGCCATTGTGGCCCCCATCCACAGTGCCTCCCCTGCCCTACGCATCCTAGAATATCCCACCAATACTCACAGGAAATAGGGCAGGAAGCTCGGATAGTACGGAGGAGGTGGCGGAGGGGGTGGCGGTGGGGGCAGCGCCTGTTGCAGCCGGTACCGCTGGGTGTTCAGCCGCCGAGGCATCATATGGGGGTATGGCTGCAGAGAGAGATGGGACACTCAGAGTCCTGCCAGCCCCAACAGCGTTCCCAACCCCTCCCCAGGATGGGGACTCACCACGCCAAATGGCAGTTCTTGGTGCAGCGGGTCATGGGGGAGGTAATGCAGCGGCATGGAGGGTGACAGCGTGGGAGCGTGGTGAGACGGAGGGTACGTGAAGCCTGCGATGGGGTGCTGCTCCCCTCGCAGGTCCACGTCATTGTCTATCCTCTGCAGAGGCTGGGGGAAAAGAGTTAGAGGCTGGGAGGAACATCCCAAATTACACCTCCCCGACGCTACGAAGACAGAGGCACTCTGGGCACCCAGCCCACCACCCCCAGCTCAGACCCACAGGGGTTGCAGGAGGACAAGACCCCAAGGTGGTGGGTGCATCACGTCCCCAGCCTCCACCCCAACTCACCATACGTGGATGCTGGGCTTGGAGAGGTACGAACTGCCCCAGGGGGGCCATGTGGGGCGGCTGGTGGGGGGGCACTGGCGGTGGGGGTGGGTGCAGGATGTAATGGTCGCTGGAGATGATGGGGGGGAATGTCTGGTAGGAGACGGGAAGTTGTTGCATGGCACATGCCTGAATCAGCTGTGGGGAGAGACAGAGAGAAAAACAAGGGTCAGACACCCCTGCCCCCTCCCCAGGGCTTCCAAAGGACCCCGTGCTGCCAGAAACTTGCACTACAGCGGACTTGGGTACCCACAAGACCTCTGGGCACTCATGGCCCAGGCTGTCCCCAGGCGTCCCCTGCTGTGACTCACCGGGGGTGGGAGGCAGCAGAGCGGGTAGTGCTGTCCGCTGAACATCACTGAGCATGCTGGGAGCTGCTGGGTGCTGCACCCAGGGATGTGCTGGCCAGCGTGGATGGGGAAGCCTTGCGTCGTTACGGTGGTAACCGTGTAGGAGAGAGGGACAGGTCCCTGGTGCACCTAAGGACAAGGTGCCGAGGGCACAGTCAGGGTACAGCCCTGTCTGAGCTGTCCCTGTCCTGACAGGGTCATAGCAGGACATTGGGCACTCAGCACTGGGACAAAACACCTGGCATGCCCATCCCACTGGTGTGGCCAGAGACACAGGCTGAGTGAAGACTCAACTTGAGGGAGTTTTGAGCCCTTCTTTCCTCCACACAGACTGGCTGACACAGCCTCCACCACATCACCATTACCATGGATTATAATGACAGTTGTCACATGAACAACACTACAAGGGGACTGTCTCCAGCCCCTGGGAGCAGGGACCACCCTGGACATACCCAGAAGGCAGAGGGACCCCAAGATTTAAATCTTGGAGAACCAGAGCATCAGCAGGCTCAGGGCTGGGTGATGCCAGCAGCAAGTGGCTAGAGAGGACCCAAGGACAAGTCACCACTCCAGACAACAGCCCAAAGAAGACCACAGGATCAGAACTGGGAGTGGGGTTGGGGGCTGCAGCACCTACCTGGTCATGCAGATCCACCATGAATGGGTTCTGGTGGGGTGGGTGAGCGGCTGGGTGAAGCATTCGTGGCGGCGTGCTGGGAAGAGCGTAGGCGCGGGGCTCATCTACAGGGACGTGCGGCTGCTGGGGGAAGGCAGGGTGCACCTGGGGCTCATCCTGGCCCAGCAAGGTTGCCAGAGGTCGATCGCGTCGTCCCCACTGACGCCTGGCAGAGGGGCTGTGGGGCCACCGCAGGAGAGAAACAGAGCAGGAGTGACCCCCCAGGCCAGAGGGGCACCACAGCCCCAGGCAGGATGGCTACAGGATGATCAGCCCAGTGCCCAGGGTGAGATACTCAGGGCATTGTGCCATGTCAGGCTGGACAGCTCCAGAACCAGCTTCTCTGCTCACCCTGCAAGTACCCTCTCCATGACCGCAGTACAAGAAGGACCCCTGCTCCCCAGGGACCCCTCATTTGGGCCAGGTGGATGTGCTTCCCTGTCAATGTCCCCCCAAGCCCCACTGGGAGCCGGTGTCTCGCCCCAGCAGGACCAGATAACCGGCCCCACAACCCCATGTGCCACAGGGGACAGGGCTCTACACCATCCTGCAGCCCGTACCTTCGCCGGAGGTGGTCGGGGCTGCTGCAGGGTCCCCCCGAGAAACGGCGCTGGGCAAAAGGGGCAGAGGGCGGCCGCCTATTCACTGCCAGTTCCCATGGTCGCATTGGTGACGTCAGGAGGCGGATGGGCACACGGGACCTCAGGCTCCAGGCAGGGCAAGACACCAGCACCTTGAACTCTGCAAGAGGGACAGCGGGTCATGGCACTGTCCCGCCACCGCTCAGGCTGCTGCTCCATCCTCACAAGGATGGTGGTGCTGATAGCTGGAGCTCTTGCTGCTCCTCCACCTAGAGCTGCACCCACCCCATCTCCTGGGGCTGCATATGGCCCTGAGAGGGGCTAGGAAGAGCCTGTTCCCAACTCCCTTGTTGCTGCTCCTCCCCTTCATGGCCAGAGTCACCTCCCATGCACAACACAAAGAGAGAGTGAGAGAGAGAGAGAGAAAGACTTATTTCTGCACTTAGTTCTGGCACAGAGGAAAGAAAGTGATGAAGAGCCCTGTGGCTATGGCAGCATCCCAGCCTGCTCACCGGCCAACAGGGAACCAGGGAACCGAAGCACGGCATGGGGAGTTTCCAGCAGGTCCCTGATGCTGCTCTGGGGTTGCTGTTTGTTGCTGAACTCCTGCACATCCTATTCTGGAGTGACACTGCTACTCCAGTGACCGGCGCAGGGGCTGGTGGTGGCAGCACGGCTCATGGCCCTTGTCTGTCAACTCCCTGCTGCAAACAGGGTGCAGCCACACATCCCCACAGAGGAGGGGACAAGCATGGGCTGTGCTGAAGCCATGGAGGCAGCTCTGCCCCCATACATGCTCCCCAAGGCAGTGGGAACACTGCCCCAGCCCTGCCCCATCTCCCCTCCTGCACCCAGCCTGACTAGTGTTCCTGCACCAGAGCCCCTTTCCAGGACACAGCTTAAATCCTCAGCCCCAATCAACCCTGGCACTGCACAGAGACATCTGCATTTGGGGCTGGGCTTCCCCAGGCTCTGCTTTCCCAGGTCCCAAAACAGCCTTCCTTGCCTTAATGTGTATCCAAGACCCACCCTGCACACCCTTCCACTGCCCAGCTTCCTTCAGCTTCCACAGCATCAGGCCAGCAAACGGCAGCAGCCATGGCTTGGCACCGCAGCCCACACACCCCTAAATCCAGCTCACTGCCGGCTGCTGAGGTCCCCCCCAAAGCAGCTTCTTCAGCTCCACCTCCTCCTCAGTGCCCATGGCAAAGACACACCCGGGACAGGAAAGACACTCCGGGGACCTGGAGCCTGGGGAATGCTGCTCAGCGGGGGGATCGCAGCCCAGCAGAGAAGTTGCAATGTCACTTTTGGGTGATGGGTATCAACAACCACTGGGACAAGTCCTGTGGCACACACAAGTCACTTCTTAACCTCACCTTCATCTCCACACTATTGTGGAAGCTGAAAGCAAATTTCTCTCTTTGTTTTGGTAGGAAAAAGGAAGAAAAGCAAAAGCCACAGGCTGAGCTCTCCCAGAACCTGTCTGTGACTGTCGCCAGGGAAGGGGGTGTGCCTGACCAGGAGGTTCCTTCCACAGGGAATTCATTCTGTCCACCTCGAAGCTCTGCCCGGCTGCAATATGCCCCTGAGTGGGCTGGGAGCCAGAATGCAGCAATAACCCAGGTTCAGCCCCACTCTGAAGAAGCCTCCCTGAGGTGTTACTGCTTCCAGTTCCACATCCTCACTCTCGGAGCACACGTGGTGCCAAGCCCCTGTGTGATCCAGCGGGCACCTTCCAGAGCAGGCACCACAGCAATGGGCTTAGGGATGGGCAGCACGTCCACAGAGGAACACTGAAGCCATACAGGGGCTCGCCTGTTCCCGGGACCTCCAGAGCGAATGGCTGCCTGCGCCCCTGGAACCCCAGGACGGCATCCCGAGGCAGGACGGCACCCCCGACTTGCGGGACAGCGCTGGCCGGCCCTCGTCCAGCCACAAGCAGCACCCGTAAGGTACCCACCCTCCTGTCCCAAGCGGGCACACCCGGCTCCCTCCGCACCCGCGGCTGGAAACCACCAGCCACGCCGAGCAGGGTGACCGTGACCCCGCGGAGGCCATTGCAGCTCGGAAACGAAGGGGATCGCGGTCCCGCAGCCCCTCGGAGGGGCGGAGGGGGGGCGGTTCCCGAGCCCCGCCGAGAACAAAGTTAGCAGCGCGCCAGCGCTCACGCCCGGTGCCATCTGCTCGGGCAGAGCCGGGCTCCGGCGCTGCCGGGGGAGCCGCCCGCCCTAGGGGTCCTGCCACCCCGCTGCCACCCACCACCGGCTCCGTCCCGGCAACCCGAGCTCTCCCGTAGCCTCTTCCCCGCCGTTCCCAGTCGGGCGCCGCCAGCTCCCCCGGGAACGGAGTCAGCGCTGGCCCCGCCGCACCGGCAGCCCCTTCGGAAGGCCGACCCCCACTCCCAACCCCACCCCCAGACCCGACCCGAACTCGACCCTCTGTGTGCGGGACGGCGGCGCACGGCGGGGCGAGCAGCACATCCCGGAGCGCACCGACGGAGCGCCCCACCGTGCAGCACCCCGGGGAGGCACCGCGGCCACCGGCAGCCGGGAGCGCACCCCAGCCCGCGCCCCCCGCCGCGGAGCCCTGCCGGTGCCGGTGCGGATCTGTGGCTTTAAGAGCGGCCGCTCCGGGGCCATGTGCTCGGCGCCAAACAAAAGCAATAACAAAGGCGACCGCCGGACCCCGCAGCCGCCGCCCGGGGCAGGTGCCCTCGGGGGTCCGGGGGGCGGCCCCCGCCCCCGCCCCGCTCCCGCCCCCCCCCGGCCCGCACGTACCTGCACCGATGGCCTGGGCCGCCGCTCCGGTGCCGCTGCGGCGCCCCCGCCCCCTCCCTCCCGCCGCTCTTTGTTCGCCGACGCCGGGCCCGGGCCTGCCCCCCCCGCCGGCCCGCCGCCGGCCCTCCCCTCCCTCCCTCTCGCCCGCCTCCCGCCGGGCCGGCCCCCTCCCCGCCGCCGCTGTTTCCGGTGCCTCTTTGTTTTCCGCGGCGCGGGGCGGCCGCGGCGGGCCGGGGTGCGCGGAGGGTGCCTGTCCCTTTAAGAAGCAGCGGGAGGCACCGGACCGAGTCACAGCGCTCGGGGGCACCGGGGGCGCGCGCGGCTGGCGCGGGGGGGGAAGGAGGGGGGCGGCCGGGGGCACCGGGGGGGGGTGGGGGGGCGGCGCGGTGCGCGCGCGTCCCACGTGACCAGGCGTGTCACGGTCCGCAGCCATCTTGGAGCGCGGGGCCGCCACGCGGGGCAGCGACCCCCGTCCGGAACCACCGGGGTGGGCCCAGAACCGAGGGCACCGGGCACCCACCGCCCTTCTCAAGTGGCTTGGTGCCGCTACCGGCCACCTCGCCCCGCTGGGACAGGCCCTAAGGCTGGTGGCACCGTACCTGCGGCGGTGCCCCGCATCACTCCCGGGCCCCTGCTCACCGGACTGGCAGCTCCGTGGGCCTGGTGGGCCGCGGGGACGGCAGTCCCGTGTGCCCGGAAGTCGCCGTGCTTCTGTGCTGGTGCGCAGACAGCACCGGGGTGGGGAAGCAGGGCCTCGGCTCCCCACCACCTTCCGCGCTCGGACAGGAGCATGGAGGAGCTACTCCGGTCCCGCTTAGGACATCGAACCCTTTGCCCGCACCGACAGCTCTCCAGGGCATCTGTGGCCAGTTCAAACTTTTACGCACCAGAAAAGCCCCTTTGGTTCAGAAAAGCCTCCTATTCTCTCACATTAATTAAGCAAGAAGCAGGAACTACTCGGACCATCTGCACACCTCCAGCTCACCTGAGCGAGTCACCCGGCTGGTGGCTAACGCTGAGAGCCGGACGCCGAGAGGCAGAGCCACCAGCTCCCCGGGAGCTGCACGCCGAGAGGCAGAGCCACCGGCTCCCCGGGAGCTGCACACCGAGAGGCTGAGCCAGCGGCTCCCCGGGAGCTGCACACCGAGAGGCTGAGCCAGCGGCTCCCCGTGTGCCCCAGCAGCACCGCTCAGGCACCAGTCAAATCCCCGTGCTCAGGACAGCACATCGCAGCAGCTTCACTGAGCGCCAGATGCTGTATCTGAGCCAAATTTCCCCCGGTTACAACGCACACTTAGAAATTCCCAGGTAGGCGAGCGAGCCAGCCGGCAGCCCTGATGTAATGCCTATAAACCAGCCCTCCCCTGACAGCTGGGCTTTAAAGTGCTAACAACCAAAAGGGAGCTAATTAATTTGTAGCATCACCCCTTTCAAAGAAAACCTCAGATTGACGATTTAACAATTCAGTAGCTCGTTGTTGCAATGAGCAGTCGGATTCAGCTTTGCTCGATTCCAGCCCTGTGCCCAGGTCCCTTCAGGCCCCTCTCAAGGCTCTCACCTCTTCACCCCGAATCCCAGTGTGCAGAAGGAACTACACCAGGCTCAAGGATCCTCCAGGACATAGAGCATTCTGGGGCAAGATCCCTCTACCATGACTGTCAGTAGCACTACAGCCAACTGCTTCTGTCCCCATGGTAGGGGACAGACAGGACAGGAAGGCGGCACAGCAGGGCAGACCTATGATGGTGTCAGAGCCACGCACTCAGGCAAGAACTCCAGCAGGAAGAGCCAAAGGATTGAATCAGCCCAAACCTGAACAACCACCCTCCAGGTCTGTTCCACTACAGCCTCTTTGCTTCAGGAGCTGGGGACTACAGGGAAGAGAAGGAAAACAGCACTCTGTCCTTTGACCTTGCCATTGTTTGTGGGCAGAGGCAGCACTGCACCTTCACAAGACTGCCAGGACACTGATCCTGGGCAGAGCACTGGCAGCAGGCAGAGGCCACAGATGGTGGATATCTGTGCAGACGCTCCCTCCAGACCCGCTCCAGCATCACCAGCTTCCCCGTGGGCAGCAGCTATCGATGTCCTCAGGACGGCATCAGGAGAAGCCATCGATGGAACACAGCTCACACTGCTCACGCTTCCTGCCCAGCCAGGCTGGATCATTCCCCTGGTACAGCCACACTGCTGTTCCCAGTGAGGATGGGGCAGCACACATCCAGCCACAGGATCAGAGCATGTGGAAACAGCTCTGCCCACACTGTCTCAGGGACACAGGCATGCACACAGACTCCAACATCACACTGTCCCAGGTACAGAGCTCTGCTTGAAAGGCCATGTGAGGGGCTCAAAGGATGCTACAGCAAGGCTGGTCAATGCTTCTGGGCCAGGACAAGGGATTCCAGTCCAGGGATTCCAGAGACCTGTGACACCCCTGGTGAGTGGGACAGCCCCTAAGCTTTAGATAGCTCTCTATATGCAGGGTCTGCTCAGGCTGAACCTGGATGCTCTACAGCTGACAGGTGGCCCATCCTTTCCTTCAGGATAGCCAGGGGCCAGCAGGACGAAGTCTCCCTGAGTCCAGGCTCTTTAAGAGACCATCTGCTGCCACAGACATGCCACCTCCCTCACCCCATATATAGGTCAGGTCTGACACAGGATTAGCCAGGGTGATCCAGTGGTGAGAGCACATCTCCCACTGGGGGCTTGGTCTGCCCTGTGCTCTCCCCAACACTCAGCATGCCAATGCTTCATCTCCACATTCTCCTGGGCCTCTCAGACAAGTCCAGGGAGAGAAAGAGGCCCCAGATCCTACTCTTTTCTCCCCAGGGCCTAGAAAAAAAGCATGAAAAAACTGGCACCAAGAACACAGAAGCTCTCAGACTGTAGGGAGGGAGGAGCAGTGGGAGTGTCCCTACCCTATCCAAGGCCCAACACAAGCACCAGAGGACATGGGACACCCCAACATCAGCAGGGTAAAGCGCTTCTCCACTGTGGAGATGGGGGAGCAAGGAGCTCCCTCCCTGCTCCACACACCCAGTGGAGCTGAGTTCACTGGCAGTGGAGGCAGGACGCCTCTGCTGTGATCACACACCACCCACTCCCACCCCCGGGCTGACAGCACTCCCATCAAACGCCTCCAGCCACACACACGTGGAGGATGCTGACATGAGGAGCGAGTAGCTGCACAGGCAGCGGAACTGATAACGCCCAGTTTCCTGTCGATCTCTCCCACGTGGATTCTCTGATGTCTAATAGCATGGCTGAGCTGCACTGCAGAGGGAGAACTAGCAGCACCTTCCTCCCAAGAGCCAGAGCCTGTAGCAAGCCAAGACCTCAGAGGCAGCATCCACACCTGACACCTACCCCAACTGACACCATCCAGCAAGTTCAAAGCACAGTGAACACAGATAAACAGTAAGCTTGCAACAAGCCTTCATTTCCTTAGAACAGGGTAAATAATCTGCAGAGATCTCCACCTTCCTTCGTTTGCCCTAGAAACACCAGCACAACCTGAATAGCATGACCAGAAGGCTGCAGGTGCAGCAACTGAGTCCAGCTTGGCCACCTCTGTAGCTCAGCAGCATCAAGGAATGGGTTGTGTCCTCCTCTCTCCTGGGTGGCCTCCTCTCCCCTGAACAGAAGCATGCTGAATTACACACACATCTGTCTGTCCAGACATCTTGCAGCAGCCACTTCCACAGTTCAGCTGTGCATGGGTGGCAGGAAAAGAGCAAATGCCATCATGTTCATCCCCAACCTGCTGCATGGGTAGCCTCCCTGGTCCTTCCTTTCCTTCCTGCTTTGAGACACTGCTTTTCAGGACTCCCTACTCCTCTGCACTTTGCTTTTAGTTCTCATTTCAGACAGCCCTTTCCTAAACCAGACCAAATCTCTCCTGAGACAGAGCCAGCACAGGGTGGAGGGATCACCCCTCTTTTTCTTCTCCACACAGCATCACTGGAGTCCCCAGGTCATCTGCCACCTCTCCACAAGCATCTCTCTGAGTCCAGCCTGCTGTCTACATGCTGTGGATAGCATTAATTGGCATCTGCCAAGTGAGTGGCCAAGGGTAGGAGGTGCCAGGCTCCAGACACCTTCCCCACTGCTCTCCACTATGCTCGGTCAGAGCAGCTCCTGCAAAGGGATACAGGCAGAGCCAGGAGCTGGTGGATGGCGAAGAGCAGTTTCGTTACCACTCAGCAAAACGAAGCGTCTCTTGAAAGCGCTAGTGACAGTCAGGAAGTTGGGCTGGGTGGTTTGTTTTGCATTTTAAGAAGCCTGCAGGGACACGGACAACCTGCGACGATCATTTTCAGAAAGGAGCTCAGAGAAACTCATGATTTTCAGCAACCATTTACCATCCTTTGTCCTTGATTAAAAATTTGCCAAGAGCCGCTTATAAGATGCACCAAAACAGGGAGTGACCACTACCCTAAGTGCAGAAGAGGTTTGCTGCAATACGTCCCCGTACATCACTCAGAGAACCCCACACCAGTGCCTGAGGTTGGTTTTAAGAGCAAAAACATGACTTTCAAGCTGACAGCCCCCGCGCACAAAGCGCAACTGCGGTGACAAGAGAGCAGCCTGGGGCACAGGAGCTGCCTGACCTCTGCTACAGCTCTCAACGGCAGATTTTTATTGTTCGCCACTTTCCCAAAGCACAGGCATGGAGAGAAAACCAACTAAGACACTTGTCTCAAAATGCAAATACAGCTAGGGAGCCCCACCAGCACAGCAGGGGAAAGACAACCTGCCGGAGGGGACCGCGCCTCAGCATTGCCAGGCTTGGGGGAAGAAGGACCAGAACATGGGCCCTCCCTTCCCAGGGGCAACAGCGAGAGGTGCCAGAGGCCTGGATCACCAAGACACAGGCTCACCCAAGAGAAAGTTCCTAACACACAGTACTGCAGGCCAGTCCTCTGCTCTGCATCGCTGAGCTAAAATCCTACTTTCCAGGGTAACCATGGAAGACCCAGAACTACAGCTCTGCAGCCAGTGAGAGCAGGTCTCCAGGGACCAGCCTGCAGCTAGAAAATAATATTCCCAAAGCCTGCAACGAGCGCTGTTTGTTGGGGACACTGCTCAACCTCACCCTCTGCCACGCACAGAGCAAAGTGTGGAGTCCTCCCAAACCACCCCAATCCAGAAAACCCAGACATGCCACACTGGACATGGGACTCATGGTCTGCTTGTGCTCTCCGGGAAACAGCTCCTGCCCTGAAATGCTGAGGATTTGCAGGTGCAAGGGTGGAGGAAAGGATAAGCACCATGGTGCAGCTCTGCTGCCCAGACAATCAGCAGGCTGGCTTCTCCCAACACCCTTGTGAGCTGACAGCACAGATCCACACTGCTCCCCTCTGGAACTGACCTGTCTCAGGGAGCCAGGCAACATCCTCATGCAGCTCCATGACCGCAGGGCTCAGGGCTTGGCTCTCCCAAGTTCCTGCATCAATGTTCGAGGGCTCTGGGAGAGCTCCCCAGCACCAGCACTTTCTTCAGATGTTTTAGCAGCCTCTGGACACATCAGACTGGCACCCTACAGGCTGTGCCTGCAAGGTGGGCACGCAAACCCATTGGCCAACCAATTACCCACACACAGCAGGTGATAAACCATGCTTCTCCAGACTGGTCCAAGCAGGGAGCCAAGGGATCGTGGGAAAATGCTGTGTCCCAGCTCCTCAATAAAGAGGTGAAAACCCCAAAAGCATCCAGAAGCCAGGCTTTTCTGCCGAAAACCAGCGCTGTGCTGCCTGCTACCAGCACCTCCCTAGCAATGCCCCGAGGCCGGCCTCACGTGACAGTGGAGTGGATGCACACAGGAGGAGTGGCTGTAGTGACAGCGTTACAGCTTGTGTCCAACACACAGCTGAGCCCAGCAAATCCCAGCGCTCTGCAGCTCTCCTTTACAAACTCCACACACTGCGCAGGTACACGAGCATCAGTGAGAGCTCAGTGCCCACAGTCCAAGGAAAATGACACCTAGAGGGAGACAACCCAGTGAGTACAGGGCTCCTGAACTCTCTGCTGTCCACTAGCACAAGGACCAGCCCACACCAAGCCCCAGGGACCAAGGACAGCTGTTCTTACACCAGCCCCAATTGCCCAGGGCCGGCTCCTCTGCTATTTCAGCACATGTACTCCCAGCAGGAAAAACAGGACTTCACCCTGTCTAATTCTGTTTCAAGTGACTTTACATCATCCCCTACTCTACCCTTGGTGGCAGGACTTGGGCAGTTCTGCAGACAACCTGGGAGAAAAGTGATGCAAGATGAAGCCCAGCCCTTACCTGCCAGCTGTTATTTCATTCCTCTAACAGGTCCATAAACCAAGGATAATTAAATCTCTCCTAAACTCTCTTCCATTTAAAATAAAAATCTATAGTCCCTATTTCATTAGATGGCTCTAGGTTTTACAGCTTGATCAATTCCCCTCACAGGGCCCTGGTGCTGGACAGGCAGACGCAAACACGCAGCTTCCATGATGTGGATCAATGGGATTCACAAAGTCTTCTACCCCATTCCTTGTTCCTCACTCACCAAAGGGCGCCACACAGCCCAGCAGGCAGGGACAGCGTGTTTCACTGCTCAGGGGAACAACACTGCCATGCATGGCTTCAGAGGTTGGAGTGAGCACCTGGCAAGAACAGAGGCAGCAGCGACACTCCCTCTCCAGAGAAGGGCCCCAGGAACACAGCCATGACCCTCAAGGCAAAGCAGCCCAGCATGCCAGCAGGGTGACATCTCCCTGTTTGCTGCACAGTGAAGAGGGACAAGGCTCAGCTCCCACAGCTGACAGCTGGAGCCAGAGCCCACCACAAGCACCAGCTGGGAACCAAGAGCAGCCGCCACCTCTCTGACCTCCCTGCACACAAAGCAGAAGAGACTCCGGGCTCAGTGTTTCCTTCCCTTCCCAGCCCTCTGCTGCTGCCCTGCCACACAACACCTTCCCCCTGCCAGCCTGCCAGGCCAGTAGGCTCCAGATGGCTCTCGCCACCCCTGCAAGCCTTTCCCTCCACTGCAGCAGGAGCTTCCAAAGCCTGGCAGCAGATGGAGGAACCACAGCAGCAGCCAGAGCTGCACCGAGAGCATCCAGGCAGAGCCCACAGAGTGGACATCCAAGTGCTGGGCAACCCTTGGCCAGCACCCAGGTGCCCCCCAGCACCTATCACATCATCCCCCTCTGTTCTGGGTGCATATCCCTCCCTCCCTCCCTTCCTTCCCACCTTTGCACAGCCAGAAAGCAGCAAGTTGCCATAGTCTGAGTCATGTCAGTGCCAGGACACACCATGGTGGCAGCCACAGAGGCAAGGTCCGGCAGCCCCAGCTCCAGTGAACTCTGCCCTGGCCACACAATGCCAGTGAGGGACAGACCACACCACCAGGGCCCAAATCCTGATCTGTGCTCAAACCAGCTGGTACTTGCCAGGGGAGATCAGGAAAGATTTCTGTTCACCACTTGGAGAGTGCCTTGTTCCAAGCAAGGCTAGGGGAACAAAGCTTTGCCATCCCACCAGGACTCCTTGCATGGCAGCGTGCAGGAAGATTGCAATGGAGCCTCCCAAACACACAAAGGTGCCTCCTGCCTCACCTCCCATGCCAACACCTGCCCTGTCTCCACTGGCACCGTGTCCCAATGCGGGGGGGGAGTGGAGGGGCCACATTTCACCTGCTAAACCTAACCCACTGCTCGAGGGGTGTGACACCACCCGACCAGCCCCAGAGCAGACACCCAAAGGTGACAAACAAAGGCACCCAGCAGGCCCTCCGCATTAGCAGTATTTTTAGACACCACTATGGAGCCGGCCTTATTATTTTCATTGCAACGTGCATAATTACCCACCATGCACCGCAGTGACATCAGACGCAGCCGGCTCTCCTCCGACAGCTGCTCCTCCTCCCGGGGCTCCTGCCTGGCCCCGGGGACCCACCTGCCCCGCCGGGCTCTGCCCTGCACATCTCCCCGGGCCACAAGGGGGGCCTCGAAGTCCTGGGCCATCAGAGCCGACATGGGCGTAGGTGATAGAGGGACAGAGCAAAGCACTGGCACAGGACAGCCAGAAGGCAAGCACAGGGATGATGTCTGGAGCTGCAGGCACACACAGCCAGTTGTGCTGGAGCACAGGGCCGGTGCAGAGCTGGTGGACAAGGTACCAGCACAAAACAGAGCCATGCTCCGGGAAAGAGGGGTTGTCCCCAGATGGAGAAACAGAACCTGCCTAGCCACAGAGCTCAACTGCTGCCCGGGAGAGCAAACCCTGGAGCACATCCCAGCTGCCCACAACGCGGTCCCACACGTCCCCCGTGGGACAGGACTGCCAAGGTTCCACACACAGCCCACGGTGCCAGCACAGATCCTGCCGGGCCGGCAGCACGGCTTGTGCCACTGCCATCACCCCGGGTGCCACTACCCCCACCCCGTCACCTCGGATTCATTTGTTTCCTACCTCTTCCCCTGGCACAACTTTCCGAAGTTTCAGCACTTCCCCTCCTGTCCCCTATCCCACACCGGAGCTTGCCCCGAGCTGGCACAGTTTACCGGGTCCGGAGGAACGGCGGACGGGACACCGCGAGGTGCCAAGCGGGACGAGGACACAGCCAGTCGGAAGCCCCCAGCTGAAGCCAGACAACCAGCCTCAGCAGAAGCCCCTGACTCCCGCCCGGCCGGGGTCGCGGGAGACCCTAGGAAGGGGCTCCGGCCGGGGCAGGCTCTGACAGCCCCCATGGGCAGCCGCGCTCCGGCTCCCTCCCCGCTGCCCCCTCTGTTCCCGCGGGGCTCCCCAGCAGCGGGGGCTCCTCCCACTGCCCTGCGGCTGCACGGGGCCTGGCTGCGCTTCACGGCCGCTTCCCCGAACCCCAATGCCCCGGCAGCCGCCACCCCCGCCCGCACCGGCCATCCGCCCCTTCCGCGCACCGGGCCCGGCCCGGCCGCCCCCGCCGCACCGGGCCGCGCTCGCTCCTCCGCCCGCCGCACCGGGCCCCGCAGCCCTGCATCCGCCCCATCGCTCTGGGCCCTGCCCGCCGCCCTCCCCGTCCCGCTGTCCCAGGGCTGCCCTCCCCCTTCCCCCAGCCCCGGGCCGTGCCCGCCGCCTCCCCCTGGTGCCCCGGCCCTGCTCCGCACAGCCCGGGCCTGCGGCCGCCGCCGCGCCCCGTACCTTCGGGAGGCGCGCCCCCGGCGCTCGGTGCCGTGCCCCGGCGCTGCCCGCCCCTCAGCCCGCTCGCATGGCGCGGCGGCCGGGCCCGCCGGGCTCCGTGTCCGTCCCGGTGCCGGTGCCAGTCCCGGTGCCGCTCCCGCTCCGGCCTCAGCCCCGCCTCATGGCGCCCCCGCGCCCGCCGCGCCGATGGAACCGGCCGCGCCGCGCTGCCCCCCCCCTTCCCCGCGCAGCGCCGCCTCTCCCCCCCCGCGCCGCGCCGATGGGCGCGCCCGCCGCCTCCTGCCGTAATGAGCCTAAGAGCGGCGCAGCAAAACTGCACCGCGGAGCTCTCCGGCCGTAATGCTCCGAGCGGCAGCGCATCCACGGCACCGCGGCTGGGCTGGGGACGATCACAGGAATTAGAGAATCACTGAATCAGTTAGGTTGGAAAAGATCCCTGGAATTAGAGAATCACAGAATCAGTTCGGTTGGAAAAATCCCTGGAATTAGAGAATCACAGAATCAGTTAGGTTGGAAAAGATCCCTGGAATTAGAGAATCACAGAATCAGTTAGGTTGGAAAAGATATCTGAGATCATGCAGGCCAACCTATGACCCAACGCCACCATGTCAAGTAGACCGTGGCACTAAGTGCCACATCCAGTCTTTCCTTAAACATCTTCAGGGGCGGTGACTTCACCACTCCCTGGGCAGCCCATTCCAATGCCTCACAAACCTTTCCGGGAAGAAATTCTTCGTGATGTCCAGCTTAAACCTTCATTGGTTGCCAGGGGGAAGAGGCTGACTCCCACCTGGCTACAACCTCCTTTCAGGTAGTTGTGGATGTCTCAGGACAGTCCTGGGAGGTGTGGAAATGCCCCAGGACAACAAGGGACAGTTTGCAGAACAGTGTCCAGCACCAGCCCCAGGAGTCTCGGGGAAGGCACCCCGGGACAGCCCTGGGGGACTCTGGGGGTACCTGCAGGCAGCTCCTGGGGTGTCTGTGAGGATGTCCTGGAGCAGCCTCTGCAGGAGCTGGGGTGGTCCTGGACCAGCTCAGGAGAGCTTTGCTAAGGGGTGGTCACAGTCTGTCCTCTGCAGCCCCTTGTCTGGGGGTTCTCTGACCCAGGTGTAAGGTGAGATGGGAACTTCAGAGTAGGCTGAGTGTCTGGAGAGACTCCAGAGTTTTTCCAGTATCCAGGCCCTGTGGGTTCCCCAGAGAACAGGGACACGGATGCAGGGGTCCAACAGGCTGGCCATGCCCCCCCACCACCACCTCCCAGCCCTTTTCTGCCTGAGCAGAGCTGGACAATCCACCCTTGTCCCTAGCGGGTCTGAAGTAGGTCAGGGAGGCTGGGCCAAGCTCCTGGGGAGGGGAGTGGGTGGCAGGGAGTGCAGAGGGCCCCAGGCATCCACCCCAGTGGCCACACCACAAGGCTGGTGCCCACCCCCTGTCCTGGTAGGACCCCAGTGTCCCCAGCCCAGGGTTTGCAGGGCATTTCCCTAACCCCTGGTCTTCTGGGGTGATTTGGGATCCCTCTGCATCCCTGCAGGCTCCACACCCCTTCTGGGAGCTGGGGGTTGCTGAATGCTGAGGGACAGCACCCAGCACGGAGAGCTGGGGACTTGGTTTTGGGGAGTGATCCTGGAGCTGAGCTGGGTGGGAACTGCGGGATGAGAACAAGGAATACGGAAGGTGGGAGAGGGATTTCTCACCCCTTAATTGCAGTTAATGATTGATGAACATGTTTACTGCAGGAGGCAAAGGTCTGGCAGTGTCAAGATGAGAGTGCAGAGGCAGCATCCCCAGGGACACAGCCACAGGTAAGGGATGTCAGCCCCTCTCCCGGCCCCCATGGGCACCGTGCTGCTTGGGGGGGAGGTGGGGGTGTCTGTCAGCTGTGGAGCTGCCCACAGGCACAAGGAGGAAGACACCCTGGTCATGCCATGGGCTACTCTTGGACTCCAAGCACTGCTTGGAGAGGCCCTGTTGGGCACAAGCAGTGGAGCCTCCAGCCATGTCCAGGACAGGCTCCTGGGGTCCCCCAGGCACACCTACAGTCTCCTCTACCTGGAGGTCACCCCTGTCCTCCCATGCCATGTCCTCAGGAGTGCAGTGTGGAGCCTGGTGTTTGCTCACCAGCCCAGCTCAGCAGAGGGGACTGTCCCCACCAGCACCTCTCCTGCCCTGGTGGCTGCTCCCAGGAGGGATTTGGGGGGCAGGCCTCAGTCTCTCAGGTGCTTGTTCCCTGGTGTGTGCCCACAGGCATCCTGGCAGGATGGCATGGCGCTCTTTGGCGCTGCTCCCCTTCCTCCTGGCAACAGGTAAGGACTTTCTTGGCATCTGGCATGGGTGGGGGAGGTGTTGGAGCTGCTTGCAACCCCCAATACTCTTTTTCCATTCCCTGGGGCAAGCTGCAACCCCAAAACAGCTGCCTGCCCCACTGGAGATCCAGGGCAGGGCAGGGCTGGACAGCAGGGAAAGCGTGGGGGCTGCAGCTGGGAGAGAAGCACAGTCTGGAGGTGTGGGATGAGCACAAGGGCACAAGGGCTGGGGGTTCCCCTGCCTGCCATGGAGACCCAAACCATGGCTGGGAGCTTGGGCTGGAGCTGAGGAGGTGCTGCCAGATGTGGGTCTGCCCAGCACAGTGATGGTGCTCAGCTCCTCTTCCCTGTAGTTTCAGGAAACACAGTCCCCATCATCAACTCGACCATGTTCTACGTGCCTGAGGACCTGGAGCTGAGTGAGTAGGGCGGTCTCAAGAAGGGTCTGGGGTGTCAGAGGAGTGACTGGGGGGGTTCTGACACTGCCTGTGCCTCCAGACCAGTTTGCTTTCCAGCTGGAGGCTTATGACCTAGACAATGACCCTCTCACCTACCGAATCGAAGGGACAGACTCCTTCTACTTCTCTGTTGACTCCCAATCAGGCAGAGTGACACTGAAGAACTCCCTGGACCGTGAGGTGAGGGCAGAGGATGGGGTCAGATGTCCCTGCCTGAGTGGGAATCTGGGGGTATGGGGATGGAGGGCAGAGCCTGTGGGTCATTGCCTGGCCCCAGAACCCAGCTCCTGGAGGGAAGGTTGTCCTCACAGAAGTTGGGGCTCAGCCCTACACAGAGGTTGGGGCTCAGCCATCCAAGGATTGAGCTTCACCTTGGCCCTGACCAGGTCCTGCCTTGTGTCCCCTTAGGTCCAGGCCAGGCTCACCATCACTGCCAAAGTGTCGGATGGTGTAAATAATGAGGTGAGTGCTGGGACAAGGGCTGGGGGGCTGCAGGGGGAAGGGAGCCCCCATGGACAGGTCCATGGACAAGGCTCAGTGGGAAGGCAGTTGGAAGCTGGTGGGTGATGCTGGCTGGCTAGCCAGGGTGGAAATGGGGTGCCAGAACTGCACCCAGCTCTGCTGGCCACCATATCCCATACCCCCATCCTTGTGCCCTCTCTGACACCTGGCAGGTTTCCAGAAAAATCACCATCATCGTGGAGGACCGCAATGACAACGCCCCCGTGTTCCAACACCTGCCATATAATGCCATCATCCCCGAGGTACCTTTCTGGGACCTCCCAGTCCCCACGGGCAGCAGGGCAGGGGTGCCGGGCGGCTCCTGTGGCATGGGTGTGCCAGCAGTGGGACAACAACAGGCTGGGAACAGTGTGAGCCCACAGCTGGGTGTGTGTGTGTCTGGACGTGGAGGTGTCCACGGTGCAGCCAGCACCTGGGAGCACTCTGTCACCAGGGCAATTCCCAATGGGAGCCTCTGCGTCACCCTGAGACGACTGGGACTCTGCCCTTGCAATGAGCTCAGGGTGTGCCCAAGCTACCTGTCAGCCCAGGACACCGTGACACTGGATCAAGGTGTAGATGGGGCGTGGGGCTGTGTCTGACCCCCATCCAGCAGCTCCAGGGCTGGGGTGTAGCCTCTGCTCCCAAGGGGCTGAGGGAGGGTGGGAGGGGGGGATCCAGCCTCTGCCTGGCCTGAGCAAGGGCAGCAGCTCATGCCTGAGTGTCCCACGGCACCAGGCAGTACCTGCAGCCCTGCAGGGCCAGAACATGCCAGGGCAGGGATGGCAGGGTCCAGGCCCAGCATCACCCCCCTGCTCTGTCACCACCACCCCCTGTGTGCCCAGAACACGACTGTGCACAGCATCATCTACACCGTGTTTGCCAACGACAGCGACATTGGGAACGCCTCCAAAGTCAGCTACAGCATCCAGGAGGTGAGCACAGAGCACTGTGGAGTGGGTCATACCATAGCCAAACCCTGGGCCACCCCGTGCTGCTGAGGTGCCCTATGGCCAGGGCAGCACCTGGGGGGTGCAGGGAGATTTTGGGCAATGGGTGGAAGGTGCTTTCAGTTTCAGGCCAGGCATGAGCCAGGTGGCTGGGGGCCCCCATGGGCCAAGCCTGGCAGAAGGATGGGGATAGAGCCTCCATCTCTGCTGGGACACCTCTGCTCCCTGCCTTGGTGATACGAGCTGATGTCCCCTGCTCAGGTGATCCCAGACAACATGAACAACCTCCAGCTCTTCTACATCCTGGCCAATGGGAGTCTGGTGCTCAATGGTTCCCTGGACTATGCCAAGAATACTTTCTACCAGATCAAGATCCTCGCGCAGGTGGGGACCATCCAGGCTGGGGGTGCAGGGCTGCCAGGTAAGGGGGCTGTGTGACTGATAGGTGCTCTGCTCTGCTCCTCAGGATGGTGGGGGATGGCTGCACAACAATTGGATCATCCAGAAGAGCTCTACTTACCTGTCCCTGACCATTACGGATGTGCCCAACTTGGACCCACGGTTCCTCAATGAGCCCTACTTGGGCTCTGTGCCTGAGAACTGTGACCTGGTCAGGAGCCTGCCTGCCCCAGTGTCATGTCCCTGCCCCTGGCCTTCCCTGGGGGCTCTTATGCCCTGAAATGTCCGGGCCACCAGGCCTGTGGGCAGCTGGAGATGTCACAGGTCCTTCCCTGATGGCCATGTCCCCACAGGGCACCATTGTGCTGACTGTCTCCGCCATGGACCAGGACACAGGGGTGAATGATAACATCTCCTACATCATCACCAGTGAGTGATGGGGCAGAATGGGTCAGGCAGGGGATGACACAGGAGAGGTGGTCAGGCAGCAAGGGGTACCCTGGAAACTGGTTCTGGGCACCCAGGCTCTGCCAGCCTGACCTGCTGGCAGAGAGAGGGCCAGGACTGCCTTTCCCAGGGTCTACCACTGGTTCCTGCTGTCCCCTTGTCCTAGATAACAGTGTTCCTTTTGTTATCAACAATACAACGGGCACCATCACTGTGAGTGAGCCCCTGGACCGTGAGCAGCTGCCAAGTGATGAAGTTCTGCTGAATGTCACGGTGAGTAGGAGATAGCAAGGGGAACCCCATCCTCTTCCTCTCCCTGGGCCTCTCCAACCTGCTCTCTCCTCCTCCCCAGGCACGTGAGGAGCACCCAGATATCTACGGCAAGAGGGCTCAGACCAGCACCCTGGTGACAATCCTGGTGACTGATGTCAATGACAACAAGCCCCAGTTCTACAACTGCTCCTTGTCCAGCTGCAACTTCTCTGCCAGTGCTCAGAACAACTTCACAGGCAACATCATAGAGCACTCCTCCACCAGACTGCCTGTGTCCAACCTCAACATTGTTGCCTACGACCCAGATAAGGTAGGAGCCTTATCCCAGCCTGTCCATGGTGCTGGGCTGCGGTGCCAGTGCCCGTCCTTGCTGCACCGCTCACCCTGGCTCTTGTCTCTCCCTGACAGGGCATCAACAGCAATTTTGAGCTGAGCCTGCAGGGTCCGAATGCCAACGCCTTCACTGTGTTCCCCACAACGATTGCGGGCGCAGGGGAAGTCCAGATCCTGGTGCAAAACTCATCCTTAGTGGACTACGAGATAAGCCATGTCATGGTGGTGCAGGTGGGACTTGTAGGGCTGGCCTGCTCTGTGGAGGCAGTTCCTGCTCCCTGCCTGCGTTGGGGCACAGTGGGGACACGGCCCTTCTCTTGCAGAGCTCAGGAGTAAAGCAGAACAGGACTCTGCCCTGTTAGTTTGTTTGGTGCAGGGAAGCTGGGCTGGAGTGTGACAGGTCTCTCTAATGTTTGGGGGCTCATGTGAGACACAGTCCCTTTTCAATCCTGCAGATCATTGCTAATGACACAGGGAACCCTACAGACTGCTGCTCCACAGCCACCGTGACCATTGACCTAATCGACAGCAATGACCACATCCCTGAGTTCCCCCAGAGCACCTACAACCTGTCTGTGATGGAGAACAGCCCCGATGGCACCGTCATCTCCCCAAACATCACGGTCAGGCACTGAGCAGGGAGTGGGCACACCTAATATCCCCAAGAAGGGCACTGGGCACACCTAGCACTTCTAGTACAGCTTGTGCTGAGGGCACTGATCTCTTCATACACGCAGGAAGTACTCAAGGGAGGGATCCCTTCCCTATCAGCACCACATTTTTGGGGTGCTCACTGTCAACAGCCACTGCCCCAGACTCATCACTGCTCTGACAGCTGAAACAGATTGACCAGATGGTTCCTTCTGTCTTTTAGGCCTATGATCCAGACAGTGGTGTCCTGGGCCAGATCACCTACCAGCTGCTCCCAGAGAACATGTACGTAAGGGCACAGCCAGCCACGACCAGGGCATCATCCTGGAGAGTGGGCTCCAGGCCTGAAGGCCCTGTGTGTGCCACAGCCGTAACGTCTTCGCGGTGAACGCCACAACCGGGGCACTGCTGGTGCACAACGGGAGCTTGCTGGACCGGGAGACTCGCTCCATCTACTACGCCAACCTCCAGGCCAAGGATGGGGGCGGCCTGGTGGGCACCACGGTGCTGGAGATCACCGTGCTGGATGCCAATGACATGGCACCCGTCGTCATCGGCTCCTACTTCATCTCGGTGGAAGAGGGGCAGAATGTTAGTACACAGATCCAGGTATGTGCCAGCAGAGGTGAGGGGGTGACAGGGCTGTCAGAGGGGAGGGACTGTCCCAAGGTGCCTGACAACCCTGTTCCAAACGTTGACCTTTTCAGGCCATCGACAATGACATGCCTGACAGCTGCAACAGCAAATTGGGCTTCATGATCCTGCCAGGACCGTTCAGCAACAACTTTACCATCAATAGAGACACAGGTGAGATGCACAGCACGGAGCCACTGGACCGCGAAGCCTTGGAAGATGACCATGGACAGATGGTGGTGACAGTGATGGTGTACGACCACGGCACGCCACCACTGAACACCACGGTGAACGTCACCATCACCGTGGGGGTGAGCCCTGGGCACAAGCAGGGACATGCTGGGGCAGGCTGGGGCTTGGAACTGGGATGGATGGGCAGGGCGGGGCTGTGGAATCCTTGGCTGTGGCAGAGGTGCCGTGTCTCCAGGCTTTCTGTGGGGGCAGAGTGAATAGTTGATGCAGGGAGGCAGGAGAGGGCTTGTGTAGCTCCTGCCTGTGGGCAGGCAGGTGCCCACATTCCTGTCCCCAGCTGGCTGTGGGGAATCCTGTTTCCTGGAAGGGCTACAGCCATGGGCTTTGTCTTCTGCAGGACCTGAATGACAACATTCCCGTGTTCCTCAACCAGTCCTATGAGTTCTCAGTCTTTGAAGACTCTCCAGGTAGAAGTTGCATGGCCAGGTTTATGGGACCAGCAGTGGCCCTGAGTCAGTGCCCACTGCCCACTCAGTGTCTGTCTCCACCTACAGGGTCCTTTGTGGGTGAGGTGAAGGCCACAGATGCCGACCGGACGGAGATCAATTCCCGCATTTCATTCCGACTTGAAAGGGGCAATGGCTCCAGCAACTTCATAATCCGCTCAACCCGCCTGGGGCCAGGGAACTACAGTGGGCAGCTGTTTGTAGACCCTGAGATGTCCCTGGACTACGACACGCTGCAGCAGAAGTTCTTCACCCTGACAGTGCTGGCAGAGAACACCGCTGCAGACAACTCAGGGGACAAGGCCAACGTCTCAGTGACAGTCCACATCCTAGATGTCAATGACGAGTCCCCCACCATCCTGCCAGGCTCGCTGCAGGACGTGTTGGTGGCTGAGAACGGGACACAGCAGGGCCTGATCCGCACGCTGAATGCCTTCGACCCTGACACCAACCACTCGCTGGTTTTCCAGGAGCTGGCGGTCGCCTGCTTCAAGGGGGACAGCAGTGCAGAGGATGTGTGCTGGGACTGGTTTGTGCTGGCACCCAATGGCTCAGTGCTGGTGAACAGCTCAGACATCGACTATGAGGTGTGTGACAGGGTCCTGCTCACACTGAGGGTGGAGGACCTGTACACTGAGAAAGGAAACCGCTACAGCCAGAACGGTACGGCCCCACTGCCCCCTCCTTCCCCACCACTGGGCATGGCAGGTGCTGGGACTGCCTCTCCCACCTCCCACGAGAACCTGAGAGCTGGGTGGTTTGGCTACAGAGGGAGGGTGTCCCCAGTTCTTTTGACCTGAGCGTTTTGGGAGGACAGAGCTCCCACAGGAAGCAGAGGATGGTGCTGCAGGGCTGCACTTGTTGGTGATCAGAGCTCTGTTTTTGGGACACTTGCAGAAACCCTGAGGATCATCATTACTGATGTGAATGACAACGCACCAGTCTTCGAGGACATCTCAGAGACTTTTGGTGAGCAGCTGGGGTTGGCACATCACATGGGCTCCTTGCTGCACCCACACATGCCCTGCCACATTCCCCAGCAGCGAGGATCTTCCCCAAGCCCAGAGCAGGGCTGAGCAGTGCGGGGGCCAGGCTGGGGTTAGTCAGTGCTTTCCATGAAGGCTGTGGGGCCAGGGGCAGCAGTGGGTGCCTGGAACCCTGGGGCTGTGTGGGTGTGGGGTCTGCAGCAAGTCTGGCTGCTCACCAGCATGACTGCACCATCCATCTGTCTGTTCCTGGCAGTGGTTGTCCCTGAAATCTCTCCTGTGGAACTGCAAGTTGCTACTGTGAAGGTGAGGAGCTGCCTAGCTGTCTCTGTCAATCTGTGGAGCCTTGTTCACTTGTCCCCACCATGGGCAGGCAGGGGCCATTCCCACCCATGCTCCTGCCATGCTCTATCCCTGCAGGCCACAGATGCTGACTCAGGGCTGGGAGGAACCATCACCTTCTCCATCATCAGTGTGGTGCTTGTGGAGGACAGCGGGGTCAGCCGGCCCTTCGAGAACCTCTTTGGGGTGTCCACAACACCTGACAAGGGCGCCTACATCGGGAGCATCCGGTGAGGCCATGGGGCTGGGCTGGGGAGGGAGGGATACAGCTCAGCTCCTGCCTGCTGCAGGGCCAGCATGGGCTGGAAAGGGGACAAAGTCTTTCTGGAGTCCTAGCCATGGAGGTAGGATGGAGCTTGAGGGATGGCAGGGGACACGCTGTGCAGTGCAGTGGGATCACTGGTGTTCCTGTCCTCACAGAGTGGCCAGCAACCTTGATGAATCTCTGAAGGGGCAGTACAAGGTGACAGTGGAGGCTAAGGATGGTGAGGAACCGGTGCACAGAGCACAGACCGTGCTGAGTGTGAGTGTCACCCCCAACCTCTGTCCCAGGACACCACCCACCCAGCCCAGCTTTGCTCACCCCTGGTCCCCACACACAGATCTTCACGGTGGATCAGAGCTACCGCATTCGGCTCCAGTTCGTGACAACGGTGGAAGAAGTCCAGAGTAACTCCGAAAATATTAAATTGTAAGGGGTGCTGGGCCGGGGCTGGGGGTGCACGGATGGACCCACCAACTGTGTCTTTCAGCTTCATGGACTGTGAACAGGGTGGGCCAGGCAGGTCCTCAGCAGAGGGGGCTTCAGGGGGTCAGTCTGCTTCCTGTGCCCATGACCAGAACAGCAGGATGTCCAGCCCAGCTTGCCCCCCTCTCTCTTGTTCCTAGGGCCCTGACCAGCGTGACCAAGGCAGCAGTCTACGTGGTGGCCATCCGAAGCGTGGAGGACACCCGTGACACCCAGTGAGTGGTGGTGGGGAAGGGGACATGGTGGTGGCATCAGGGGTGTCACCCTGGGTCAAGGCACCGTGCCCTGCACCCCAGCACCACACTCCCCCCATCTCTGTGATTCTGCAGCGTGGACGCCAAGTCAGTGATGGAGGCCTACTTCGTGTACAGCAATGGCACAGCCCTGGATGTCAATGACCTGAGCATGTGAGTGCTGGGGTTGTGCACGGGCACTGCCACATGCTGGAACCAGCCCAGCTACTCACGCCTCTGCTTCCCTTGGCAGACTCATACAGTCCGATCCAGTGGGCTTGGCTGAGCTGGTGAAACTGGGCCTGGCTGTCATTGTGAGTGGGGCCAGGCAAGGGGCACGGGGAGAGGGCAGCAACCCCTTTGGGGCTGGCTGGGGGGTTCCCCTGGCTGGAACTGTGTCCTCACCCCCGCTCTGTGCCAGGGCCCCGGGGAGGTGACAAAGCCCACCAAGGAGGTGGAGCTGATTGGCATTATCGCAGGATTGGCAGCATTCCTGCTCATCTTCATACTCATCATGACCCTGGTTTTGGTACTCACCACCAGGAGGTACTTCACTGCCTGCACCCCCTCCAACCACTGCCCACCACCCCCTTCCTCACCAGCACCCCCAGACCCATCCCCATCCTCCAACCTGCTTCTGCCCACCCCATCCCACAGCCCAGCTCCTCTCTGCCCCTCTCACCCACCCCATCCCTGGGCTTTGCAGCTACAAGAGGAAGCTGAATGCCATGAAGGCTCTGAAGGCAGCCACAACATTCAACCCTGCAACAGCTCAGCAGGGAGCTGGCATCCCCGGGACCAACCAGTACAACGCTGAGGGGTGAGTGAGGGGCTCCCTGCAGCAGGTGGGGAGAGACCTGGCTTGTCCCCACATCCAGGGGCTGCAGTGCTCCAAGGGGCAGCACTTACCTGCTACCCATCCCTGACCAGGGCCAACCCCATGCTGAACCACCCACTGGATCCCTCCCACGACCTGGGCTTCCATGAGGACTCCATCTCTGTGACCAGGTGAGCTCTGTGGGCAGGTTCCAAAGGCCACAGGCTGTCACCTCATACCTCACTTCTCCAGTGCCTGGGTCCTTTTTTACCTCCCACCCTCCATTCTCCACAGCATGAATTCCCTGGATGAAAATACAGTAAATGCACCAGCAGATGACAACTTTGAGGTCGAGGTAAGTGTGCAAAGAGCTGCCAGTGCTTGGCAGCTGGGAGTCCTGACAGAGCACCCTGCACCTTCTTCTCTCTGCTGTGGTCCCTAGGGCCTCATGGACCCTTTGTGTCCTTTACTCTGCACCCCTCAACAGAGGGAAAAGGAAGGACAGGTGTCCCTGCCCTACATCTCTGTCCCATCCCTTCTGACCACACTCTCCTCCTGCAGCAGGTCAAAATGCAGCCAACAGACCCCACTGACAAGGAGGTGCTGGTGGCTGCCCTGAACCTGAAGGAGCCCACCAAAACAGCATACCTCAACACCACCTTCACCACCACGGACTTGTGAGCGGGCTCACAGGGTGCAGCAGGGCCAGAGCAGGACTCGGGCAGCTGCTTCAGTGTTGATATGTTCATTGTCTAGCAATAAAACTGTTCCACGGGGGTCACAGTGTCCTGTGGTCGTCAGCCCATCTGCCTGGGGGGCTCAGTCAGCTTGGTGTCATCTCTCCCAGCATGAAGTGCTGGTTTTGGGCCAGCTGGTGCCAGAGGGGAGGTGCCACTGTTGGGCTCAGCTGGGCTTCTTGTCCCCAGGACCCTCTCTGCCCCGGGGGAGGGAGGTGCAGGCAGCCCCCAAAGAGGTTTGTGCAAGGTTTTATTACCCAATATCCACATTGACAGACTGATCCTCCCGCCCTTCCTCCCCCCGCCCCACCCCCAAAAGAAATGAAGAGGAAAAAAAGAAAATAGGTGATGAAGCTGCAGTGCTGGTGTGCCACAGCTTGGCAGTGCAGGGCTGGAGGTGAGCACAGCCTGGGGCAGGGTGGCAAGGGGATGCCCCAGGGCTCCTGGTCTCCCTGGCATGGCCGTGGCACCAGTCCCACAGCCCAAGGCACTGAGCAGAGCCAGGTCCCAGCGAGTGCCACGGCACAGAGTGGGCACTTGCCACGGCCCTGGCTGCCAGCTGGCACTTCAGCAAGCCCTTTGCAGCCCCACAGGGACAAAACAAGCCCAGGACGTACAGTGTGGGTTTAGGTGGGCAAGAGTTTACCTTAACAAGGGAAAACGGCTGCAGTGGTGACTCTGGCACCTTGAGCCCTCCTGCACTTCTGCCTAGAGGGGATGGTGCAGCTCTCCAAGCACCCCTTGTCTGCAGCCTCCTGCCCATCAGATGCTGGACATGGCCTGGGCCCCCTTTGCTGTGGCACTGTGGGGCTGGTCCTCTGTATGGGGCCAGGCTTGGGGGGCCAAGATCCACATCTTGGCAGGACATTGAGGTGCTGCCAGCCACAGGGATGCTGGCCTGAACACAGGGATATTCATCCCCCTGCAGACTGACCCCTCACTCCCAATGCTCTTCAGCCTAGCAGAGCACAGGCAACGTAGGAAGAGTGTTTGGAAAGATGGTCTCAGCCTCCCAGGCCACTGAGGGGAAGGTGGCTCCAGGCAGGACGCTCATGGCTGAAAGTGTCTCTTAAAAAGCTCCAAAAATGCAAACACAGTTCAAGAAAAGCTCCCCTCCCCCCCACCCTGTAAAACCCCAGCTGTAAAAAGTGGCAGCGTTTTGCAGTCATCGTGTCCCCAGCTGCCGTCGGAGAGGAGAAGCCAGCGAGCCCAGCGGGACACGTGCCCGTGTCCCCAGCACATGGGGCCTTTCCAGCATCACTGGGGCAGCTGGACAGGCCTGGAAGCAGGGCAGACTTCATGTCCACCACCAGACATGGCGAGGATGTGCTGCTTCCAGGCAGGTGGAGCTGGGGGCCATGGGGACACAGACTCCCCAAGCACCTCCAGCCATGGTGACAGGGATGAGCAGCTCTCCATCACACACATGGTTGGCCCCTGTCTCTCTCATTTGAGATCTGTCCTGGTGCCCTGTGTGGCCACATCTTCCCAGCTCCAGGGCACCCACAACATGGCAGTGGAGCAGAGAGAACAGGGAAGTTGGGGGATTGGTGCTTGCCATGGGTGGCTGTGGGGACCCACTCATGCACAGCCACAGGTTTGTTGGAGTGTGGCCAAGCCCTGGACAGGCAAAGCAATGGCAGGGCGATACACCACTGTCTCTCCAGCATGGGAAGTTGGGGTGCCAGAGTTCAGGGCAGCCAGCAGCACGCACCCTGAGACATCTTCAGACCTGTGCCACGGGAAGGAGATGCACAGGAGCAGCTGCCTCCATCTGTAAGGAGCCACGCGCTTCCTCGTGCTGAAAAAAGCCACCAAGCACAAAGACAGGGCACCAGTCTCATGTCCCAGGGCACCTCCATGGGGCTACACTCACGGGGGAACCCCAGGCTGACAGGGAGGACCCCAGCAAAGGAGACACCTTGTCCCAGTGTGCAGTGCTCCATCACCACCACAGCCCTACACACTGGCACCGGGTGTCTCGGGACGCCAGGGCAGGGACCCATCCCCACTTTCTGCAGAGAAGCCCCGAGGCACCCCCACCCTGCCAGCATAGGCAGCAGCTCACTCCATGGCAGGGCCGGCACGGGAGCAGCACCGGGGCCGCCGGACGTTCTGCAGCAGAGCCCGAAAGACACTGGGCTGCCTCTTGGCCTCGCCCTTGCGGGGCCCGCCCTTGACGGAGCCGGTGCGGGTGGCTTGCGGGGTCACCACCCCCTGCCGCCCGTGTTCCTCAATCTGCTTCTCCAGGTGCTTTTGGATGGCCATGCCCAGGACCTCCACCTCCATGGAGGCCCCATACACCTCCCACGTCATCCCCTTCTCATCCCAGCTCACCTCCCGGATGGGCTCCGGAGGCTCCTCCTCCACCACCTCCGGCACCGTCCCCTTCACCTGCACCTCAGGATATGAGGTCTGCGGGGACTTGGCCACCGGTGTCATCGGCCCCGTGGCCACTGAGCGGGTCTCCACAGGCATGGACACCTGCATCTCCGCGTCCTTCTTGGAGGGCTCGAGGCGTGGGGCTGCAGAGGCTGCCTCTCTCTTGGGGAAGGTGAAGGCAGCAGCCCCACATGGGGGGCTCATGGGGCTTAAGGCCACCGACACCAAGGACACGCGGTTATCCACTTGCGTCCCCATGTCTTGTGTCCCAGTGTCCTGGGGTGGGGTCACTTCAAAGGAGTAGGATGCACAGAGCTGCTTGGCTGTTTGGGGCTGCTGGCTGCTCCCAGCACCCACATCCTGGACTGAGCTCCCCTCAGCTTTGCCCTGGCCCAGAGCAGTGGAGCTTGGTCCTGCCTCACTTCGGCCCCCAATCCCCACAGTGCTGGTGCTGGGGGGGTCTGCTTTGCATCCCTGGGGGTGCTTGGGAGCCTCACTGCTCTTCGTCTGGGGAGCAGCACCCAGGGATGTCCCTTTGCTGTCCTGGGGCTGCTCCTGGCTTGGAAGCTCAGCTGTCCCGGTGCTTGCAGTGGGCTCCATGAATGCCACATGTTTGGCAAGAGCTGGCGTGTTCCCCATGTCCTTGCTGGTTGCCTGGAGGCAGGGATCAGAAACAGGGGAAGCGGGGGCTGCTGCATCCTCCTTCTGGGTGTTGGGGACCCCCATCCCTGTGGGACCACAGGCAGAGGCAGCACCACTTGGTCCTCCGCAGCTCCCTGTTGCTACTGCCACACTCTGCTCTGTGCTGGTGTCCTGGAGAAGTGTGCCAGGAGCTGGTCCTGCTGGTGATGGCACCTTCTTCTCTGCCACTGAGTTGGCCTTGGTGCCCTGAGACTCTGCCTCAGCCACACAGCAGGTCCTCATGGCACGGGCTCCCGCAGCGCAGCCAGAGCCGGGCAGGCACTCGCCTGCCACGGGGCAGCCAGGGGAGCTGGCACTGGGCTCGCAGGCGTCCTCAGCCCCAGCCTGGCAGCTCAGCACCTGCAGCCCCTCGGGCTCCTTAGCGCTGCCCATGCCCAGGGAAGGCTTCTCCCATGCTAGTCCCACCACGGGTCTGCAAGAGAGAGGATGGGGCAGTGAGGAGCGAGCAGCACACGGACCCCCATTACACCTCAGCTGCCGACTGTTTTTCTCCATGCCGCCCCTAACAACAGGTTGGGTGGCCACCTGGAGCACTCGCTGTCCCTGGCACAGCCTGTGTGGTGGCACACGGTGCCCAGGCACATGGGAAGGGAGGAGCAGTGTCGGCTGCCTACCGTAAAAGTCAGCTTTCTCCCGGTGCAGCAGGACCGGGAGCGGGATCCAGGCACTGCTGGGGCTGGTGGAGCGGGAGACGCGGTGCAGGCACCCCTGCAGAGAGAGTGTTAGCTGGAGAATGGTTCTGGGCACTAGGCTGAGAACCGCGGGGCTCAGCAGCCCCTCCTGTCAGTGGGAAGCTGGGTACAGTGAAGGGTGAGAGCAAGCTGGGCCTGGGGTCCAATGGAGGCTGCAGAGAAGGGCAGGAGCACGGGGCAGCCTAAGCCCTTCCCTCTCCACCTGAGGGGAACACGGTCCAGTGCCACCTGGCTGTCCCCAAACCCTTCCCAGCTCCATGGGGTAGAAGCACGGCAGGAAGCCCCGAACATTCCGGGAGCTCTGGCAATGCCAGGGAGTCCCTGAAGAGCTGGGAACACATGCGTCCCGCAGGCGTGGGGCACTCCATGCCTCCGGACACGGCCTCTCGTGGGTCCCAGAAAAGGCAGAGCCGAGTGAATTCCCCCAAAGGGAGGCGACAGGAGCCGGGACCAGGCAGGCAGTCACCGACGTCCCCCAGCAGGGCTGAGCCCGGAGGCGATGATCCCCGCCCCGTCTGTAGGTTCCCACGGAGCACCCCGATCCCGGGAGGGCCGCGCCGCCCGGCACCCCGACCTGCCCCGACAGCGTCCCGATGCCGCGGGACCAGTTCCGTGCCCGGTACCGATGCTCCGCGAAGGAGCTGCGAGCCCCGGCACACGCGTGTGCACACGCATGGGCACGCACACGCCAGCACATGGCCACGGGCACACACGCACGCACGGACACGCGTGTGCACGCCCCGGCCCCTCTTCCCCGGCCGAGCCCCGGACAAAGCCGGCCCCGCCACAGCCCCGGCCGGGGGAGGCCGACCCGCCCCCGCCGCCCGTCCCGGGGCTGCATACCACCCCCAAACCCTCCCCCCCCCGGGGGTGTCGGTACGGGGCGGGCGACGGCAACGCCCGGGCCGGTCCCGCCACGTGCACCCCGGGGCCGTCGGTACCTGCGGCGGATCCTCCCGCCCGGTCCCGTCCCGTACCGTCCCGTCCGGCCCCGTCCCGCTCGGCTCGGCTCGGCTCGGCTCGGCGGCGGCAGCGGCGGCGAGCATGCGTAGGGCGGTGGCGGCGGGGGCGGTACCGTGCCCCGGGCCGCTCCCCCCGGCTGCCGCCCGCCCCGGCACCCCCAGCAGCAGTGGGGAGGCGAGGGAGAGCCGGCTCCGCGTGAGGAGGGGGGTCCCGACACACCGCATGTCCCCCGGTGTCATCGCTGTCACCAGAACGGCCCTCCCCGGGAGCCCCCCATGGTCCCACAGCCCCCCCGGTACCCAAAGCATCACCGCGCCGTGCGCCCCAGGGACGAGCATCCCGGCACTCCCCGCTGCACTCGGGCACAGCAGGACACACAACCGGCGCCGGGAGAGTCAGGGGATCCCAAACCTTAGCGTAGGTCCCATGGGTGGGGGTGACAGCAGCACAGAGTCCGGTCCCCCTCCTACCTGGTGATGGAGACGGCCGCTTCCCTCCCGGGCATTACCGGGGACGGGGCTGTTCCCCAGTCAGCCCGAGGGACCGGGACAGCGTGCCAGTGTGGCGGGATGGAGATGGGCTCCCGAGTACCCCTCGCCCGAGGGTGGGGGAGGACGGGGAGGGAAGAACGGCCCCGTCTAGCTCCCGGCAGCGCTTGCCTCTGCTCCCGGGCTCAGGCTTTGTCTAACTCCTTCCCACGCACTCCCGCTCGCGCTGCGGGGGGGATGGCGGCCTGCTCGCCTCACCTGCATCCCTGCATCCCCCCTAAAACCTCCAGCATAACCCCCAAACTTCCCACTGCCCCTCAGCACCCTCTGGGACCAGCTCCCCTCCCCGACCCAGAGATGTCAGCTCAGAGACAGGAGCTATAGATCTATAGGGTCCGGAGGGGGGGGGGGTGCTAAGGTTAGGCAGGTTTCCCCATCTTTGGGATAACGTTAGCACCGGTCCCCCAGCCCTATAGATCTATAGGGTAAGCCTGATTCCATGGGAGCTGGCACACCTGGTTGCTTGGAGACAAGGGAGGTTGGAAATGCTTCTTTCAGTAAACAGCCAGCCTGGAACAAAACCCTGAAGGCTAAAAATAGGGAGGCAGGATATGGAAATTAAATAAAAATCCTTGCCCCCCTCCCTCTCTGGGGCAGAGTGAGGCACTGCAATGTCACCAACGGGCACTCCATAGATGGCTGGAGAAGCTGGAGTGGGGGCTGTATCCCTGTACCCATTAATGTGTCCCCTCCTCAAGGTGTTGGTCCCCACACTTGGTCCTGCCTGCTGGTCCCAGTCCTGCAGCATTGCCTGGACCCAACAGCATGCCTGCAGCGGTGGGGGAACTAACTCCCTGTGAGGCACAGGTGTGGGGTTCTGTCTGTGGTGCCCTGCATGGAATCAGACCCAGTCCCCGGCACATCCCTTTTCAAGTCCAAGGGACACCATGGACTGGGGCAAGTCCTGGCAGAGGAGGGGACAAACACCCCCTGGCCTCTGGCTGGGACTTTACTGCAGGCAGGAGGCTGCGGGGTCACATCCTGCTGCTATTTGCTTCCACCTGCCTCTCTAAGCTCCGTCAGCAGCGTCTCTCCCCATCCCCATCGGCATCTTGCCACCAGCGTGTCCCAGTCCCACTAGAGCTGGCTGGGGGTTGGGGGTCCGGCGCGGGGGGGGTGCCATGGGGAGCATCTTTCCCTCCCCGCAGGCAGCCTTCATCCCAGGCTGGCTGCCTTCTCCTCCTCCTCTCCCCGCCCGGGCACCTCAGGGCTGGCAGGAGAACAATAGCGAGGAGGATGAGTAAGATGGTCCCCATTGCCTTGGCAACGCACTCCCGCGCTGCCGGCTCGGGAGGAGCCAGGCAGCTGCCTGAAAAGCGCCTTCTCCCTCGGCGGAGGGGGTGCTGGCGCAGGTAGCACGGCAACCCCTCCCTGGGCGCCGTGGCCCACCTCCCACGCCGCACGGGCAGCGCCACGTGAACGCACACCGGGCTCCCCCGCAGCCGCCGGCGCCCGCACACGCCGGAGCGGCAGCACACGCGCCCCGCACTCGGCTCAGCCCCAGCCTGGCTGCCCGGGCTACGGCTCCCCGGTGCCCGGCTGTGCCCGGGAGCGGTGGGACACCGCTGGCAGGCTCTGGGTGGGAATGTGATCCCTGCGGCGCTGCCCCGCGGGAAGGAGAGGGGCTCCCGCGGCCTCTCGCGGCCACGGCACCTTCACGCACGGCTGCCCACGGCATCGGCGGGCAGAGATGTCGGGTGAGGAGGTGGTGGGGCGTTCGCAGATGGCAGTGACAGGGGATGCCCAGGGGCACCAGGATTCCATCTCCAGCCACAGCCATCCGTCCCGTGTTGTCCCCCAAGTCATGTCACCAGCAGGAGGACCTCAGCGTGCCCAGAGCTGTAAGTGCCTTGGGATGACAAGGATGTTACCCAGAGACCATGTTACCCAAAAGCACCAAGCACCCTAAAAACAGCACTGTTTTCCCAGCTGCCTTGGTGGGGATATGCTGGGGGGGATATCTGATCCCTGCCATCACCTCATGTCCCAGGTGCCCCAAAACACAGCCCCTGCCACAGCCCTGTGGGATGGGAGAACACTGCATCCAGGACGCTGCAGCCTGGTGCCTGAGAACATCATTCAGGATGTTCCCAGGTACAGACAGGGATATGGCCCCAGGGCCAGCTGGGGACAGAGAGAGGGACAAGGGGAGCAGCTCTGGCAGCTGCTCTGTGCCACTGAGAGGGACCCAAGCACAGCATCAATCAGCCAGAGCTGGGTGGTGACATTGGGGAACAACCCAGCCACACATTTGATCTCTTACCTCAGGATGAGGCAGAGCTCGGGAAAAGAACCAACATAGAGAATCATATAAGCAGTGAATGGTTTGGGTTGGAAGGGATTTTAAAAATTATCGAGTTTCAACATCCCTGCCATGAACAGTGACACCTTCCACTAGATCAGGTTGCTCAGAATCCCATCCAACCTGACCTTGAACGCTTTGAGGGATGGGGCAGCCACAGCTTCTCTGGGCAACCTGTGCCAGGGCCTCACCACCTCACAGGGAAGGATTTCTTTCTAATATTTATCCTAAATCTATCCTTCTTCAGCTTAAAGACATTACCCCTTGTCCTATCACTCCATACCCTTGTAAAAAGTCCCTCTCCAGCTCTCCTTAGCTACTGGAAGGAGCTCTGAGGTCTCCTCAGAGCCTTCTCCAGGCTGAACAGCCCCAGCTCTCCCATCCTGTCTCCACAGCTGAATGCTCCAGCCCTCTGATCATCAATACACTCATCTATCACAACCAGATGCTGCTGTTCCAGAAGAATGAAAGCCTTTCCTACAGTGCCTCTGTGCCTTTGTGGCAGACAGGCAGGGACTCTTCACTTCTCCTCTCTCCTTTCCCAGGGGCTCGTTTCAGCAGCTCAATGAATGCCCATGAAGTGAAAGCCCTGGCTGCATTAACAGCACACAAATGCGCTGTAGTGGGTCAGTACAAAGGGAACATAAAGCACATGGTGACTTGGGCATGGGATGGGGCCACAAGTCAGAAAAGCTCATTAGGTGCTGTGAAAAACAGCAGGGCTTTGGAAGTGCAAGATGCCCCCCTGAGCACAGATGAGTGAGGGCATGTCTTGCTGCAGAATACACAACTGGCAGCCCGGAATGTTGGTGTTGCGCCCCTCAGATGCAATCTCTGTGCCTGGGTTGTCATGGATTCAGCTCTGGCTGGTGGCATTTGTGGCAGGCTCAAAGTCCATATCCCATCCTGCCTTCAGCTCTGCTCTGCAGAGCCTTCATGGCATTACCAGGGAGCCGTGTGTGGCACGGGGAAGCCGTGGCCCCTTGCCTGGATTCACCAACACGGTCACGATTGCCAGAGTCACTTCCTCCCCCTGGGGAGCAGGTGAGCTGGCAGAGAACATCTGTCTGCCTTACCCAGCCTTTTCCAGATGTTCCTTTTTGTGTTGCCATGGTGGGTGTGAGGATGAATCCAAGGAAATGCTGGGTGAGTTCACTCCTCGTTTCCCTGCCGACAGCCCATAACTCACGCTCCATTTGCACAGCCCTCCCTCCCCGGTGCCGATGCGCTCTGACGAGTGGGGGGAGACGTTTGTAGTGAGTAACACTCACCCAGCACTATGAAAAGCAGCCTGGGGAGGCAGAGGGGGGTGAACTCTGGTTTATGGGTCGGTGCATCTGGCTGGATACACGCTGAGGGAGCCTGGAGTGGGGATGCTCCCACCACTGCCTGCTGTGCTGGGGGAAGGGGCAAATCAGCAAGGGCTTAGAAGGGCAGTGAGCAAAGGGAGCGGGAGTTCACACATCTCTTTTTTCCATTCCTGGGTCCCCAGCTGCTGTGACTAAACTCCCTGGAGCCAGCAGGCAGGGCAGGACAGCTGCTGGATGCTGTACTGAGGCTGTGTGGTTTTTCCTGGGGCCTCTAGTAACAACTGTGTTTTGTTGTTCTTGTGCAGGAACACGAGCCTGAGAAAATAACAAGGCCTTTTACTGTAGAAAAGGCCAAGAAGGAGTTTGTAGGTGGTAGGATTGTCCTGGCTCTGTAAGCAGTGTGTGCTGGCAGCCAGGGGAGCAGGCAGCAGCTGCCTGGCCAGGCAGATAAAGAGGCTGCCACCATCACTGCCTGTCACTGTCCCAGTGCTTCACCATCCCTTCACACCTTACTTTGCCTGCCTTGAGAATTTGGACAGGCTTGTTCTCCTCCTGGGCAGGGCCTCACTTGGACATTTTCCTGTACTCCCACTGGCCTGCTCAGACTCAAGGAGGAGTGAAGGTTTCTCCTGCCTCGACATGTGAGAGAGAGTTCAGTGAGTGCTGATCACAAGGCAAAGACCTTTACACTCCTTCTTGGTAAGGGCCAAGGCAAAGACCCCGTGAAAGCCAAAGCCATTCACACCTGAGGAAATCTGGAATATGGGCAACATCACACTTTGGTCAGGGTGTGTTAGAGACCATGACCAGCCAGTGGAAATCACCCAGTTCTAGATATGCTTTGGATGGAGCTCAGCAAATGAGTTGCTGATGTGACTGATTTTTCCACCTCCGCAGGGCCTGGGATTGGTGTGCTGGCCCCTGATGTCAGTACTTGGGGAGTGGGAGAGGGATAGCAAACACCTGCACCCCCTCAGTGAGGCACTGGGTAAAATCTGATAGCACCAGTTTGGAGCCTGAGAGCTCGGTGGGACCCTGAGAGTACCAGCACGGCATTTTCCCCTCTCCTCCCAGGAAGGACCTTCCCTCTGTTCCCTGCAGACCAGGTCGAGCTCACAACTGCGGTGAGGTGCTTCCCCCTGCTGTAACTCCAGCAGCTCCTGCTCTTGGCCAGGCGCTGCTGCCCTGATCCAGCGCCCGCAGCTGCCCTTTCCCGAGGCCACTGACAGGGAGGAACAAACTGGAAAACACACAGCTGAAGTGCTGCTGGCACTCTGTGTATCCCTCCAAGCCCTCTCTCCTCAGAGCAGTTCCCTGCCCCGTGGAAGAGGCTTTGAACCAAGGCTGCACCCTGAGCTGCTGCCCGCAGTACCCTCAGGAATAGCCCTGTCTATGCTGATTCTTTTTCTCTCCACACATCCTTCTGCTTCGCTGATACAGCTGATACAGCAGAGAATGAGACAGCTGGAAACCTTGACTACTCTGTGGATAGTTCTGCTGAGTTTTGGGACTCGTTTTGCAGTGTCAGTTTTGCTTTTAGGAGCTGTACCAAGCTGGTAAGGGCTTCGGGGCAAACAGTGGAAAATCCTCCATCTCAGTAAGGAAAGTTTATCTTCCCCATGGCCCTGCTCTGTGCTGGTGCTGCAGCAGCCAATGGCAGGAGTGTGAGGTGCAGGATTGCTCAGATTGTGCCTGGATGCTGCATGGTGCCCACCAAGGGACTGTTTCTCACTGGATCTGTTTTCTATCAGGACTGGCTCCTAGGAACTGAACAGCATGCTGTGCTTGGAACATCACGTCCAGGAGCTCTGGAGGTGATAAAGACAGGATGAGCAGACTCTGCTTTTCACTACCCTTCCACCAGCCAAGGAGATCTCTGTCCTGCCAGGTCCTAATCTCTATCCAGCCAAAACATTCACCAAGAACAGCTATGCTGAGGTTTCTATTTGTGCTTTTCAGCAAAAGCTCCTGAGAGGGAGCTGTTACCAGCACAGAGGGTCAGGTTAAATGTTTGTCCCCACAGCTTCCCTCTCCCCACACCCCACATCTCTGCTCCATGTCACTGGAGGTCTTTGGCAAAATGGGCTGAACACCTGCATAGGTCTGGTGCCTGCTGTATCTGTGTGGGGGACACAGACAGAGCCATTTACAATTCCAGAAGGATCAGCACCAAGGCACAATGAGACTATGAGCAGGTGAGTTGAGCCCAGTCATCCCAGTCACTGTTCTTTAAGGGGTGGTGGTCAGTGCCTGTCTCTGAAATGCCCACAGAGAAGGTGGCTGTCCCTGGTGTCCTACAGACCCAGCTCTGAGGGCTGTGCTTAACACTGCCAGGCTGGGAACAACAGGACTGTCCTGCACATTCCAGGACCACAGCCCCCCAGCTGACTTCCCAAAAACAGATCCCTATGACAGCAGCATCCTGGAGATGTCTCACAACACCCTCATCCCTGCCACTGTTGAGAATCAGCCCAGGAGGGAGAACACACCGCCCAGAGCAAGCAAATGCACAGAGCACTCATGCCACATGCTCCTGACAGACCCTGCACTGGTGTGTGAGTGGCAGCAGCACAGCTGAACTTGGGCTTTAGGAATTCAGCAGCCCAGGAAGGTGCCACATCACCACACGGATATCTTGCCTGCTGTGCCAGAGGGATGGAGGTGGAGGTAGCAGGTTACATAATTTGGGGGAAGGAAAGCCCAAGCCCCTCTGTTTGCTGGCAGGGAGCAAGGATCATTGGAATGACCTTGGCTGGCTCTTCTCCATTCTCAGTCTTCATTGTTTTATCAGATCTTCCCCCAGGGAAGAGGAGATGATGCTCTTGAAGGTACTGGGGTGTCACCATGTTGGCACTGAAAATCATGGGCAGCAGAAAAAAGTGAGCAAATTACATTTGGACAAATACCAGCTACCTCCCACCACTGTGTGTAGGATTGTCCTACACCATGGAACAGTCAGCTGAGGTACCTGAGGGCTCTTTGCCTCACCCATCCTTGTTCTTGGGCTCTTTGCCTTGCTACAAAGACCCTTGGCTGAGGGGTTCCCACCCGTGGCACCTTATCACAGCTCCTGGCAGGTCAGCACAAGGCTCATCTTCCCACAGTGACTCCATCCATCTCAGATAAAGCCTCGTGCTCAGCTGTGCTCCTTGTTCCTGCTGGGTCCCTGTCCCTCTCTCTGTTCCCACAAAGCTGTGTACCCCATTTCCAGGGTTGTGCCAGGCTTGTGCCTGGTGCTCACACCTGGCACTGCCTCCTTGGGGGACCTCTGCCCCGCTCTTGCTGCCAAACCCTCCTGGAACACACCAGCCTCACAGCTCTGCCCCCTCTAGAAAACTACAGCCATGCCTGCAAGTCCAGCCTAGGCGTGGACAGGGAAGCCAGAGGAGGAGTTCACTGTGTGCAGTGAGGGCAGCTGCACCTACAGGCACAGCACCCAGGGGAGCTGCCCCGTGAGGGTCACAGCCCTGCTGTGCAGGGGGTGTGCACAGAGGGGACACCCTGCTTCCTGTAAAGCATCAGTTTGAGCAAGTTCTCTCCTCGCTCTCTGGCTTCCAGCTCTCCCAGGCACGAGCCTGTCTCCCCCCACCCTGCCTCTGCCTCAGCCCCTTTACAGCCCCCCTGGCATTGGGGCAAGCCATGCTGCTGCTGGTTTGGGTCTGCTTGTCCATGGATAGCAGAATTGGACAAGGGAAGGAAAAAATGCTCTAGGGGAACAGCCAGCCAGCCCCTAAAGAGCTGTCTCAGTCCTTCCAATAACACAGTGAGCGCTATGAGCACTGCTGCAACCAGAGCCAGGCTGGGATTTGCTGGCATCAGCAAACCTGTTGTGTGTCCGTGCTGACTGCTGCAGCTTCGCTCCTCGCTGGCAAAGCTGGAGCCAGCACAGGTGGGGGATCTCATCTCATATTCATGGCAGGGACACTCAGCCCAGCCTCTCACCTCAGCTTGTGATGCAGTCAAGGGGCTAAAGGCTAGCTGGGGGTCCAGGCTGGGTTGGTGGTCCTGCCTGGGAGAGCTGAAGACCCAAGGATGGTGCTGTGGGGTGGGCACAGAACCCCCTGCCACGGCAGACACCCCACAGAATGTGTGACACCCACCTGCCCTTCAGGTGGTCACACTGCATCTGAACAAGATGTGGGTGACAATCACACCTCCCCTGCCCCTTGGGGGGAGCAGGGCCATGTAGGGAGGGGGGAACCAGTGCTGGAGCCCAGGGCTGTGTCTACCCTGGCTTCTTGTTCTCAGCCCCACAGGGCCCCCTGCAGATGCAAAGCCCTGCAGACAGGCAGGTGGTATGGGGTCACTGCCTGCACCCCAAGTCTCAGCCAGAGTCTGTCTGGAGTCAGGGCACAGTGACCTGTGTGATGCAGCAGCCAGCAGTCAAAAAAACATCTTGTCCTCATGAGCAACCACTCCTGCCCACTCCCCCAGCACCAGCCCCATTCCTCTCTGCAAAACTACCCCTGCCACCAAAGCACGGGGTCAACCCCTCCCCAGGGACCCCACAACCAGGACCAGGGAGCTACAGACAAGAGTTGGCTTTATTCACGGAAACGGGGGCAGCTGTGTCACTGGCAGCTGCCCTCGTATTGCACATCCAGCGACGGGGAATATCCATGCCACGTCACAACACAGCGTCGGCACTATGGGACCTCGGGGGAGGCGCAGGCACCGTCACCACCCAGCAGGCTGGGGAGCGGGCTGGGGCGCCAAGGGTTCACAAAGGCAAAAGACCCGTCCACCCATAGATAGAGAGAGAGATATATATAAAAAAAAATAGTTCCACGATGACCAGAGCAGAACCACAGGGACACGCGTGCAAGCGAAATGTACAGCAGCCCGCGAGCAGGTAAACATGCTTTGTACACACACAGACACGCCAGGACACAGCCGGGGTTTATGGCGCTGGGAGGGAGACAGAGCCATAAACCCGGGCCTCACACACACGCACACACTCTCACACTCACACTCACACACACACACCGGCCCCTGCGGGCAGCGCCCACGGCTCGGCCACGCGCCAGGGCTTGGGGGCTTGGACACAGCGGGTGTTTCTCACTGCTAGACATGGTACGGAGACACGGACACGGTCCCTTGGAACGGAACTGGAGGAAGAACTCGTGAGCGAACAGGGCAGGGGCACCCCTGCTCCTCCCCGGCACACAGGCACCGGCCGGGGCCGGCTGGAGAGGAGCAGGGGGCTACCGGCGGTTCGTTGTGCTGCTGGTGGAAGAGGCAAGGATGGGGGTCCATTATGCCTCTGGCTCGTATTCCTGGTATTCCTCCTGTGGGATGGGAAGGGAAAGAGCCAGTGAGAGAGTTCAGGCGGGGCACAGAGCTCCTCTCTTCTCCAGCCTAAACTCAGCTTTGCTCTGGACAGTGCACGGACCGCTGTCACACTGTGTCCACTGTGCCACCCTGTCCCCTCACCTGCGGGGGTTCCTCGTAGTTCTCCCCCTCTGGCTCCAGCAGCGGCTCGACCAGTGGCTCCTCCACAGCCTCCTGGGCCACCTCCTCTGCCTGAGAGTGAAGGAGGGGGTCAGTGCCACACACATACACACACCCACACCCACATACAGCACCCACCCTCCCTGCCCCTGCCAGACCAGCAGTGCACCCAGGATACAAGGGGCTCTATGGGGAACCAGTGGGACCTTGGGCACACAGCACCTAGCTGGGAGGTGACATGCACCGGTCCATGGGAGCAGGGGCTGTGTGTGTATGTCCCTATATACACTATTCCCAGCCCCAGCCTCGGGCAGGCAATGAGTGCTGGCACCACGTGGGCCTCGACAGGCTCCAGGAGCTGGCAGGGCTGCGGGAGCATCCTGCATCCCTGGCAGGGGAGGGCGGTGCTGGGTAACCCCTCCCCGGGGCTGGCAGGCGGGAAAGGGGGGCAGCCAATCCCCCTGTGCAGCGGCGGTGGCGGCGGTGGCCTCATTTCTTCAGCTGATGCTATTTTGGGCTAAGCTGGAAGCCAAGGGCTCATGGGGCGGCGAGCTGGAACCCGCCGCCCCTCCCGCAGCTGTCAGGTCACCTCGCAGCCGCCGGAGCGCCGCAGGCCCGGGCCCGGGCCGCCATGGCAGGCCCCGAGCGCGCACACGTCCGCAGAGGCCGCGCACGCGGCCGCGCAGGCCCGGGGCACGAGGAGACCACCTGGGCACCCTCGTGCTCTCTGCTGTGGGACTGGGGAACGGCCAAAGGGCTCCTCGCCAAAGCTGGGCACGTGCCAGCCTCCCCGCGGGCATGGCAGTGCCTGGGGACTCTCACCTTCAGGTCTGCAGGGAACTCCTCCTTCTTCACCAGCCCGGTGGCCGCTGCGATGTTGCCGGCACCGGTGAAGGCTGCTTCGCCCAGCTGGGACGCCTGCTCCTTCGCTTTCTCAGCCACTGCAAGAGCCAGGGGTGCCCATCAGTGCCCCCCCGTGCCAAAAAGGGTGCCCAGCTGTGGCTTCATGCCCTGTGCCACCCACAGGGGCAGCTGGCGGGGAGATGCTGGGCAGGATCAGGCTCTCCTCACTTCCTTGCCCTGGTGGGGAGGGGAGGGGGCCATGACACTGCTCTGCAGCTGGGCAAGGAGTGTGAGCAGCCGCTGCAAATCCTTGGTTGCCGGCCCTGTTATATAAGAGGCTTTAGCAGAGTGACATCAGCCCCTCAATTAGCCTCTGATCTCGTTAGTGTGGCCGTGCTCTCAGGGCTGGAGGGGTACCGCGGCAGGAAAACAGAGGGGCTCGTACCTGAGGTTACGCCTTGCACCACACCTTGGGTTTTACTCCCTGAGGGTAGAAAGAGACAGAGATGGGGTTAGAGGGACTGACAGCTGGGCTCCCACATGTGCCATGCCCGGGACCCTGGCAGGGCTCTGAGCCAGGACAGCAGCCTGTCCACACCCCACGCCAGGGCACCTGGGGGGTGAGCACTTGCCTGGCTCCCCTCAAGGCTCCTGTTGTCCCTGCAGGAGCCAGAACTGGGGCAGCACAGGGCTGCCACCACGTGCCAGGCAGGGCAGAGACCTCAGGGCCCAGCACTGTGTCAGGGCACAGCCAGGCAGGGTGAATGCCAGCCATGCTGCTGAGAAAAACCTTCCACAGGATCCAAACCTAGAGCTGGTGCCAACAGAGCATGGCAAGCCCCACAGCTGGAGTGCCCAGAGTCGGGTGCTGCTGCTGGCTCTGCCAACCCTGCCAAGCTCCCTCAGGCAGAGTGACACCACCCAGGATACCCCACGGAATGGGAATGGGTTGTCTAGGATGGAAGGAAGTGTAGGGGCTGGGCAGCCCCTGTAGGATGGGGCCTCAGGCTGTTCCTTGAGCTGCTGTACCCCAGTCCAGCAAATACACCCTAGTGAGGATGGGGGCCCAGGGTTGGCGCCCACCACTGCCCAGGGGAACAGTTTTGGGGCCTCAGCTTTCCTACAGAGCTTGTGCCCTCTGGAGCAGAACAGAGCCTCAGCTCAGCACCCTCCTACTGCAAGCAGAGTTGGCTTCAGCTCCCTCCCTGGGCATTCCAGCACCACAGCCAGCCAGGCACACAGACTGCCCAGGAACTGCTCCTCCTGCCAGCCATGTCTTCTAGGACTTGGCCCCGAGCAGATCCCGCCCCCAAGGGGCAGCACGGAGGGACCCCTCAGTCACCAGCCGGGCGCAGGGGAGATGCCGGTGTGGGATCAGCTCCAGCCTCTCCACGGGGGACAAATGCAGTCCCCACCGCCTGCCCCAAGACAGGCACATCCCAACACAGGGGTCAGCACCTCCATCATGGTCCCTCTGCTTTCCTGCCCCAAAGCATCCCGGGCACAGAGCTGAGAGACCCTCAGGCTCAGGCTGGGAGCTGCAAGGAGTCCAGTCCCCGAGGGTTCCATCCCCTCAGCCTGGGGACCAGTCCCCGACTCTGCTCCTGCCTGCGGAGCCCACTCTCCTGCCCCGCAGATTCCCGGTGGGCAGCGAGGCACTGCGGGCACCGACCCTCTGCCCCGGGGCACTCCGCCGCAGGGTGTCGTGGCGGGGAAGGAGCAGGGGAGAGGGGGAGCGGGGCCGGAGACAGGTGGGAACGCCAGGGGGACGGCAGGGGGATGGGCAGGAGGACGCAAGGGCAAACGCAGGAGCCGGCAAGGGCAGGCAGAGAGGGCCGGCAGGGCAGGCAGGGACGGGCAGAGATTAGTCGGGCTGGGGAGGCAGGGGGCAGGCAGGGGCTGGCAGGGGGCTGGCAGGGGGTAAGCAGGGCAAGCCGGTCCTTACCGACATAGAGGACCCCTTCCTTGGTCTTCTCCGCGGCCTCGGCCACCCCCTGCTTGGTCTTCTCAGCTGCGGCGACCACCCCCTCCTTGGCCTTGGACAAGCCCTTCATAAACACCTCCATGGCGGCTCTGCGGGGAGAGGCCGCAAGGCTTCACCCCGCCCCGGCCCCACGCCTGCCCGCCCCGCGCATCCCGGTCCCGCGCATCCCTTCCCCGCGCATCCCGGTCTCGCGCATCCCTTCCCCGCGCATCCCGGTCCCGTGCCCCCGGCCCCGCCGCCCGCCCGACCTGGCTCGCTGTCGGCGGGGACGGGCGGGCCGGGCCGGGCCGGGCCGGGCTGCGGCGGGGCGGGCTCAGTGCGGCTGTGCCGGGGCCGCGCTGCGCCGCGCTGCGCCGTGATGCGCGGGGGGGACCGCGCCGCGCCGGGCTGCGCCGGGCTGAGCCGGGCTGAGCCGTGCTCGGCCGCGCCGAGCCGTGCCCCGCCGCCCCGCACCGCCCCGCACCGCCCTGCACCGCCCCGCACCGCCCCGCACGGCAGCGGCGCCCCCGGCCCTTCGCCGCCCCAGCCCCGCAGGCTCCTTCCCCGCGCTGCACGGCCCCCCGGGGCAGTCGTTCTCCCCATCCCCGTCGCTCATCGCGATCCCACCGCACGTTGTCCCCACGCTATTCTGTCCTGACCCCCATCGCATCCTATCCTACCCTCTCCCGGTCACATCTCCTCTCGTTCCTTGTCCCATCTCGTCCCGATCCCACTGCTTTCCATCTACAGGCTGCCCTTACCCCATTCCATCCTTACTGCCATCCAGTTCCCTCCACATTCCACACTGTCTCTATGCCATTCCCATCCCCTCCTCGTCATGTCCTCTCCCCACCTCATCCCACCCCATTCCCATCCCACCACATCCAGTTCTGAACCCATCCCCTCGCCATCACATCCTGTCCTGACTCCATCCTCCCCATCCCATCCTATCCCTACCTTCCAACCCGATGCTATCCCACCCTCTCTGGGTACCATCCTGCCCTGCCCATACCACACTATGGTTCCCACACATGGTGCCCAACTTACACAATTCTATTCCCTCATCCTGATCCCATCCCACTCTGAGCCCCTGCCCTCATCCCCCACCTCCCTGCCCTAGAGAGGGATCCCCCATCTCTCTGATTCCCAGGAGGGGCAGGACTGCCTCCATCTCCCCAGGGTACCACCCACCCACCCCACCAGCTGCAGCTGGGATAGCTCCTCATCCCACCTGCCTGTGGGTACTTAAGAGACGGAGGCTGCCCCAGAGAGCTTCTGCTGGTCAGGATGGCTACAGGGGAGCAGGTGGGTGCTCGCCCTGTGGGCTGGGGAGGCTGTAGAACACAGAGACCCCTGCCAGCCCTCGGGGTGCCCAGTGTGGGAAGTAGCTGGGGAGCTCAGGGGGCTCATTGGGGCTGTCCCACCTTCCTCTGCAGAGGCAACAGGAGCGACGCCGGCAGAGGGCTCGGCAGCAAGAGCTGCTCCCGGCAGAGATCCAGGGCAAGCACCCCCTGCAGAACAGGTATGGGAGGCCTGGCCATGCACAGCCTCTCCCAGCACTGGGAGGTGTGTGTGGGGGCTGGAGGGGGACTCTGGCATGGTTGAACGCCCCATTTCCCCTCCGTCCCCAGATGGGCACTCTGGTTTTTCAAGAATGACAAGAGCAAGATGTGGCAGGCAAACCTGCGCCTCGTCACCAAGTTCAGCACTGTGGAGGACTTCTGGGCGTGAGTGTGCATTGGGTGGGCACACCCACTGTGTCCCTTCTGGAGCTGTTCTGGTGGGGGGGGGGGTCTGAGCCTGAGGCACCTATTCTCACCTGCTTCTGTGTCTCCATCTAACACAGGTTGTACACTCACATCCAGCTCGCCAGCAAGCTCGCAGCTGGTTGTGACTACTCCCTCTTCAAGGTATGGCACCCCATCCTCAGAATCCCCCCAGCACCCAGCATTATGGGGGCACACTGGCTGCTGGTAAGGCTGACAGCATGCCCTGGCCATAAAGTGGGAGGGGAAGCCTGGCTGGATGTTCACAGCTCCCCAGGCCGGCTCTGGCCAGTACTTGGTGCCCCTGACTGTCCCCTTGCCCACCCCCAGGATGGCATTGAGCCCATGTGGGAGGACAGCCAGAACAAGCGTGGTGGGCGCTGGCTCATCACCCTGGCCAAGCAGCAGCGGCACACCGAGCTGGACCGCTTCTGGCTGGACACAGTGAGTGCTGCCCCACTTGAGGGTCCTGCCTGGGCTGTTCCCCCTGCCCCAGGGCTGAGCCCCAGTGGTGACTGACCCAGGCTCCCCTTCTCCTCCCAACAGCTGCTGTGCCTCATTGGGGAGATGTTTGATGAGTACAGTGATGAAGTGTGCGGGGCTGTCATCAACATCCGCACCAAGGGGGACAAGATTGCCATCTGGACCCGGGAAGCAGAGAACCAGGAAGGTGTCACCCACATTGGGTAATGCAGCTTTGGGGGAGGCTGCGCAGGGGAATAAGGGCTCCCCCTGTTTAGGGGAATAGGCACAATGGGAGAAGAGGTGCTGCCCTGTTCATGCATGCCCTTCTCTCCTCCAGGCGGGTCTACAAGGAGCACCTGGGCCTGTCACAGAAGGTGGCCATTGGGTACCAAGCTCATGCAGATACAGCCACCAAGAGTGGCTCCCTTGCCAAGACCAAGTTTGTGGTGTAACTGTGGAGAGCTGCCTACGAAGTCCCCGTGTTCTGTCTCACAATAAATTTCTGCATCTGAGCATGGTCTGTGTCTCCAGGGCTCTTGGCAATCTGGGCTGGCCCCTATTTGTTGGGGACATTTCCTGGGAGGGAGATGGGGATATGCCAAATCCTGGCATGTTCTGGGTGAGTGGGGCCAGGAGCACAGAGCTGGCATTGTGGTGGGCTTGGGACACTGCACATGTCCCCTCACCTCCCCTTGAGCCTGTGACCAGTGCCCCTCTCCCCAAGGCTATAGGGGTGTTTTCTGTGTTTTGGGGGGCCCTGGATAGCTCCCAGAAGGATGCTGTTCTGTCCTCCCCTGGCCAAGGCATGGGCACAGCTCACTGCCCTGAAAACCTGGGCATGGGAGGGACTAGTGAGGCCCAGCTTATCTGGGTCAGCCCAGCTTGGGGAGCTGGTCCACTTTCCTCCTAAGTCCCTGCACATGTGTGGGACATAGGTCTGCCTTCTCAGGAAGATCAGTTTCCCAGCTGGGGGCTGACAGTGTCCCTGCAGAGTGGGTGTTGGGCTGCAGCACAGCATGGTTCCTGTGCTGCATGCATCCCCTCCTACAGACACTTGCAGCATAGGTGCAATCAAGCTCATTTTCTTCCCAAGGTTTGTTGTTGCCAGACCTGCAGGTTCACAACCTCAATCTTTTGAGCCCTGGGACTTTGCTGGCTCCTCCTTTCTATGGCTCATGTCTTCTGCTGTCCCTTCTGGTGCTCCTGGCCTCCCATACTCACTTCCAGCCCCCACTCTGTCCTTTAATCTTTTATTTGTGTGTTTGATTGTTGTATCTGTGCTTCCCTGCCTAGTGAGATTCCAGAGGTGGAGCTGTCTGCTCACCCCCTGACAGTGGCAGCTGCAGTTCTGCCCTCACGGCAGCTCTCATCCAGGATATCCTCCATTCTCTCCAGCAGCACCCAAGCTCCATCTCAGCCCAGGGCTGCATCTTGTCCAGGGCCCCATGTCCAGCCTAACCATGCCACCTCATCAGCCCAGAGCCAGGGCTGCTTGTCCCCTGCTGGGATGACTCAGTGCTGCCCTGCCTGCAGACAGGCTCTGCAGAGACCTGTCCTGCAGAAGGATGAAATATTGACCGCTGCTCTTCGAGCTGGCTGTGACCTGTCTGCTCACAGCTTGACAGGCAGCTGCTGTGGCTGTGTCACCCAAGGTCTCGCCGGCCTGCAGTGCAGCCTGTGGGGTTGAGCTTGCTGAGTGAGCCCTGCACTACCCTGCAGCTGCCATGGCTGCAGAGAGCTGTGTCCCTGGGACTCAGCTGCCTTCCTCCAGGAACATCAGCCTTGCAGCTCCCCGAGGGCAGTGCAGGGCCCTCCACCGCCCGATATTGCTCCTGTTCCAGGCAGATGATGATACTAGAGACTGAAGACAGGAGCTCATCCCTGGCAGGCAGTATGTCAGGCCACGTCCCTGTGTCCTTGCATCATGATGGCTTTGGGTCATTTCTCTGTGCAAGTGCAAGGGCAAGAGCACCGCACTGCCCTCCCCGGCAGGGACACCGGGTTGGGGAGACCTGCAGGCAGCAGGACTGGGATGAGGGGATGCAGTATGGGGGGTAACACCTCAAACTCGGAGTGCTGCAGGCGGCAGGACTGGGATGAGGGGACGCAGTATGGGAGGTAGCACCCCAAACCGGGGGTGCTGCCAGCGGGGATCAGGGGGTGGCTCTGCCTGCCTTCCCCCTGGTCCCGCACGGGCACGGCGTGCCGGAGCCCGTGTGCTGCCTGGCTGCCTGTACCGCCGGTACCTCGCCACGCGATGGTGCCGCTCGCCCGGCCTTGGCGGCTCCGGCGCAGCAGGGATGGCAGCCTGCCCTGCCTGCGGTGGGGTCCCTGTCTGCCCTGCCCTGCCCACGTTTGGGTCCGTGCCTGAAGTGGGGTCACAGCGCTACCCCAGCCGACCCCTGCCCAGAATGAGAGACAGGCAGGACCGTTCATGGGGCTGGAAAAGCTGAAACTGGAGGAGGGGCTGCTGAGACCCCCTGAAACGCACCATGAATGCACCTCCCCACAGTGACAGCGTCAAGTGTGTGAGAGGTAGGGGTTGTGTGTCCCTCTGTACCTTCAACCTACTGCTCTGTGTCACATGGCCCTGTCACTGTCCCCCGTCTGGCTCTAGGGTACCCTGCAGCCAGGCTGTCCTTGTCCCTGTACCCCAGCAAGGGCGTTTTGCTCATGGCGTGCCCTTGCCCCATCACGTCACAAGGCCAAGGTTAGCTGGGGCAGGAGGGGGTGCAGAGGCTGCTGCAGTGCCGTGGTTCATCACCATTCTCATGTAGCCACAGTGGGATTTCTTTTGATTGGAAAAATAATAGGAGCCATTTATCTCCACGGCTTTATGGGTTCCCATCAGCCCTGCAGTCCAGCCAGGCTGGGGGGCTGGCAGTGCCCACCCAGAGCCTGCCCTTTGGGGACACAGTGACCTTCATCCTCAACTTTTGCACCCCAAAGTCCCTGTCTGAGGGCCAGAGGGTGCAGGGGGGCACAAAGTCACCCCCTGGATGGGCACAGCAGTTGCCAGGAGCCACACAGGGAGTACAGCAGTGCCAGGGCTGCCCCTGGCCTATCTCATGCTGGGCAGCTGTCCCAGCTGGCAGCCGAGCTGGCAGCCCTGTCAATAATAATAATTAAAAATTAATACTAATCAAAAGGGAGAGGCAGATGGCAGCAGACATGCGGCAGGGCTGGAGGTGGGGGTGGGAGGCAGGGCAGACAGAGGGGCCTGCAAGGACAGGGGTGGGGGGGCCAGGAGTGCTGTGGGGTCTAGTGGGGATGGGAGGTGCAGGTCAAGGGCCCCACATGGCACAAGAGGGGTGGGGGATATGAGGCTGGGGTTGCCAGGGGGCACAGCAGGAATGGGGATGGACTGTGCTGCTGCAAGCATGGGGTCCTGTGTCCCCCTTTCCATGCAGGGGTTGTGGGTCAGTGGTGCTGGGTCCCCATGCTGGGTCACCTTGCCAGCAGCTGGCATGCAGCCATGACCAGGCACTGCCAGTCCAGCTTCTCCCTGAGCCACCAGCTCTGGCAGCAAGGACAGACCTGGTGCAGGCACCCATTCTTGCAACCAGTGAGTGCTGCAGGGTTAAAATCCCCCAGAAAACTGGGGAAGGAGCTGCTGGCTCCGTGCAGGGTGCGTGGGCTGGGGAAGAACAGGCAGCGCTGGCTCACCGTGGGAGTGGGCAGGCAGCATGGCTGCTGGTGCTGAGGCTGTGCCACGCTGTTCCCACAGTGCCTGAGCCCACCTGCCTGCCCCATCGCCCAGCCAGGGGCCAGGGACACTCTGGGCCTTGCAGGAGAGGTGTGGGTACGCAGGGGACCTCCGTCCCTGGCTGCCACCAGCACCCCCATGCATTCCTGGACTGGAGCTCCCCGTGCCCTCCCTGCCGGGCCCTGGAAGGGCACAGGCTGTGCCGACCCTCCATTCAGAATCACCGTGGCATGCAAGGAGGGGTACCCAGGGTGAGGGGTACCTACAGCACACTGTTCCCATGACAACCTCCCGGCAGAGACAGCAGCCGGTGCGGGAGATGCGGGAGGCGAGGGGCCCGTGGACCCGCCGGGCATGGACAGGGCTGGCAGGACACAGTGGGGCACAGCAGAGGGGCTGCACCTCTGGTTCTTGCTCCCCCACTCGGGCTCTGCCTGCTCCATCCTGTTTCTTGCAGCTTGGGACAGGCAAGCGTGGCGCTGCTGGCGCTGGGCTGCTGCTGCCCTCCAGCTGCAGCTGCACGGTGGGGAAGTGGTTAAATGCCTGCAGGGCCGTCCCCAGTGCCAGCAGCAGAAGAGGCAAAGACGGGGACAGAATCTCCTGCCCTGCGCCTCAGGGAGCCTGTACCTGAGAAGGGTCCTTTGCTGTCACTTCTCATCTGGGTGGATACCAGGCTCTGCAACACGGCTGAGCACTCTCCTTCCCCGCAGGGACGGGCTGGCACTTCTCGCTTGGCAGAGGCAGGCGGGGGGAGTGGGCGGGTGGGATGGGGACAGGGATGGGGACAGGGACAGGAGCTGTGTGGCCACAAACCTGCAGGAATGACTGCAGCACCGGGCTGCGCAGACAGTGCCACCACGCCTTTGGGGTGTGTTCTGCTGGTCCCGTATCATGACCTGGGTGCCCCCCAGATGGCTGGCACGTGCCCACAGAGCCTTCAACTCCACGACCCACCGTGCCCATACTGTCCCCGAGACTCTGGTACTGCCCTGCCCTCACCCCCCTCCCTCAGCTCCCTCAGTGGATGCCACCAGCTCCGAGGGACCACCCTGCACCTCCCTCAACACAGACACATCCAAACATTAGAGCCCCCACCTCCTCCCAGCGTGGCACGGGGACCAGCCACTCTCCCGGTTCACAGGGGAGCAGGTGGCAGCCCTGAGGCTGCCGGGACACAGGACACGTGGCAGTGCCTGTCCTTTCCCTCCTGGCCCTGTGCACCCCGGTGCGCCCTCACAAGGGGCTGCTGATGCTGCACCCACAGCCACCCCCTTTCACGGGGCCGGGGGCTGCCAGGCTCCTTGCATGCCCCAGCTCCACAGCTCTGGCGGGGAGGGCTGGAGTTTCCCGGGCGGTCGATGTGCCCATCGATCCCGCACAGCTCCGCCGGCTGCTCTCCCACCGCCCTGCTAATTAATTGGCTGCTGTTGCTGCTGCTGCTGCTGCTGCGGGAGTGCTGGGCACGGGGTGCTTTGGCTGCCTGCACCCTGCCCTGCCTGCACCGAGCCCTGCCTGACCCTGCCTGCCAGCACAGGGGCTTTGCCCCACTCATGTCAAGGGGCCAGCACCCACTTCAGACCCACCTGTACCCCACAGTGGGGGCTCTGTGTTAGACTGGGCATGGGACTGACTGGCCCAGGGCAGGGTGAGTGCTACAAAGGATGGCTGGGGACAACAAATGGCCACTTGCAGCCCGCTAGCTGCCCATGCCCAGAACAACCTCACACTGCTCACAGCTGTGCCCACCCTGCCTGCCCCCAGCCTGGTGTGGGGACAGGGATGGGGACTGCCTTTGTGCCAGTCTGTAATGAGATTTCTGCTTGGCTGCCTGGATAGAAAATCCCAGCCAGAGGATGCAAAAAGCCTCTCCAAGCCCCAGCAGCCTCCTGCCCCTCCCTGCTCAGAGCATACAGAGGTGCCCCTGCTCCAGCACCCACAGTGGTCCCAGGGGGGCATCATCACCAGCTCTATCCAGGAGCACCCACTGCAGTGCTTGGGGTGGGTCATCCTGGGTGCCAGCATCTGCATCCCAGGGCTGCCAGATGTCTGTTCTCTGTGGTGAGGTCCTGGCACCCTGGTACTGTGTCTGCAGAACTCGTGTTTGCAGAGTGGCACCACGCTGTGCTCCCGGCCACCTCGTTTTCCCCCACAGCAGCAGCAAATCCATCTCCTTAAAAAGTGGGGAGTGACTCTTTGGGTGCTCAGGGCTACAAGGAACAGGCTGTGCCCAATGGGCTTTGCTGCACGTCCTAAAGGAGCCCTTCCCACCCCTGGCACTGTGCGTCGTTAATCTACTCTTGCAAATGGCTAATTTTGAAAATCCTCTTATCAGAATTAGGTCCTCAACATCCATATTTATTTACTTTTCATTTTCATAATCTTTCTGCTCCTTGTGTGGCTGGGGTTGTTCTCACTGGCTCCATTTCTGAGTGTCCCTGTGCAGGATGACACCTGGGATGTCCCACACTGTGCCACATTATCCCAAGCCAAGCTGTGCCATGCCCTGCTGTGCTGTGCCATGCAGTCACCTCTCTGTTACACAGCACACGTGTTCCTCACACCTTTGGCTCTGCCACTGACGCCATCAGCACCAGTGCCCACCCTGCTGGAGCACCCTCTTGTCCCATGCCCTGCAGAGTCCTGCCTGGTGCCAGGGCAGCCACATCCTGCCCTGGGTCCCTGCATTATGCATTGTTTACCCGCCAGCACCTTCCCTGTTTGTAACTCAATTAAGCAGGCGCGGTTTTGCTAATACAATGGTGTTTAATATTCGCCTTCCTTAAATACCACAAATGGAGAGGGAGGCAGCGCACGGGCGATCCATTATACATGAGCTCAAATATCTACTTAAATATTTGATGGGAGTTTAGAAAATCTCAGGGCTGGCCTTGCCCGTGGCTGCCAGGGCTGGGCAGGAGGTCGGGCACGGCACAAGCAGGGGCTTGCCAGGCTCCGTGGTGGTGGGAGCTGCTGGCCCAGACAAAAGTGGCACCTGGGGCATGTGGTGAGACGTGAGCAGTGCCAGGGAGGTGACATCCCTAGGGAGCTGGCAGCTGCAGCCCACAGACCCTGGGTGTACCGCTGCTCACCAGGTGATGCCCTCCCCCCACCTCCACCTTAATCCAGTCTTTTTCAGAAGAAAGCCCTGACACAATGGCTGTAGCACGTGGCTGAGCCATGACCGTGGAACACTGGAGAGGAGAATTAATTTTTAATTCCACCTTAATTACTCTGAGTAATAATCCATTTACAGCACCCAGTGGGACCGGTGTTTCTGGCATCCCCCTGGGGCTTGCAGGACACCCAGATGCTGAGCATGTGGGGTTGAAAGCACTGGGCCAGCCAGGCACTGCAATCTCCTCCTCAAAGACTCTGATTCCCCTGGCTCCCCATGTACTGCAGCCCCTCACACCACCCTGGCAGGTGGGCAGGGGTCCCAGATACCCCCATGGGCATGAGCCTGGCAGACATTGACCCTTGGCAGCAGGACTCAGGGCTCTGGCAGCTGCAGAGCAGGATCTGGCTCATCCATCCCCTCCGTTTCTCTTCAGCAAGAGGGAAAGCAAGCAGAATTAAAAGTGATCTCCTCAATCTGTATTAATTAGAGTTTATTCATTCGTCAGTGCACCCTGCCATTTCTCCACTGATGACCCAGCCACGCTGGCCCGCAGCACAGGAGGGACATGCAGAGTGACACCACCACACAGCCTTGGCATGGCCCTTCCGTGGCACCAAGGGAACTGAGAGAAGCTGAGGCTGTACTGGGCACCACCAGCACTCCCAACTGGGCACCGGGACAGGGAGGATGCAGTGGGTGCCCAGGGGGTGGGAGTGTTGTTGCTGGCACTGCCGGCACGGTGCCAGGAGCAGGAGCTGGAAGCAATCCCGGGAGAGAGGTGCAAGGAGTAGATGGGGCTGGCAACGCACGTGGGACCCCCAGCCCCCTCCCCACTGTGCTGCTCAGGGCAGCACTGTGCTGGGTGCCCACCTCAGGTGCCATCTGCACTGGGTACCCCCACCTCGCCCTCCCCTGCTGCTTGCCTGGGGGTTTGGCCACCGTGGGGGCCCGAGCTGGGGGTCCCGGCGCTGCGGGGGAGCTCGCCCCCGTTCCCATGGCAGCCCCCTGGAGCTCATGTGCAGAGCGGTGACTTCAGCAGGAGCAGATGGAGCCGCAAGGAGTAAAAACATCCTGTTTCCATGCAAATGCCATCAGTAATAACGAGCCAGCCTGAAGGAGGGCTGTTATTGCTGCACCACAGCTCTGCTTACAGGGTGCAGGGGGTCTCCTCTGCCACTGGCCCCCACCAGTGTCCAGGCAGATGTCCAGGGGCTTGTGGATCTGCCTGGGGCAGCATGGTGGATGAAAATGGGCACCCACGGGTGTCGCCCCACAATCGCTGCCCTACCTGTGTGCATGGCGGGTCCAGGACTGCATTGGCACAGGAGGTCCTGGGAGGTGTGTGGTGATGGGAGATGGCTCTGGCCTCGTCCTGGAGCGGTGCTGGCAGTGGGCTCGACTCTGCCTGGCACTGCCAGCATTGTGCTGGGGCGGAGGGAGGCCACAACACAGCCGGTGCCACCCGGGAGAGCTGCGCTGGCATCACACACGCTTCAGCTCTTGAAGGCATCAGAGTAGTTAATTGTTCCTGATGCCGCTAATGAAATTATTGCTGCACGACACTGGGAGCCACTGCCTGGCCCCTGCTGCTGGGGAATGCTTGGCACAGCTGCCACAGGCTTTGGCTGCCACAGGGTATGGAGAGCACCCCGGGCACCCCAGTACAGCCTCAGCCCCCTTTGACCTGTGCCCCTTGCCCACCGTGCAACTGCCCGCTGGTGATGACAACACGGCTTGTGGGCACCTCGGCAGGGTGCAGGGAGGGGACAGAGAGGGAAGGGGCCACATCCTGCGGCTGCATCCCCTGGGAGAGGCCAGCGTGGCAGAGCATGGGGCACCTTGAGGCCAGACTGCCCTGTGTGGCAGAAAGGTGGGGTCCCACAGGTGACCCACTGTGCCGCAAAGATCGTGGTGCTTCTTCTGTGACATTTCCCGTGGGATGCCAGGCTGGGGCATCACCTGGTGGTGCATCAGGGGCTTGGGGTAGAGTGGGGTGTGGAGGGGAGATGAAGCGTGTAGCAGGTGTGAGCTGTCCCGGGAGGTGCAGAGCCCGCGGGCGTCCCGGAGAAGGGAGTGACGCCGTGCCGGGGGGATGCGCCGTGCCCGGGGGGAAAGCGTGCCGGGGGAGCCGCGCTGCTCTCCGCTCGGGGACGGTGCGGACCTCCCGTGCCGGCTCGGGTGTGTGCAGAGGCGGGGGATGCAGTGCCAGCGGGGGGAGCGGTGCCGGCGTTGCGGGCGGGGGGCGGCGGCGGGGGCGCGCCCAGCTGTTGCGCCGTCCCTTCCGCGGGCGGGTCCGCGCTCCCGCCCCGCATTGGCGGCGCCCGGGCGGAGCGGAGCGGCGCGGCGGCGGGCGGCAGCCGCGGCGGGGCCGGTGGCGGTGGCGGGGGCGCCATGGCCCGCTGAGGGCGGCGCGGAGCGCGGCCCGCCCTGCTCCCTCGCCCCGCAGCGCTCCGCGGGGCGCGCCATGGGTGCGCGGCCGCCCCGCCGCCGGGCCCCCCCCGCCGCCGCCGCCGCCGCTGCCGCCGCCGCGCCGGGGCCGCTCGGTGCCCTGCTCGCCGCTGCCCTGCTCGCCGCCGCCGGTGAGTCACCGCCGCCTCCCGCGGGCACCGCGCTCTGGGCGGGAGGGGGGACCGGCGGCGCGGCGGGGACCCGGCACCGGGACTGGGCGCCGGGCAAGGTCACCCGGGGAGCGGCCGCGGGTGGGCGTCCTGCGGGACGCCGGTGCTCTCCCGGGGACGGGGACCGTTCGTTCGCCGTGCGGGATGCCCGCTGGCTCTGGGAGGTTCGAGTGCTGGTGGCGCGCCCTCCCAGAACGGGGATGTGTCCCCCGCCCCACGGCGGGCACTGCCGCCCCCCGCCCCTCGCCCAAGCGTGGCCGCACACGCGTGTCCCGCCGGCACTGCCCCGGACGCTGCCCGCACTGGGGGGGGGCTGGCGCTCCCCGCCACGGCTCCGTTCCCCCGGGGCCCTGCCAGTGCCGGGCAGCGGCGTCCGCAGCGCACCTGCCCCACGCGTGTTGTCCCTGCCCAACGCACAGCATCCCTGCCGCTGGCACAGTGTTCCTGCCGCTGCCATCACTTGGCCGGGACACGGGGGACCGCGGTGACGGGATAGCCCGGAGGGTGCTGTCACGCCGCGGGGGTGCGCGTGGGTGGTCGTGCGGGGAGCATGCGGGACTGTATCGGTGGTGCTGCAGACGCGGACGGTCCGGAGCACGGCTTCCCCCGGCAATGCCCCCCAGGGCAGGACCCGGTAGGAGCGGGAACGGCCGCGTGGACCCCCGGGGCTTGGTCGCTCCGGCGGCCGGTCCGTGGGGTCGGCGGCCGGGAGTACGGTGGGTGCCCGGGGCTGGCGGCCGCTGGCAGGTGTCACGGCAGACGGGAAGTGGCGGCTGCAGACAAAGGACCAGGCGGGGGGCGGGGAGCTGCGCGAGGCTGGACGTGAGCTCTGCGGGGCACCCGTGAGGGGAACGGGACCCCCCCTCTGAGCCCGAGGGTCCCGGCTCCCCGACCCTCCATCCGACAGCAGAGATGTCCCCTAGCAGGGTTTCAGTGCGTTGGCGGGCACGGCAGACGCCCAGAGGGGCTGTAACCCCAGTGCTCCCCACAACCGTCTGGGCATCCCCAGGGACCCCGCGTTCCCAGCATGGCCCCGTCTGCAGGGGGACGCTGCAGAGACGGCGCGGTGGGTGGGCACCTCTTGGGTGTAGGGGACTCTATATGGAGGGTGCTGTGGGTACCCAACCCCAGCTGGGCATGGACCACGGCTGTCCCCACGGCAGCTGTGGGAACTGTGAGGATTGATGGAGATGGGGGACAGAAGGGCAGGGGTGCACCAGAGCACTTCATGCCAGCCCTGTGACAGGAGGTGTGAGCAGCCCGGAGGTGCCAGCCCCAGCTCGGACAGTGTGGTGTGGTGCTGGTCCCCATCTCTCGCTTGGCAGGCAGCTCACAGCCGGCCGCAGCGCAACTGAGCCCAGTCACCTGCACAGCCACTGCTTGGCACCAGCGGGGCAGGCTGGGCCTCTGCTCCAGGCTGGCAAGGCATGGCACAGTGTGGCATGGCACAGCTCCCCTCACCAGGCTCATCAAGCCACAGGCTGGGGACAGCAAACCCAGGTGTGCAGGCAAAGGGCCCCTGCCTGCCGGTGGAGCAGGGTCCCTGGTTGTGAGCTGCCTATCCGCTGGAGCCTGCAGGGGAAGGGCGAGAACAGCCACGAGGACTGGGGGTCACCCCCGGGCAGCAGTGAGGGGCGAACTCCCAAGGTGGGGGGCTGCCCTGCTCGGCTGCTGCAGCGGCAGGGGGGCAAGGGCAGGGGGGCTGGGTCCTTCCCAAGAGCTGCCCCTGGCCCAGTTGTGCCGTGGGCCCTTCCCCTTGGCATCATTGCAGCCAGTGCCAGGCCCTAGCACATTTCCTGCCCCAGCCCCACAGCAGCTCCTGCTCCAGCTCCTCTGGCCGGAGCCATGGACTCTGCTCTGACCGTGCACGAGCCACGTTGTGCTGCTGACTTCCCTGGGCTGCCAGAGACCACCGGGCTCCAGCAGACAGCCCCCAACCACTGCACTCCGCAGCCTGATGCCCCACAGCCTGGCACCCCAGGTCGTTGCATCATACAGCACCCTACAACCTGTGCCTGGCCGGGCACTGGTGCCTCTGTGGGGTGGGCAGGAGCGCAGGGGGGCGGGCAGGGCTGGAGTGCGCCGGGCACCGGGAAGCTGCCGTGCAGTGCCGTGCCGGCTGTCAGCACGAACACGCGGCAGACGCAGCCTGCCCAGGGCTGTTTGTTCTGGCTCGGTGCCACGCAGGGCTGGCACTACATCAAAGCGTGCAGAGCCTGGCAGGTGCTTGCGGGAGGGAACCGGGATGCTGACGGTGCCACCAGGGGCTGGGCACCCCCGGAGTCACTGCAGGCACCTTGCAGCCTGGCCCACCGGGTGGCCAGCAGCACACGAGGCCACCCTGTTACCGTGCTGGTGCCCAAGGTATGTTGGCATGGGGATTGAGTGCTGTGCATGTCCCACTGTCCCCCCTTCCCTGTGCCCAGGGGTGCATGCCCCATGCCAGCACTGCTCTGTCTGTCAGCACAGTCGCTGGTCTATGGATTGGATGTCTGCTCATGGGAAGGCTGAGGTGGGCTGGCTCCAGACTGGGCACACTGGGACCCTGTCCTCATCCAGTCAGTCCGAGTTGCCCAGTACCCCTTGGCTCTGCCATCTGCCTGCTCTTTGGGTGCTGCTCTCAGAGGGGTGTCAGGCAGGTTGCTCCCCATGGGCCCCCAGACCCTGCTCTGCCAGGGCTCCGGCAGGATGGGGTTCTCAGGTCCCAGATCTCTCAGACAGCCCTTGCTGCCATAGCGTTGTGAGGTGCCAGGGCTGCCATCACCACTGAGTGACACCCGTGGGTGAGAGGGGAGACTGTGGGGCTGGACACTGGCACCTGGGACTGTTGTCCCCTGCCTGTTCCGATGGGATGCAGGACTGAGGGTGACCTTGACACTCCTCCCGGTGGGGCCAGGGCTTTGCAAAGCTTTTGCTTCCCACCATCAGTTAAAGGAGAGCCAGGAAACCCACTCAGCTTCTCAGGATCAAGACCCCAGAGACAGATCCTGCACGTTGCACTGGGGCAGCCTTGTGTCCTCCACCATCCCAGTGCTCGACTGGGCTGGGGGACCCCCTTATCCTGCACTGAGCACGGGACCCCTTCCCCATGCAGTGCAGGTCTTGGCACGAGTCCTGCTGGCACAGAGGGTCTGGGGTCTGTGGGGCTCTTCAGCTACCCAGAGTGGGTCGGGAACATGTCCCCTCTCAGGCTCTGTGTGTGCCTGGGGAAGAATACCCAGTGCTGGATGCCGGGGCTGGTAGCCCTCAAGCAGGCAGAGATGGTCCCTGGGGAGGGGCTGCCACCTCCGGCTGTCTTTGGTGGCACTGGCACCATTGTCCCCAGACCCCGGGCATGGTGCAGCGGGGGTCATGTGCGGGCACAGCCAGGGCGTGCAGCCCTGGGCTGCGCTGGGAGCCCTGCCCGCCCTGGCACATGCTAATTGCATGTAATGGGGAGAGCAGTATCAGCTCAAATCCGTAATTAGGCATCTCCATTGTCATGCAAACCCGCCTAATTCATTCACAACCGCTTCATCAGCGCCCAGACGCTGCCAGGCACTCACCGGGAGACAGGCACCTCCACCCAGCCTCCCCCGTGGCCCTAGGACTGGCACACGTGGGCCACACGCCTGAGGGGCCCAGACAATGGCCAGCTCGTGGGGACATGCCAGAAAATTGGGGACACGGTCCAGGGTAGGGGAGGGGGCACCCCCAGGGATGCGGTGCCCATTGGAGCATGGAGGTAGCCTTGGCATTGTGTGCCCATAGTCACATCGTCCCCAGTGCTCAGCACACGCCAGGCTGGCCAGGAGCCAGGTCCTGCTGCCCAGCATTGGCATCCGACCCTGCTGGCACTCTGCCCAGCCGGGGCTGGCACTGGCACCCGCCTGGCATTGCTGTGGGACTGTGTGGGGTGGAGGGGTGGGTGCAAGGGAAGTGTTTGGCAATGTCCTGATGGCCCAGGTGAGGGTCAGAGCAGCTGGGCAGTGCTGTGGCCCACGCCTGGGGGGTCTCCCAGAGACAACACCAACTGATCGTGCCTCAGAGCCAGCCTCTCCCAGCAGGACTGTACCCAGCTCAAAGCCTCAGACGAGCTTTTTGATTGTGGTGAGTTGTGCCAGTTCCCTTCTCTGCACCCTGCAGAGAGCAAAGTGCCAGCGACAGGGACCCCCTGTCTGCAGGGTTGGCACCCGCAGGCTCCCCTGGGAACAGCTGGGCACCCTCTACCCTGCCCCTGATGCCCACCCTTCCCTCGTTAAGGCCGAAGCAATCAACAGCAATTATGGCTTTAATTACCTGATGCTGGGGTGAAGGCTGAGCGCCAGCAAACTGCAAGGAAATCTTTCATGTTAATGGTGTGCCAGGCCTGGCACGACTCGATGGATGGGGCACCAGCTGGGAGCAAATCTGCCCGCTGCAAAGCCCACGGGGATTTGGGGAAGTCCACGGAGGGGCACAGTGGTGGAGGCAGGTGCTGGCATTGAGGTCCCCAGAGTGGCAGCAGCAGGCAGGGGAGCATGCGGGGGGCAGAGGGAGGATGGTGTGGGATGCCCCATCGGGGGTGGCTGATGTGGTGGGCAGCAGTGTTCAGACAGACCCATGCCACTGTCCCACTGCAGGCGGCCACCTGCTCCCTCCCAGGGGCAGCTGTGCCCCGTGGGCTCCCAGTGGCCGTGCCGGTGCCGGGGCTGGCGCTGCCGCAGCTTCTCCTCGCCAAGAGCACGCTGACCTTCTCAGTGTCTCCCCGCGGCAGGCACGGAGGCACCCACCAGGCTGCTCCCGGCACTGCTAGGGACTTGGCACCATCACCCAGGCAGGGTCAGCCCCTTGACGACCAGAGGGACCATACTGAGGCACCCATGGGAGCCTGGTGGCCTATCAGTGCCCCCCCCCACACCCCCAAAATGGGCAGTGCGGTGTCCTGCGGTCTCTCCTTGACCAGTAACACCAGTACACCTGGCGTTTCTGCTGCTGGGGAGCCCAGGTGCTATGGTGAGAGGCTGTGTAACCACCTGGGGTGGCAGGAAACAGGGGGAGCTTTGTACATGGGGAACAGGAGGAGCTGGGGGTCCCACAGTGCTGTGACAAAGGCAGGGGTGGGTGCCCAGAGCTCACAGCGGGGTGTCCACATCCCCTTGCACCCTGAGCTGGCTGTCACAGACTTGTTCCTGAGCCCACCACCCTTCCCCTCCATCAGACACCACCCGTTAGCCCACGTGTCCGGGGGATAATTGATATTAAAGCCCTGCTTAATGCACCGACCTTACAGGCTGAGATTTATCAGTGCTGGAGCAAACTGTGCTCCCAGTCACTCCTTTGGCTGCAGGGAGAACGGCCGAGGCTGTGCCGTGCCACGGTGAGGGAGGGGCGAGGGGCGTGCGGAACCCAGGGCCCCCCCACCCCGTCCGCTTGTTCCCCGTCGTCCCCGCCGAAGTTCCCCGGTTCCCTTTGCCAAGGTGACATAAGCATCTCGCCTGTTTCCATGACAACGCAGCGGCAGGTGAGCGCGAGGCGGATGCGGGAGCCGGCACGCGCCACGTGGGGGGCCGCTGCCCACGGGGCGCCCACGCTGCGCCCGCACCCACGGGCTGGGGGTGCCACGCTCTGGGGGGACCCACAGGACACGGGGGGTCCGCAGTGCATGGAGGGGGCTGCAGAGAGCGGGGCAGCAATGGGGTGCTGGGAGCCTGTGCTGGGGCCGTGTCTGTGCTGTGGGAGATGCCCACGCTGTGAAGAATGGCTGTGGCATGGAGGGGTCAACAGGACGAGGGGGCCCCACAGGGCATGGAGGTGGCAGAAGGGCGTGGGGATGTGAGGTGCCCACAGAGTGTGTGACATACATCCACAGTGCATGAGATCCCCGAGGTGTTTGGCGTAACTGTGATGCGTGGGGGGGCCATGGTCCATTGGATGGTCACAGGGTGCGTGGGGTGCTCACAGCGCGTGCAGAGCCCACGGTGTGTAGGGTACGCGTCATGAAGGGGGTGCCTGTGGTGCATGGGGCGCCCAGATCATAGCTCCCCTGCTCCCTCACAGGGCTCCAGGCTGGCTCCAGCCTCCTGGCTGTGCCACATGGCTCCATCCATGCCCACACCGCAGCACAGAGCCTCACCGGTGGCTGGCACAGGGCGCAGCAGCCAAACATCCAGGGCTGAGCAGCACCCTGACTCTGCTGCACATCCCCAGCTCTGTTTGCTGTCCATGCTCCCCCCACCCTGCCCACAATGCACCCAGCACCCCGCTTGGGTGGGCAGCTGCTGGGGCTCCTTACCCATCCTGCCTCCTCCATGCCTTGCTGCTGGTCCCAGGCTCCCTGCGCCCCTCCACTCAGCCGTGATGGATAGACACGCAGCTCGGCAATCGCTGTACTCATTTCACGTGTGATTAAAAAGCTGGTCCCGCAGCACAGTTCACGCGGCGCGTCTGCCACAGCCGCCCGGGCGGGAGGCAGCCGCGATGCTGTGCAACAGCAAACATGGCATTTCATAAATAAATTGGGTTTATTTACCCAGAGCCCACATGCCAGCACGGGTAGTGCAGTGTGGGCACCCGAGGTGCCCGAGCAGCAGGCACAGCAGCGGGACCCGCGGGTGATGCGGCGGGCTGTGCCGCAGCCGGCACGGGGACAGCACCGCGCCGGGGACCGCAGCGCCTGTCCGTGCCGTGACCCCCGGGCCGGCCCCAGGCTGCGGCTGGGGGGGTCGTTAAACCAGTGAAATATGAAATGCCTGTATATCCCCGACAGGAGTTTTAATTAAATTAATTGCCAGTGACATTGTAAAAGTGCTGATGGGGTAATAACCGGCGCGTTATGGTCGCCGTTTATCTTCCCCGCGTAAATTAGCTGCCGCACCTTGCCCGTCCCGGCGGGCATCGCGGCGGGCTCGTCCGCACCCACTCCCCGGCTCCGAGGGGCCTGAGCCAGCTGGGGGGAGCGGCAGGGCCTGGAGCCTCCCTGGGGGACTCAGGCACGGCCCAAGGGACCCCCGTGTCCCTCGCGTTCCCATCAGGCAGGCGGCCGTGCCGGGCGGAGCCAGCCGGGGTGGGCACAGGCAGTGGGGTCCCACGGGCACATGGGGAGTGGCTGGTGGTTGCCAAACGAAGGTACTTAATTACTGCGCATTCCATCCCATTTAATTGCTTATTAAATCCTAACCAGCCAATTAGCAGCAGCAATTACAGCTTCATTCAGTGACACAATCGCTATTTTATCGTTTGTTAATCAAATGCTTATTTAGGGCCCTGGTTTATTAACTCTTTCCACAGCAGGCACCGGCGGGGTGGGGGGAGAAGAGACACCTGGCCTTATCTGGGTTGGGGGATGTGGATACCGTGGAAGTGTGCCACGTGTCCCCAGCACTGCTGTCCCCATGGGGGCATGTGTGTCCAGCACTGAGCCATCCTCACCACCCTGGGGACAGCCAGCCCCTATGTGCCGTGTAAGTGTGAGCATCAGTGGCACAGGATAGGATGCACTGCTGTGCTTCCCTGCCATGTCACCACTCCTTGTCCAGCGTCCCTGTGACACTCTGGGGTGCAGCAGGGCAGGATGTGGCCCTTGGTCAGTGCCTCACAGCATGCTGGAGAAGGGGGTGGCAGGCGCCCCGCAGGCGTGAGCAATGGCCCTTGTTGGTCACACTACATTTCCTTTTCATTAGTGCTAAGTGAGGACATGAGGGATCGGCAAGGGTTCAGCGGGCACAGCCACTGCGTGGCTGCTTTCCCTGATGGATGGCAGGGTGGGACAGGGCTGCCGCACTGCTGGTGGAAGGGACAGTGAGGAGGCACAGGGCCACTGGCACGTGGCTGTGCCGGTGTGGGTGATGTCCCAGCCAGGGCACGTGGAGGTGGCCGAGCCCCATCTCTCCACAGGTGCTCAGCAAAGCGCAACCGTGGCCAACCCGGCATCTGGCGCATCCTCAGACCTGCTGCCACACTTCCAGCTGGAGCCGGAGGATGTCTACATTGTGAAGAACAAGGCAGTGAGCCTGGCCTGCCGTGCCACCCCTGCCACGCAGATCTACTTCAAGTGCAATGGCGAGTGGGTGCACCAAGGTGACCACGTTACGCAGCACAGCACCGACCGCAGCACTGGTGAGCGCCAGCAGGAGCGGCGGTGCCAGCCCCACTCCTGGGGAGCCACATGTGCCACCCTTGGTGGGGCTTGCCTGGGGCTGGGGCATCAGGGACAGCTCCTGGCGTGTAAGTGTGACGTGCCACTGTCCGGTCCCAGGGCTGCCAGTGATGGAAGTGCGCATCGAGGTCACCCGTCAGCAAGTGGAGAAGATCTTTGGGCTGGAGGAGTACTGGTGCCAGTGCGTGGCCTGGAGCTCCTCTGGCACCACCAAGAGCCAGAAGGCTTTTGTGCGCATTGCCTGTGAGTGTCTGCAGGTGTCTGGACAGAGTGTGGGGCACCGGCCCCAGCCCCCCATCTCACCCCTGTGCCTCCCCAGATCTGCGCAAGAACTTCGAGCAGGAGCCAACAGCCAGGGAGGTCTCCATTGAGCAGGGCATCGTGCTGCCATGTCGCCCTCCCGAGGGCATCCCCCCGGCTGAGGTGGGTCCTTGCAGCTGGGCAGGACAGGATGTGGCTGAGGATACCCCTCATCCAGGGCGATGATGTGTGTGATCCCAGGCAGGCACCCAGTGACGTCCCTGTGCCCTACAGGTGGAGTGGCTGCGCAACGAGGAGCTGGTGGACCCAGAACTGGATGCCAACGTCTACGTGACGCCAGAGCACAGCCTGGTGCTGCGTCAGGCCCGCCTGGCTGACACCGCCAACTACACCTGCGTGGCTAAAAACATCGTGGCCCGTCGCCGCAGCGCCTCTGCTGCCATCACTGTCTACGGTATGGTCCCTGCACGCCAGTCCCCACCACGCTGCCCTGGTGTCACTCTCCCTGTCCTGTCCCTCCCTGCGTCCCCTTAGTGGCAGGGTGCTGACGGCTCCCTCTCCACCCAGTGAACGGCGGCTGGTCAACGTGGACGCAGTGGTCAGGCTGCAGCACCAGCTGTGGACGGGGCTGGCAGAAGCGGAGCCGGACGTGCACCAACCCCACACCCCTCAATGGGGGTGCTTTCTGTGAGGGCCAAAATGTGCAGAAAACCGCCTGCACCACCCTCTGCCCAGGTACCTGCCCTGCTCGGGGCACCGCCACCGCCCCGTCGTGCCGATGCTGCACTCCCCACTGCGCCCATTGCAGTCCCTGTCCCCACCAGATGTCTCGTCCTCCGATTTCCCTATGTGTCCGTCTCTGCCAGCCCTGGGGCAGGGAAGGGGGGTGGCAGCAGGGCACTGATCCCAAGCTGTGCCTGCAGTGGATGGTGCCTGGTCGGAATGGAGCAAATGGTCAGAGTGTGGGGCCGAATGCACCCACTGGCGCAGCCGCGAGTGCTCGGAGCCAGCGCCGCGCAACGGAGGCCGGGATTGTCATGGCCCCGAGCTGGACACCCGTAACTGCACCTCTGAACTCTGCACCCACGGTGAGCACGGTGGGGATGGCAGGGTTGTCGGTGGGAGAGGGGACCGGGGGGTGACCATGTGTTCTGATGCCCTGTCCCATACAGCTGCCCCCGGCGCAGAGGACGTAGCACTGTATGTGGGGCTGGTGGCCGTGGCCGTGTGCCTGGTGCTGCTGCTGCTGGTGGGGGTGCTGGTGTACTGCCGCAAGAAGGGGGGCCTGGACGCTGATGTGGCTGATTCCTCCATCCTCACTGCCGGCTTCCAGCCCGTCAGCATCAAACCCAGCAAGGCTGGTGAGTGAGTGTTGCAGGGACAGTGCACCCACACTGAGACAGGGTGTTCCTTTGACCTGCAGGTGGCCATACCTGCCAGGGAGTCTCTGGGCAGGGGCTGTCTGCTTCAGGGCATCCCCTACAGGTGGGGGTCTGTGCCCTGTGGGGTCCCTGGTCTTGAGTTGATTCTTTGCCTTATGGGATCCTTGACCTAGGGACTTTGCATCTTAGAGTCCCTGACTGTGGGGTCAGTGCTCTGTGCCACATAGCGTAAGATCCCATGGGGTGGTGGCTGTGCCCTATGGGGTCCTCACTATGGAGCAGGGTGCCCCATGCCCTCTCAAGCTGACTGTGTCTGTGTACCACTGCTGGGAACCCCCTGTTTTCTCCTTGCCCCGGCACCACAGTTGCTTGCTCTGTGCTGCAGACAACCCCAGCCTGCTCACCATCCAGCCAGACCTCAGCACCACCACCATGACCTACCAGGGCTCGCTCTGCCCACGCCAGGATGGCCCTGCCAAGCTCCAGCTGCCCAATGGGCACCTGCTGAGCCCGCTGGGTGCTGGACGGCACACGCTGCACCACAGCTCGCCCGCTGCCGAGGGTGCTGACTTCGTGGCCCGGCTCTCCACACAGAGCTACTTCCGCTCGCTGCCCCGCGGCACCAACAACATGGCCTATGGCACCTTCAACTTCCTGGGGGGGAGGCTTATGATCCCCAACACAGGTACAATGGGGTAGGGATTCCAGAGCACTGCCCAGGCCAGGCAGGGTCCTCATGGGGCTCACCCCCTGTCTGCACCCCCATTCCCACACAGGGATCAGCCTGCTCATCCCACCCGATGCCATCCCACGGGGGAAGATCTATGAGGTCTATCTTACCCTGCACAAGCAGGAGGAGGTGAGGTAGGTGCTGGGGCCGCTGGGGCACGGGGCTGTTGAAGGGAGTTCTGTCCTGACTCAGCTGCCCCCATCGCTGCCCCAGGCTGCCCCTGGCTGGCTGCCAGACGCTGCTGAGCCCCATTGTCAGCTGTGGCCCCCCCGGGGTCCTCCTCACCCGCCCTGCCATCCTGGCCATGGGCCACTGCGTGGAAGCCAGTGCTGAGAACTGGAGCATCCGGCTGAAGAAGCAGTCCTGCGAGGGCACCTGGGAGGTGAGCAGGGGCAAGGGGTTTCAAGAATGGAGGAGGGACAGCCACGGCTGAGGTGCATCTCTGCCTGGTAGGACGTGCTGCAGCTGGGCGCTGAGCCGTGCACAGAGCTGTACTACTGCCAGCTGGAAGCGCAGGCTTGCTACGTGTTCACAGAGCAGCTGGGGCGCTTTGCCCTGGTCGGGGAGTCCCTCAGCATGGCGGCCTCCAAGCGCCTCAAGCTGGTCCTGTTTGCGCCAGCCGCCTGCCCCTCGCTTGAGTACAACATCCGCGTCTACTGCCTCAGTGACACCCAGGACGTCCTCAAGGTACCGGGGTCCCCGACCCACCCATCCTGGTTGGAGTGAGAGCTGCGCTCCTGGTGTGTGGCATCTCCTGCCTGACTGCTGCTTGTGCTGGCAGGAGGTGATCCAGCTGGAGAAGCAGCTGGGAGGGCAGCTGATCGGAGCTCCCCGGGTGCTGCACTTCAAGGACAGTTACCACAACCTGCGCCTCTCCATCCACGATATGCCCAGCTCCCTCTGGAAGAGCAAGCTCCTCGCCAGCTACCAGGTGAGGAGTCTGGCCAGTGTGTGGGGATGGGGATAGAGGTGCAGGGAGGTGTCCCTGCCACTCTGACACCCCCCAGCTCTGTCACCCCACTGCAGGAGATCCCCTTCTACCACATCTGGAGCGGGCTGCAGCCCTTCCTGCATTGCACCTTCACCCTGGAGCGCCTGAGCACCAGCACCTGTGAGCTGGCCTGCAAGATATGGGTCTGGCAGGTGGAGGGAGATGGGCAGAGCTTCACTGTCAACTTCAACATCGCCAAGGTGAGAGCAGGACTGGGCCACTCCTTGGTGTGGCCATAGGACTGCCTCACATCCCCTTCCCTCCCTGTTCGTGCTCTCCCCTAGGACACAAGGTTTTCAGACTGGCTGGTCCCCGACGAGGTGGGCACCCCAGCTCTGGTGGGCCCCAGTGCCTTCAAGATCCCCTTCCTCATCCGCCAAAAGATCATCAGCAGCCTGGACCCGCCTGGCACACGGGGAGCTGACTGGAGGACACTGGCACAAAAGCTCAACCTTGACAGGTAATGCTGACTGAGGACAGTGCTGGGGACAGGGTGGTATCCTGGAGGGAGGCAGGGGCTCTGGCCTCATCCTGCACCTATGGATGGATGCTGGAATGCTGTGGGATCCCGGGAGAGGGCTGCTGAACAAGGTGAGGCTAGCATGGGGCTGATAATGGGATGTAGAGCCATCCCTGTGCCCTGACATGGTCTCTCTGTCCCCTTCCAGCCATCTCAGCTTCTTCGCCTCGAAGGCCAGCCCCACAGCCATGATCCTCAACTTGTGGGAAGCACGGCACTTCCCCAATGGCAACCTCTCCCAGCTGGCTGCCGCCGTGGCCGAGGTCGGCAAGCAGGACGGTGCCCTCTTCTCGGAGGCTGAGTGCTGAGCATGGCGGGTCCCAGGGGACCACCACCATGGGGCTAAGGGGGGGCCCTGGCTGGCCCACCAGGCTCCTACTGCCCCACAGCGCACGAGGAGGACTACCTGGCCCCCTTGGGAGGGCAGGATGCCCCTGCCCCATGGCAGTAAGGCCCCTCCAGCACTGTGGCGGCTGGACTCAGCCCAGCCCTGGGGGTCCCAGAGCCCCATGGTGGGGGACTGGGGGGGCACGGGGTGTGCGTCGTGCGTGCGGTGCCGTCGTGGTGTCTGCGTGTGGGGCCAGGCAGCCCCAGGCCCCGTGCCGTGTTGTGTAAAGCCCGTTTTTTTAATTCTGTATTAAGTGCATTCAAGTATTTACACTTGGCCTTATGTACATAGCGGTGCCGCGGGCGGGGGGTCTGCCGGACGTGAATGTAAATAAATTCGATATATATTGCTACGTGGGCCTGTGCCCAGCCATGAGCTGCCCCACGCCCCTCATGATCCCCCCAGAAGCTGGAGATGCAGACCACAGATCTTTATTGGAATGGTGACTATTCCATGACGTTGGCAGCACGATCGGCCACAGCTGCCACGAGTGCAGCCCCTTTCCCTGAGCCATCCTCTGATAGCATGAAGGTCACATTACAGTTGGGTGCCAGGTCCTTCAGTGTTGCCTGGAGATTGCTGGAAAAGCTAGGCAGGATGGAAGGGGAGGGTGAGGACTGATGCTCCCACCCTATGCACACCATGCCTCCCACTACAGACCGCTTCATAGGGCAAGGATGCCCCATGGGTGCCTGCTGCCCTGGCCCCACTCACCGTGGGTGCAGCTTGTACAAGGTGCCATCCACCCCAACAGTGACAGACAGTTGGTCCATGCCCCGGTTCTCCCGCATCTTCTCCACCACAGCAGCCAAGCCAGCAGCGCAGAGCTGAGCCGCGCGCAGGGACACGGTCTGACACACCTCCCGCATCAGCACGCAGTCCTCGAAGCTGGCATCGAGCTCCAGTTCGTTCATGATGGTCCGTATCTGCCGCAGGGCCAGCCCATTGCTGTCCGAACCAATGCCATTGTTAGCAGCAGAGTCCCCATCCCCATCACTGTCCCCATCACCCTGTCTGTGCCACATTGTGTAGCCGGGCTCCTCACCTGCTGTTCTGATACCCCCACCCTGGGTTCAGGGAACCCATAGGAGCCCAACACTCACAGCTCAATGGTAGAGAGGAACTTGGTCTTGAAGATGTCCTTGGTCTGGAGTTTGGGGGAGGGTTTGCCTTGGAACAAGAGCTCTTTCTCTGTCATTACCAGCAGGATCTGACGCACAATCTCGCCCAGGTACATGCCACTGATGAGCTTCTCAAACCTATCCAAGGCACAACTCAGCTAGGCACAGCCACCCGCTCCCACTCCCTCTGCCCCAGGGCCCTCACCCACCTCTGCTTGCCCGGGTTGATGGTGGTTTCATCCACCACCTTGTCAAAGTGGGTGAAGAGATGGTCTAGGCAGCCGTTGTCTCCAAAGGCCCCCCACTCCATGTTGATGCACATGCGGCCCTGGTCCCCATCCACAGTGCCCACGTTCTTCATCTCCTCCATGTAACAGGCATTGGTCCCTGTCCCTGCAGGCCCCACGCTGGTGTCACCCCCATAGCAGGTCTGGTAGAGGCATGTGGCCATGCCATGGGGGGTAGAGGGGTGCTGAGGAGACAGGGGACCTCCTGAGTGCAGGGGTGCTCCTTACCCACAATGAGGCCGATTTCACATTTGGGGTCATCATAACCACAGGCCATCATGGTTCCCACCGTGTCGTTGACCAGAGCCACCACCTGCATCCCTAAATGCTGCCAAATAGGAGATGGATACACGTGGTCTAGTGGCACACAGACAGCTCCTGGGACTGACACTGCCTGGATGCAGGTCCCCCTACCCTGGGGACAGGGACAGGCCACCAGACATTCCCTACCCGTTTGCGCTTGGCAGCGTCCCGCAGCAGCTGGACAACATCCTGTCCCACGCAGCCTGAGGCGCTGAAGCCTTTGGTCCAGGTCAGTAGCAATGCCTGCAACAGCAGCCAGATCAGGGGACAAGGCAGCACATATCATGGGGTCCTTCCCACCATCCTGGTGCTGGAGCCACCCTCTCACCTTATCCAGGCCCACTTGCTTGCAGGGGAAAGAGAAGGTGAAGCCGAGAGGCAGCGTCTGTGTCACCAGGTTCTGCTTTGTCTGGAAGTCTATGATGCAGTCGATGATGTGGTCAAAGAGCTGTGGATAGTGAGCATGGTGAGCATGGCCTAGGCTGGGGCAATCCTGGGGGGACCTCTCCCAGCCCTATCATGGCAAGTTAGGAGGCAATTCCCAGGCCCTTGCCCCAGCCACTGGTCACAGGTCCTCAGCCTCACCTCCTCGCCACTGCCCTGCGTGATGTTAACTGGGATGACGTAGATCTCGCTGGCCATGGTAATGCCATCCCCTGTTATGCGCACCACCAGCACACGGAAGTTGGTCCCCCCCAGGTCCAGCGCCAGGAAGTCGCCTTTCTCTGCAGAGAGCCAGCACAGTGCATTAGCAGGGCCACAACCTCCTCAGCACCCCACTGCCAGTGTCCCTGTCCCTTACCAGTGCCATCAGGCGTGTGACTAACGTAGGTGGGCAGCATGCGGACAGAGGCACTGGCATTGGTCTCCTTACCCAGGCCCCGATCCATCTCCTCCCTCATCAGTGTCTGGACTTTCACCAGGTCATCGCGGCTGAGCCGCAGCGGGCCCAGCACCTCATCCACCGCACGGCGCTGGGCTGCCAGGCGCAAAGCCACTGCTGTCACCATGGCTGCCCCCCGCCCAGAGCCATCTCTCGAGGCCAGGATGGTGGCCATGCACTCAGGGGCCAGTAGCCTTGACACACTCAGCAGGATCTCCTCAAACCTGCCCAGGATGAAGAGGATAGCATGGGCTGGGTGTGAGGCATTCCACTGGGGTAGCCCCCCACTGGGAGCCCTGTGTTCCTCATCACCTGGGGTAGCCTGTAAACAGTTCTCCTTCCACCCCCACGTTGACCATCAGCGACTCCAAATCCCGGGTCTGGCACATGTAGCTGAGGATGGCAGCCAGCCCAGTGGCGTGGAGTGTGGCAGCACGCCCCACCACTGCCCGGCAGATCTGCTGCATCCGGCCACAATCCCGCTCGCTTGGCTGTAGCCCCAGCGCCTCCAGAATCCTCTTAACTTCAGTTATGCCATCCTCGTTGCTAGAAGGCAGATCACAGCCTTGCAGCAACCTGCAGGTTCACCAGCCCGCAGCCAGGAACACCCATTGATCACCCCCCATCCTCCTACCCACAGCAGCTTTTGGTCCTCAGACACTTACTTGACAATCTCCAGAAGATGCTGCATTGTGAACACTCCCTTCTCCTTCAGGACAGCAGCATCGGTTCCAGTGAAGATAGCTTTCTCAGCAGTCAGGGCAATCAGCACATGCCTGACAATCTCCCCCAGGTACAGGGTGCCCACCATCTTCTCAAACCTATGTGAGTTTGAGCCCACATGGGAGTCAGTTGCACCTCCCTAGCAGCACCCCTTGGCCCTTTACGAGGAACCAGGAGCATTGCAGGGGAATGTGTGCTCCTCTTGATGGGGCCTGACATGTTCAGGGACAGATGGGGAGCCTGTCCTTTCTGGGGGAGAAAGAGCACCTCTTCTCCCCAGGGTTGGAAGATTCCTCATCCACAGATTGATCGAAGGGTGTGAAGAGGTCATTCAGGGTGCCATCATCGCCAAAGCAGCCCCACTCAGTGTTGACACACATCCGCCCGCTGGTCTCCTCTGCTGTTTCCACCAGGTACGCCTCAGCCATGAAGCAACAGTTGGAGCCCTTGTCTGCAGGAGTGAGGGGGCTGAGCACGAGCAGGGCCCCCCCAGCACCACCGCCATGGCATGCGCCATGCCCAAGTCTCACCTGCAACCATGGCAACCTCACAGGCTCTCCCCTCCATGCTGCAGGTCATCATGGTGCCCACAGTGTCATTCATCAGGGCAACAACTTCCACGTGGCGGGACTGGCTAGAAGCAGATTGAGAGGATTTCCTGTTCTTCCGCAGCCAACCGCCTCCCCCACTGGCCTCCCCCTCCTTCTCTGGCTTAGCCTGCTTATCGATGGCTGACTGCAGCAGCTCCACCACGTCCTTCCCCACCACGCCACTGCAGTTGAAGCCCTTGGACCAGGACAGGAGTTCTGCCTGTGGAGAAAATGTGGCAGAGCCATTGACCTCTGGCACCAGGATGGCTCCTCTCCCCACTGCTGTTGTGCTGTGGTCACAGCCTGGGACGGGCTCTCCCCCTCACCTTGTCCAGCTGCGTCTGCCGGCAGGTGAAGGGGAACACAAAGCCCAAGGGGAGGTATGGATCAGAGTCGTTGGTGTCAGAGCTGGTGGTCTCGGCCAGGAACTGGGTCACGCATTGTGCAATGAAGTCAAAGAGCTGCAAAGTCATGATGGGGGTAAGGGCTGCTTGCCTTGCTCAGTACCCAGGCTGCAAAAGGCAGCCTCGAGCTCCAACACCAGCCCAGTGCCCTGCCGAGCCTCTGTGATGCTGGCCAGCCCAGAACCAGCCACCCTTTGCCATGGCCTCATCATACCGCTTCCCCCTCGCCCTGCGTGATGCCCTCTGGCAGGTCATAGATCTTGTACATCATTTGGGGGCTCAGGTTTCCATCTCCGTAGAGGGTCACTAGCAGGATCCGAACTTGGGTCTGGCACAGCTCCACCACCAGAAAGTTGCCCTTCTCTATGGGGAAACAGAGACAGTGTCATGCAGAGGCCTTCCCTGTGGCAGATCTCCCAAAATCTGCTCCTTGCCCTGTCCCAGGGACAGTCACTGACCCATGGGGGAAGCTCCTGACAGCCTGAAACTCTCAGAGGGGCCAAGGGAACAAGCTTCTGGCTACTACCCTGTGCTGGGGAGTGGCAGAGAAGCTTATGGACCCAATAACTGATCCAAGAGTGGTTTACCCCTCCCCAGCATCCTCAGGGTCAACTCCAGTGAGGTGTGCAGGGCTGCCGGTAGCAGAACAGTTCATCCTCAGGCTGGGCTACCTTACCAGTGCCGTTGGGAGTGGAGCAGATGTAGGTGGGAAGCATCCGCACTTTGGCCTGTGCATGTGTCTGGCGGCTCAGCCCCTTGCACATGTCCTCTATCATGTGGCCCTTCATAACATGCAGCCTCTCCAGAGGGATGCTGAGTGCTCGCAGGACTCGTTGTATCTGGGGATGGTGCATTAGGGCAGAGGTGCAGAGACTAAGGGCAGGGAACTTACGACTGGAGCAGGGATAGGCCTTACCGGTGTGCTGTGGGAACTATCACGGCGCTGGTTCAGACTGCCTGTTGACCTGCATGGAGGGAGGTGGCATGTCACCTACTGAGGTCTGGCCTGCAGGACAGGACAAATGCCTGCCCTTGTCCAGGCACACAGTGGGGCTGGGGGGCCTGTACCCAGCTCTGCTCCCACCTGCTGTCTATGTCCATGCCCAAGGAGGGGTCCATATTCTCGTCCTTGTTCAGTACCTTCACACTACCTCTGCGGTCGTGGAGGAGGAGGCTCTGCCCCATCACGGTCATAGGGCCGAGCTGAGGGGCTGAGGAAGCAGAGGGTCCCCACGACCTGCAAGAGGCCAGAGACTGATGTTTCTCCCCTGCAACAGCCTGAGGCATCGGGGAACCTGGCGGCCCCTCCCCGGCCCCACCGCAGTCTCGGCAGACCAGGAGCCGCTGACCGGTCCACGTACCGGCTGTCCTGCTCCTGCGCGCCCAGGCCTTGGTCTGCTCTGTCCGCCCCGCCGGGCCGGCCATTTTGGGATGTGGGCCGGGTGCTGCGGCTGCCCATGGTGGCAAGGCAGGGGCCGGTGTTTGGGGCCGGTGTTTGGAGCCGGTGTGGGGCCGGGGCCGGTGGTGGCCGAGGCCGGTGTAGGGGCCAATGGTGGCCGGGGCCGGTGTAGGGGCCGGTGGTGGCCGGGGCGGTGTGCGGGGCCGGTGGTGGCCGCGGCCGGTGTGCGGGGCCGTTATGGGGCCTCGGTCGGTGCCGGCGCGAGCGGGGCCGTTGCCGCCGCTGTCCCCCTGGCAACAGCCGCGCCCCGGCCCGCCATTGGTCGCCCCGCCGCGAGCCGGCCCCGCCGCGGCCAATGGGCGGCGCCGCTCGGGGCCCCACCCGCGTGAGGGGCCGCTCCGCGCTCCCGGCCGGGCGGTAGCGCCGTTTAAAGCCCGGGGTTTAATGAGCTCCGCACCAGCTCGTGCCATTAATTAGGTATGGGTCGCCCTCCCCCGTTCCCCGTGAGATGCTCTCGGGAAGCAGATCCCTCCAAGGCCCGGTGCGAAGCCGCAAAGCCCCACTGCCCTGGGGAGCGGACGTACAGCCGAGCCACCCGGGGACAGGGAAAGCACCAAGGACACGGGGACACCGCGGCCGTGGTTCCTCCGGTCCTTGCGTCCGCTGACTGCGGCTGTCAGCTGGCACCAAGGTGCCCTCTGCCACTCCCGGCCGGGGATGTTAGGGCTGTGCTGCTGCAGCCCTCTGGCCCCGAGCCTCCCCCACCAACCCCAGCTCCAGGAGAAGCCCTTGGCAGTGTGATTTGGGACCCACCGTCTGCTGCTTCTTCTCTCCTCCCTCCAGTGCCCTCCCATTCCCCAGAGAAAGCCAGCACAGCTCTGCCGTGGTGCTGCAGTTTCATAAAAACATACATAAATATATTTCCATTTCTGTAAGAGAGAGCAAAGCTGCACAGGCACCTATAAAACACACAGTCACTTCTCTACCCAGCGCTCCCAGCACAGGTCGTATAAAACATATAAAAGGGGCGCAGGAGACAAAGGCTGCAGGTGAAGCAGGGGTACAGTGCCAAGAAGACCCTCGCTGGGGCACAGGGAGCCGCCGGGGGTCCCTGCAGCATTGCCACCCTCAGAATTTGTGCCTTCTCCGGCGGCAGCCTTTGGGCCGTTGCTGGCTGCCTGCATGGAGAGCCATGCATGGCCCTGAGTCCACCACACCATCCATGGCTTCCAAGGAGATGCCGGGTTTCGCAGGGGAGCCACGGAAAGGAAGCTGCTGAAGGGAGATAGGGCTGTCTGCCGACGGCTCCCCATCAACAGCTGAGAGTGTGGGAGACGACTGCTGGTCTCCTAATCCAGTGAGGGGAGTTCCTGCGTCAGCACCTGTGGAGACAAAAAGCACATGTCAGCCCTCCTGTGAGCCACGGGTGCGGCCAAAAGCATGTCTCCCCCCTCTTCTCCTCCTGACCTTGGATCCATGGAGGGAAGCACTGGTGAACAGACAGGGGCAGCAGAAGCCTCCCACATCCCCCAGGAAGCTGGCCATGTCTTGGTGCAATGGTTCAGAGTACACCCCCATTCCTGCAAGGGCTCTGGTGTGAGTCCAGTGGGCACACATCCAGTGGGTACTGGCAGGAATGTGTGCAGCCAGCTGGGGAATGCTGACAGCCAGCTAAGCCCAGAGTCCCCTGCTCTGCTCAGAAAGAACAGACCCTTCCAAGGGGAATTTACTCTCCCAGAACAGCCCAGGCCAAGCCAGGAACAAAAGGGGAGAGCTGGGAAAAGCAGCCCTGACCCAGCCAGACTGGAATAGAAAGTTTCCACCTTCAGACTTGCTCTCCGAGAGCTCCAGCATCCTGAGGAGTCCTCTCCCCTGCCTTCCAGTGTCCTGCCAAAGAGAGGAGAACCACCATCACAGCACTGCCACGAGGGAAGCCCTTAGCCAGGATGGCCTCGAGGGCACTTGTTCCCCCAGCCCTCAGGGTCAGTCAGAGGGACTGCTGCTTATCCAGGGCCTCCAGCCACCCGTGGGAAGGGCACTGCTCTGTGCCCAGCCCAACTCAAGCAGAGGAAGCAGAGAGCAGCTAATCAAGCAGAACCTGGTAAAGAGGGAGGCCAGGGTACAGGATGCTGTCCCCAAGCCCAGCCAGCAAGCACAGGGCTGTGATAAAAGGGGGCATCAGGGGCTCTGACACAGCTGGAACACATCCCCCAGCACTGCATGTCCAAGGGTATTGGTGCTTGGTGCTGGAGGGAAAGGCCTTCCTGCAGGGTACAGCCAGACAAGGAACACATCTTGTGCCCTCTCTCTGTCCCTGGGAAGATGCAGCCATGCTGGACACACATGCTAGGGGAAGACCACTTGGCCTGGCTGCTTTGAGCCTCACTGGCCCAGCAAAGTCCTCTCTGCTGGTTGCTCCCTGCCCCCAGAACTGCTCTGGAAGGCAGTGGCATCCCAGCTATGGTGTTGGAGCTGAAATTACCCCAAAGTGGGCCATTGCAGGAAACTGCAAGTCCAGCTGTGCCATTAGGAAGCTTTGCAATGGCCCAGCCAATGCCCAGGCTTCCCCAGTGAGCTGCCACTCCAGTAAAAGACAGGGCCAGAGGTAAGAGAGTCTTGCTGAGCCTTCCCAAAGAGCCCCCTGACTTTCCCCCATACCCTGTGCCTGCTTGCAGGACCCACACACCAGCCAGCTGTGGGGCACAGGGACAGAATCAAAGAGCCCCCCCCAGAGCTGGTCACATGCAGGGGCAGCCATGCCCTGCAGTACTCTGAACACAGTGCTTGGCTGTATCCCAGCCAAAATCATCAACCAGAAATCTCATCATTTGCATCTGAATCCCCAAAGGGCTGAGGTCTTTGATGGATTTAAGGGATTATAGAAAACTAAGACATCATGTTGCATCTTCATGCCGTGAATCACATTTCTGAGTGCAGGCAAAGCTGCAGCACGAGGCTTTTGCCTGCAGGAGCCAGCAGGAAGGCCTGGAAGGACCCTCTGTGCTCCCCTGGGACTGCCACCAGCAGGAAAAAGCATGGTGGGGGCTAACACCTGGCGAGTGACTGTGAGCCAGCTGCCACCCACGCTCCTCCCTCCCACCTCCTCTAGCAAGGCACATTCCCCACACCCAGCACACCTCCAGCACACTCACTCCCCCACAATTCTCCTGGGACGCTGCTGCTCGCTCCCAGCACTGAGCAATTTCCCCTGCTCTGGCTCTAAAGCCTTCCCCGTGGGAATGGGCCTGTGGATATCCAGATAGGTTTGTCATGCTGACGCTGGCCTCCGCTCCATCGACATTCAGCCGAGGAAGGCTGCAGGACTGAGGCCGTGCTGGCTGGCAGCAGGACAGCCCTGGCTGCCTGCCCACTGGAGAGGCTGCTGGCAGCTCTGCTGGATTAACTCACCCCTGGGACCGGTCCGTGCTCTCGCAGACCGTCGTGGGAAGGAGGGCAGTGAGTTCTGCCCCCACAGGGACAGGCAATCCTACACCAGGTCAGCTCATCCCTGCCAGCCAGGGAACCAGCTCCTGCTGCCAACCCAGCCCCACACCCAGCGCAAAGCAAACGGGATGGTGTGCAGGGTCGCCCCTCACCTTGGCTCTTCGCAGCCTCCTGGTTCCCTGAGCTTGCCTAGCAGCCTGAAGGCAGCTGTCCACGTGCCTCTGATACTGCAGCAGTGGCACCAGTGACTTACAGAGGTAGCACTTCTCACACCTGCCAGGCAGCAAAGGACAGAGCACTGCATTAGGATTCACCCTGCACCGGGCTCCCAGACACCAGCAGTGACTCTCCTCCTCCAGGCCATGCCGTGGAGAAGACGTGTCACCAAATCCAGTCTCGCCCAGTGGGGTCAGGCCAGCACCAATCTCAAAGACTGAGTGATTATCAGTTCTCCCAGCCTGTTCCTCTGTATCCTGCTGCTGCAGCAGCGGGACAGTAATCAAATCTGCTCATCTAACTATCTCAAACACCACTGATTTTTCCCCAGACATAAAGCACCCTGTCAAAATCTACAGAAATGAAGTGCAAGGGCTTTGCAAAGGGGAGTTAAATTCTGCCTGAAAAGCAAACCAAGTGTGTTAAATCAGAGAGACATTTTACCAGGGCTGGATGAACTTGTCTGACTAGTAAATCAAGCCTTTCTCTGCACTGTCTCCATTTTACATCATGCCATGCAGGGAGAGGAATTGCAGAGCACATGCTCCTGCTGGGGGGTTGGCTCAGCTTGTTTCTCAAACCCCCTCGTTTGGGTGGAAGATGCTCAGGCTCACGCAGGACAACCGAGTATTCTTGGGAAGAAGATTATTCTGGGTGAAAGGAGATGAAGGTCAGGCATAGATTTACACAGCTACACTCACTTCCATACCAGCTCTCAGCAGGGACTGAACCCTGCAGAAGAGGACACTGGCTGTTCAGGAGAGAAGCTGCATTCAGGAATGGACTATCTCCAAGAAGAGACAAAGCCCCCAGGGACCAGCCCCAGCAACATTGTGTTCAGTTTGATAGTGGTACTCTCTGAGTGAAACACCCCAGGCTCTAAAATGCATATGGAGAGCCCCCATCGAGCAAAACTCTGCAGCACTTTTCCCCATATTTTCTTTCCAGTCAGTGCTGATTACCCAGATAATGTGTCTAAACAGAAGCTGTCCTCTCTATAATTAGCCTAATTCCATTAGTGATGTTGCCATCCACTGTTTGTAACAGCAAAATTGCTTCCATAGCAGGGATTTTACTGTCAGATCCTCTCTTATGATGCTTTGTGTGGGTGGCAGGAGGAGGGGCTGCATGGAGAGAGATTAAACAAAGCCACTGCTATTCTGAAAGTCTAATTTAATTAAGAATATCACTACAGGTGCCATGTTGACAGCCTCCATGTCCTGGCCTCTTCTTTTCCCGGGGTTACCAAGCTCAAACCTCCCATCAGAAACTGGCTGAGTTAGCACCATTTTAGCAACAGCTCCCCCCCAGCAGCCATGCGCCCCTGACCCGTCATGGATTGGGCTGAAAGGAAATCAGTGCAAAAATAAACAATCTGAGAACAGCAAATTCCTCTTGCTTCAGTTTAAATATAGTCAGCACTGCAACAAGAGGCAATGAGGAAAAGCAATTTCTTAGGGAAACACTGTAATAAGGCCAATGGCCAGCATTTGTACAGGAATAAAGACATCCATAGCCAAGCTAGTACAGAAGCACAGAAATAATCTGGGAGGAGCAGGCATACCTACTTACTTGTCAATGTCTGAGGACGGTGGGCTGCTTTTACCACTGGCAGATTTATTTCTTGCCTCTCTCTGACGCCGGGTGAGCACTGGAGGAAAAACAGGAAGGATTAACAAAAAGAGTTACTACCATCCACCCCAAACCATCCCTACATCATGCTCAAATGCACCAAGTTTCCATCACTTCCACTCAAAGCTGCAGCAGAAGTGATGGTAAAGGTGAAGAAACAGTGGATTGGGACAAGCAGGGTTTTCTTTCCTGCAGAAGTGGTTGCTGGACAAGCGTCCTTTTTTCCTGGGGGGATACTGGAAACTTTACGTTTTCCAAGCTGGGGAGCCAGCTGACCACTTCACACCTAATTTGCCAGAAACAGCTGGATTGACAGTCTGTAGTTTACAGGAATTTCAGAGCTGATGACAGCAGTGTGATAGCCTGAGAGCAGCGTTACCCAGCTGCTCTGGCAGCACAGCCCAGCTCCCTGCCAAGCCAGGCTCCCGTGCCTGCTGCAGGGAGGGACAGTGCCAGCTGTGGGCTCAGGGGAACGAAGAGCTGAGGCAAGGGCTGTGCAGAGGCACCAGACCTTTTATAGAGAGCCTGGCTGGGAAGGGACACAGCGCACACTGGAAAGGGAAGGTTACAACAATTAGCCCACTCATCACTTTCCCACTGCCCATGTGAACGGTGGTGCTATTGTCCACAGACAGCCCTGGCAGTCCCCTGGATGAAGACCTCTAGCAGGAGCAGTGCTGCTCTCCAGAAGCTCCAAAACGTGGGTAACCAGTGAGATCCCAGCTGAGCAGCTGATGACGGGCCCAACCATTTTTGTTCCCCCAGCAAGCCCAAGCAGCCTTTCCCAACTGGCTCTGCAGGCATCTGCAGGGAGCACGTTGGAGTGTTGTCCCTTTCAGTTGAGTTCCTCTCAGCGTATTCCTGTTGACATACCACCAGCAAAGATCCTCAGGGAACATTTCAGATAGCTTAGCTTGCTTCACCAGGGACGTTCAAGACTCCAGCTCCAAAACAGATGTCACAGTAAGCGCTCTCAGGCATGCTGGCTAAGGGGACAATGCAGGGAGCTGTTTACAGCTTGGTGATGCTGCTTCCCATACTCATGAGGGCCAAAGTCTGACTCCAAGGTATAGGCACAACAAACCTGTTATTGTTAGCACATCATCTGTGATAAAGAAAGCGAAGCACAAAATTCTGTGTGGAACAAAGAATTCTTCTGAGTTTTAGCAAAACCCCATTTCTAGCATGTTTGGCAACCCCAATATCTCTCCACAATCCAATACAGCCTTTCCTTCAGCAGCAATCACTGACCTGCAGCTACAACAACCAGCAACGTGCTGTGAAGTGCTCAGGAGCTGTTGGGGCTGATGGGAGACAACCATGCTGAAGAAACCAGCTCAAGGCTTCCTGGGATGTGGGTATTGTCTCCTAGGCGATGACTGATACCAACAGCTCATCGCTCACAGGAACTAAAGCAAACGCCTCTCTTTAACATAGCCTGGCCCAGATTTGAAGTGGCAGCCTGACTAGGATGACTGGCGACAATGGCCACCCCCCAGGCCTCCCAACAAGCCAACCAACACGTGTGTTTGACAGCGTGGTGAGAACTGCTCTCCAAATCAGCGTGTGCTCGTTAATATTCCTTAACGAGCCTTGTGCACCAGCTCAGGTGTTAATCACTTCTATTTTCTTCCAAAACCAGTGAACACATCTGGCATAATAGGCCCATTAGAGATGTCTGGGACTAGCTCTGCAGCTGCCCAGGAGGAGACCCTCAGCTGCAATGCTGGAAGAAGCAGCAGAGGAGAGAGAAAAGGGCCAGCTGGTGAGGCACAACCCCTGCCAAAACCTGCTGGTTGCCCCCAAGAAGGGGGTTCGGAAAAGACTTGCCACAGGCAAAATCCCCAACACAGAGCAGTGCTGACCTGCTTGAGTGACAGGAGCCTTGTAACTCTCCCAAATGCAATGCTCTTTGCTGGGTCAGACATACTCTGTGGCTCAAGAATAACCTTAGAACAACCTTTTCCCTCGCTCGGCAATTCTTCTGGTTGACAAGCCATTCTTGGCCTGTTTGGCTCCAGCATTCACCCTGGGGAAGAGCAGCAAACCCTGCCCAGTATGGCCTTGCTATCAGCACACTCAGCCCGGGCACCTCCTGGGGCTGCCAGGTCTGGCTCCTCATGTGGAGCAGTGAGGTCAGAGCCATTGAGCTCCTCACCTTCCTGCTCAGCCCACCTGCAGTCTGATCCACCAGCTCCCTGTGCTCACCACCAGCTGTGCCACTTCCCTGCAGGATCTATCTGTCTGGCTCATGGCATCTTGTCCCTTCTCAGTTTGCCTCTGCACCCATTTCATTACTCTTTCTGCTGTATCAGTGCCACTTCTACTGATGTCAAGAGCTTTTTAACAGCACCAGTGCTGCTGCTGAAGACTGACAGCTGCATCAAGACTGCATTTGAGCCTTTGGGAGGAAGGGATATACCAAATCCTCATTTTCCTGGGCTCGCTTGGGAACTGAGAATGCTGGATGGATATAGAGGGAGGGTGAGAGGCATTGAGTATGTAACAAAGCCCAAGAGTATTTGCTGTACTCAGCTGCAGCCAAGACTCCCTTCCAGACTGAGACCAGCAGATCCCTGCGCTGGCAGCAGCAGTGGGAGATGGATGTGGTGACTCCAGCAGAGCCCTCTCACACCAGTGAGCCCCTTCAGTTGAGTGCATGAAGAAAGAGAGAGCTGGCACAGAAATTCCACAGTTCCGCTCATTCACTTGGAATTAACACCAGGCACTGAGCTGGAAACCCAGGGCCTCAGCCCTCCCCAGCCTGGTACAGTGGCTAACACAACATCAGGCTCTTCTTTTTTATTTACTCAGATCACAGGAAAGTGGAAATTCATGATAAGATTTTCATGCTGCCCAGGTACGTGGTGGTCTGGGCATCCAGCCAGGTTGACCATGTACGTAGGGGAAGCAACTGTAGCTCATCTTGCCCAGCTGCTCATTTGAAAACTTGCCCTTAGATATCAACCAGACTGAGCTGGCCTCCTGAGACCTAAGACTGGAAGACTTTGGTGCATGATTATAAGAAGGAAGAAGAGAGGTAAAATCAGCAAGAACCCATCCTTTTGTAGTATTAAAATGAAAACCACTGACAGCTATAGTTTGCAGGACTGCAATTCCAGAGACATCAGGAGTAAGTCTAATTAATAAATCTGAAGATAGACTAAGAACCCCTGATCCAGTGCACCAAAGGAAAACTGAAGACATCTTTTCTTAACAGATCAGGGCATGGCTTAGAGGGCAGAACTCTGACTTCCTCTCACAGAAGGCTGTCGCTGTGCTCCTGAGGAAGCCAGCAGCCAGCCAAGAGCACACAGTGCTGCAGCAGTAGAGAACAGCTTCTGGACCCACACAGGAGCTGGCATTTGCTTCAGAAGACAATTCTCTCACATCTTTTTTCTCCCCATGCATTAGCTTTACCTGTGGATGTTGTGCTAGTGGTGGATGCCAAGGTAACAGCCCTGGAAACAGAGTCCTTTTGTACCTGCACAGCTGTGCCAGGCTACTGTCTGGCCTCTGCTCAGAGCTGAACATCATCTCTGCCTATTCAACCCAAATCCCACAGACTAGCCCAGCAGCTGAGAGGCCTCTGGGTGACAGTTGCCTTCCAACAGCTGTTGGAAATTGGCCCCACAAGCCAGAGCCCCACAGGCAGGCAGGACTCTGCCCAAGCCTGGGAAGCCCGTGGTACTGCAAAGAGTCTGGGTGCAAACAACACAGTGTCTTAGACTGTTATGGCTAATAGAGCCTGGTCTCTACAGGGAAAATACTAGAATAACTGGCAATAGAAAACTCAAATTACTGTGATTTTGTCCCAGACCCATTGCTCTGCTTACAACCATTATTACAGAGCAAAATTCCTTTTATTCCAGGCTGGTTTCCTTACAGGGGGATTGTTCTGAACAAGCCAGAACAGCGGAGTAGCAATTCCAAAATAACTACCCTTACAAACATCCCCAAGGAGACCAGCCTGGAAGCAGAATGGAGAGGCCAGCCTTGAACTCTGTCCTGCTGAAAGCCAACACCAAAGAAAAGAACAAATTCCCTTGCACTGCCAAAGACTTCAAAGCCTTTTGCTGATCACAGTCGGGATTCCCCAGGATCAATGGATACACTCACAGTCCAGCCACACCAGGGACCAGAATACCACAAGGCCAAAGACATTCCTGCTAAAAGGCACAGTAGAAATTCTGCTCCATTTTGTAACACATGTGAGACCTTTATCAGTCTCGAGGATGGGAGAGGAACTGTGATAATTTGTGATTTGCCTGAGCCAAATGCTTTGCATCAGTAGCTGGGTTGTACCTGCAGAGAGAACCTTCCACCAAAATAAAGCACTGCCTGTACCAGCTTTGTGATTTGAGCCTTCCACCAAAATAATGCACCAGCCTCTATCAGCCTTTACTCTGGCTCCTGTTATCTTGACAGGACCCATGTCACATCCCCAAAGATTTAGTAGAGCAGGAACCTTTTATTTTAAAACTACATCAAGTCTGCATTAAGATTACATGGCGAAGCTTCCCCTGCTAGAGGAATGCAGAAGTTACAGTTCTTGTACTAGCTATGATTTGCTCAAATTGCTCAAACATCATAGATTTAGGCTGCATTTAACAAGCCAGTATGTAACTGAAAATTATATATTCACAGCCTGAAAAGTTAATCTTATTACAAGCTACTACTTTGATATTACCTGACATTGTGCTAACACAGATTTTACATTTCAAGCAGCAGCTAAAACATAACTTACTGAATATGTTGATAACCAACCAGTGTATTTGTTCACTTAAGCTCTACAAAGGTTGGCTATGGAAAACTGATATGAAAAAGAATACAAAGAGGATTAATATGGGCATTCTGACTGTGCTTCTATGCCTCACTCTTCACATGAAGGAGAAAAATCCACATCCCCAGACTGATAGTTATAATTTTGCAATTTTAGTGAAACAAGAGGGAAACTTTTCTGCCGTCTCTGCCACCTAAACAGGCCATTTTTGCACATACAAATGTCAGACTTCATGCAGAGCACAGGCCATTCTTGCAGTAGTACAGAACATTTCCCCCTCTCAACAGCCCTGAAGGATGACTGCCCACATGGCTCAAGCCTTCCATTTTCTGCCACTGCCACATTCTCTGCAGGTCCTCAACAAGGCACACAATAGACAGATCTTACAAGTACTGCTTAAAGCATCCAGGACTAGATCCTGGGGTAATATTCAGGAGCTGATAATGTGAGGAATTATTGTGTGAAGTCAATCAGAAATGATATCTCTGTGCAGGAGGTGCTGGAAATACCAGAGCCTCCAATAACACTCTCCTGGGCAGCGTGGAGATGGAATAAGGCAGAGTGAACAAACCTCCCCATACACCAAATATCCTCAGAGAGACAAGACTGCAGCACCTGCCTGCCAAGTAACAACAGGGCAGGGGGGTGAGCACGAGGAGCAAACACGTGGAAGCAGCACTTGGCAGACCTGGAGCATCCTCAGCAGGCTCGGGTCCCGCCGCGCCGTTGCAGTACATGGCGTGCACCTCGATCTCGTCAGCTGGGAAGCTGTGGTCGCACAGAGGGCACAACACCCGGGCAGCAGCTGCAGGACTGCGCTCAGACACAGTCCTGCCAGCATCTTCATCCCCACCAACCTAAGGAAGAAGAAGAAAAATTAGCCAGACAGGGCTGTTTCTCTTACTTTGCTTAGGTGCAGAGCTCCATGCTGTCTGGTAGCTACTCACCCTCATACAGACTCAGATTTTCTAGATAAGTTTTACTCCTCCTTCATCACATAGTGCTCAGAAATAACACCACTGGCTAAATGAACTATACTGCACTAATAACTAATTTTTCTTGCAAAGGCAACATGTCCTTCTGAATCATGGTGAAGCTCCCTGCACAGCCATGCACACCGTTTAAGGCAAACATCACCTGCACTAAAGTGGAAAAATGGCAAAGCTTCCATTAATCAGGAAATCTTAGAAGCGAAACTGATGGAAAATTCATGGGGCAAAGCAAGAGTTCAACACCTGACTTGTGCTCATCAGTTTCTGGACATGATCCATGTTACACAGGCAGCATTGTCTGGGAATGCAGCTTCCCCCAGGATGAAAGGAGGCTGCTGTGGTGTTAGGAAGCCTGGAGAGATCACTGGAAGCTCCTCCTTTATAGAGGAGGTGACTGGAACAGTCATGAGAGGGGACACCGATCAAGGAGAGAGGGAATACCATTAAAAATCTGTGTCACACAAAATTACTAGCAGAGGCTTTTTGGCAGAATGTCACAGCTCGTGTATGTTCTCAGGGTGCCACTACCACTTATGGACACCCTCTTTTTGCACTGGTCACATAGCTGCAAAGGTGCCCCACTACCAACCCACAGAGATCCAGCCCGCTCCCTATGCCACTGACATTCCCAAATGCAGCAGACTGCAGCCATCTCACTCATAACTGCATCTCTGCCTAGTCAGGCTTGCTGTAAGATTTTACCACATTTCAGAAAAAACCTTCCCCTCCCCGCAATGATTAAGAAAAGCTATTTAAATATTAACCATCTAGAGAAACCTATAGAAAAATAATATGGGAGTGGTTTCTGTTCTTAGAGCTAAGCAGTGACATGTGGACAGTGTGCAGCAAAACTGCTGTCTGCTTCCCTCCAACAGTATCATTTCAGGGAAGCAGTAATTGGGGTCAGCCAAGATGCTCCGTGCCACTGGAGCGCTTTGCTGTATTACTCGCTTTATTACTTCCTTTCCCAAATGAGGATCCGATCCTGATTTTTATGTCCTAAAGGGAAAGAGGGTGCTTTGTTGACTCAGAGGAGCTATGACAAAAATTACAGGACTGGGACTCAAACTGAGATTCTGACTCTCAAAACGCATTTCTCCCCAACAGCAGCTAAAAGGCTACAACAGTGAGCCCCAAGAACATCCCTCATTCCCAGGGAGGCTCTCTGCCCTGAATTTCTGCAGAGGAGTTGCCACAAGAGTTCCTCCAGCCAAACACAGGCTGCTGAAGTACATCACTTACAGCATTAACACTCGTACACCTCTCTCACATCTCAGTGTCATTACATCTTGTGAAGTCCTCACTGTGGGGCATCACACTGAAGAGCCATAAAACACAAGATGTGTCAAATATGAATGATCAGATCAAACCTGTGCTACACAGACAACACACATAAAAAATATGATGGGAAAAGCAGCAGGCACTGCTCCTTCTAGCTGCCTTTTTTAAAGCAATCTTAGGAGATCACCAATTCTGCAACACCCTGCCCGCCTACATTCAGCGGTAAATTACTAATTTTAAATGGAAATGCAACATTCTGTAACAAAAGACTGCTTGTACAAAACCTTGCTGTAACAGTCTGGAAAACCTCAACTGCAGAACCAATCACCCCTGTCAGAGCCAGAGACAGTTGCCTCTGCTTTTTAGCAGAGGAAATTGCCTACAAGACATAGTACTTGCAGCCAACGGCCAGCCAAGAGCAATGCTAGAGGCTGAGCTCAACAAGACTCCTGCGTCCTGGCTCAGCATCTGCTAGGAAGAAGTCAGTCCCAGTGGTCTCTGCTTGGCTCCTGCAAACCACTGATGCCATGGTAGCTGTGTCTGCTGTTTTCCTGGAGGGCTGCAGGCTCTGGTCTGGGAGCTGCTGCCAACCATAATGATGTCAAACAATCCCTAGGAACCTGCTCCCCACTACCTTGTGCCACCTAGGCAGAGGTGTGAGACACAGGGCACCCTCTGCAATGCACAAGGGGACAGGGAGGTGTCCTGGCCACAGCCAAATAGGTCACAAATGTGCTTTGGTGGGCAGCCCAGGACTGCCTCTCTCCTTGCTGCAGTCCCTAATTGACTGAGCAGGGCTAGGAGATACCTGCAGAATGAAAGGCACACGAGAGCAGAAGATGGTTTATTAAGAGGCCTGTGAGAATGAGACATTGGAACTGCAGACGTGCTGTACAAGCTGCAAACTCCCAGAATGAGCTTTCCACAAATGAATCCTCTTGTCAAGAGCTGTATGATTCTGTATTCATGTACCCTGCACCAGAGGAGTACTTGGCAACCCCTTTGATATCGCTCTCTAAATTAATAGACAAAGGGAGTTTTATCAGAAGCAGGAACTGAAGTCAGATGTTGGTACAGTGACAGCTGCAAAGCAATTGCTGTGCAGGTGTGACAACATGGGGAAAGGGGCTGCACACAGCACACATCTGCAGCAAGAGGTAAGAGGATGGCCCTGCCACTGACTTACTATTGCTATTAACAACTACTGCACAAAACTCAATATTGCCAGACTCAAGACATTCTGCTTGGCCTGAAAACCACCACCAGCCCTCAACACTTCAAGCCCATCTTTATACCAGTCTGATCTCTGGGTGAAACTCTCCTCTTAGCCTCTTGGATACAGTCTGTGGAGAGCAAACTGGAGTTCAGAGCACTGTAACAGGGAAAAGCAGGTGATAGCACAAGTGACTGAGGTTTACTGGGGCTCCTCAGAGCTCCTGGGGTCCCTCTGCATTGCTGAGCATCACAGCTTGTACCCCTGAGCATGGGCAAGCAACAGCACTGCCGCCCACGCTGATGGCATCCTCCAGCTCAGCAGCGCTGGGATATAAAAGAACGGGCTAGGAATTGATAACAGCTCTCCAGCTATAGGACTGAAAGGCTTCAGAAGCAGCTGCATGCAGTCCCCAGCCAAAAGGGACTGGAGATATGAAGCAATAGAGAAAAGCAAAGAGGGAACTGTTTGTGAGGATCCAAACAGCAGAAGTCCAACCTTCCAGCTACCCAAAGGGAAATGCCAGTACAGCTCAGCTGAACCAAGGTCTAAAAGGTAGGATTGGAAACAGAACCCTTCAATTTCAAGCTCTTTTACCTGCATAGGTGCACCTCTGCTGTCTGAACAGAGCTCTTCTCTCTCCTCCTCAACAGCTTCCAGTGGGCTTGGCTGTGTCTCTGCAGAAAAACAGCTCTATGTCAGCACAGGTTTGCAACCCCCAACTATCTCTTCACTTGTTGATGTAGCTTAGTCCTTAACGCTTTTTAAGGGTTTTCACAGTTTCAAGACATTCTTTAGACTTGCCACAAATGTTATCAGACAAAGTGCAACAACACAGCCAGATGAGGGGTTAAAGTCACAGCATGGTAGTGTGAGGATAAAGGCACTGCAGCTGTGCAGCTTCATGGGGAGTGAGATTAGACACAGAGAAAGTGTGTGGGACACTTGCTGGGATGGAGACAAAGCAAGAATAGAGCTGCTCTCACATCAAGACAAGCAGAGCTCCCATTCCATGCTCTGTCTCACAGTCACACCTTCTTTAGACCTCCACATCTTTGTTAGCAATAAAATATGCCTCCAAGCACCACCATGACCTATCCTGCTACAGCTGCTCATGAACAGGAGCAGCCTCTTCATTATTTTTCTCCCTTAAAACCCCGGACCAGAAAATCTCATACATGGTAGGAGAGACTAAGGAAGAAAAACTCCTTAGTCCCAAACATGTTTAATTAATGTAAGACAAAAATTATTTCAGCTGTCATGCTTTGCTCATTATCATGACACTGAAAAATCTGAAAATTTGATTGCATTGCAGAGACACCTTGTTTTGAGAGACTCCTCCACGCCCAATGCACATCCAGGTGTCTCTTCAGCAAGTCTCCAGCAATCCCTGTCACAGAACTGCCTTAGAGGAAACAGGTCCAAAACTAGGGGATCAAACTAAATTACCTGAATAATTCCAACCTTGAAAAATGGAGATGGGAAAGAAATCTCATTTTGTTCAAATAACTTGAAAACTCTCTTTTCTCTGAATTTCCTAAGCGTGTAACTTTCAGTACAAAATTCATAACAGTCTCAAGTGCCTCTTACCTGGGCAAACAGAGATCTCTTCTTCAGCAGAGTTTTCTGTGGCAGTATCTGGGTTCCTTTTACTGCCAAGTGGGGTCATTGTGGAGATGCTGTTCAAAACATAAATATATCATGAATCTCCAACCCAGTAGGAGTGAGGGCCACACCTGCCATTCTCACAGTTCAGAACAGCAGATGAAGCCATAATTTCCAAGTGGTCAATATCTGACAGCTAGAAATGACCAAGATAACAGCAAAATATGGGTCTAAAATGCCATCCTAAGCAAAAGCCCCAGAGGAAACATTTTTTTCTTCTAGAAAGGCAGAAAGGGTCATTATCTCTTGTCAAGGGAGCAAAAATACCTGCTCACAATTGTGGGACTCTGTGGGAGAAGATGTGGGAGCTGTGCAGGTACCAGCACTGTGCCTCTTTCTGGCTGGGGAAGGAAATCCTCACAGAGGAAAGACAGACCTGTTTTATCCCACATTATCCTCTCCTTCCTCGCACTGCTCATTTTCTCCCTTATCCCTGTGCTGCCAGAAGCAGCATGGATGTGACACAAGGCATTTTCCCTGCAGCAAAGTCCTTACAGCATTAGTGTGGTGGTTCCTCAGAGCAGCGCCCAGCACTGCTCCTCTCATTTTGACCTTCGGATTCCTCCTTTTCTATTTTTTTTTCTACCACCTCACTGCACAGTCCTTTTTTTTTTTATTCTCACTGCACAGTGTCTTTCTGACACAGACAGGCATTGCTGAGTAAGTCTGGCACCCATGCTGACACACTCTGCGCCTTGCGTGGCTCTCTGATTAGTCTGATCAAGTATGCAAGAACACACTTTAAAAACATGAATCCCCGCACTGACAAACACAAGATTTATTAAGCTCAACCACAGGCCTTAGAGAAGAGAGAACAGCCACTGCTGATTTATGATAAATAACAAAATTCTGATAGGAAATCACAAGTGGCTTTTCTCTCTAAATAAAGCATCTCAAAGCATTTGTTATGAATCCAGGCTGAGCGTGTTTTACTCTGTGTCTAACATCAGGGCTCTCTTCAAAAGAACTCTCACAAAACAACTTGCTATGACATTTATAAAATGGGCTAATCAATTTGAAGTCAAACCACATTTCTTGCTACACCAACTATCTCCTGGTAACAAAGCCTATAATCATTTATTAAAACCCCAATCTTCCATGCTCTGTACAAAGTGTGGAACAAGCAGGGAGAGCAGCCCACAGACAGCAAAGCAATTTCTTCACAGGACTGGCACTTCCTGAACTGCTCCACTCCCTCCAGACAGTTCAGAGCCATGTTTTCCCATTAAGTGCTGCTGAGGCCAGCCAGTTGGGGTGCCTGAGCCATACCCATGAGAGGCCTGTGCTGGCAAATTACCAGGAGCCAGATGGCAACACTTAATGTGCACAAAACTGCAAAGACTGCAGCCATTTCTTGCCTTCCTGATGTTCCAGCTGCTCGAGGAGGGGCCAACACATCCAGGTGCATCCCACCCCAAAGCAGGCAGCCAGCAGCTCCTGGGTAACTTGGGGAGTGTCCCAGAGTAACCCCACCAGCTACATCAAAGAAAAGAGGTCCCCCTCCTTTCATATCCTCCACATCCTGGGCTCTCAGGCCCTAAGCAGGCGGGAGGCCAGCGCTGCAGAGCACACACCTCGCTGCCTTCCACGCAAGCTCAGAGCTCAGCTGTCACAGGCTCATCAGCCTCGGCAGCAGCGGCAGCTGCAGGTTCCTCCTGCTCCCCAAGGCAGGTTTTAAGCTTGTTAGAAAGGTGCAAGCAAGAGGGATTTTCATACTCTGCATATTGATATTAACTGCTCAGGCCAAATGCTGTTAGATCAGAGGAAAGTTGGCAGTTTTGTTCCAAAGCAGGTTTTAAATTATAAAACCCAACAAATTAAAAACATGACATTATCTGGCCTTCCTTGTAACTTGCTCCCTGAATCCTCTCCCATTTGTCCTTCTTCTCCATAGCCTTTGATGCGGAATTGCATCTCACAGGAAGAAGAGGGAAAAAAAAAAGGAAAAGAGGAGTAGGCTTAAATCTGAAGAAAATCATGTTGACTTGCCCCACACCTGTCATCTGCTGAAGTGGCTTTTCTGGAGCACTGCACTCTATCTTTGGCTGATAGGCAGTGCCGTCTGGCTTCCTCCTCCCTGCTTTCCTCTTCAGCAGCAAGGCAAGAACATAAAAATACACACAGCAATCCAGTAAACCCTTCCCCGTGCTGCCTGTGTGCCTTCCCCGACAGACAAGTGATGGCATCACTGTAACTCACCTCCAGCTCCCCATGGCTTTACTGCACCACGTCACAGGAGCTTCAGAGGGCAAGGAGCAACTCCTTCAACTTGTACAATAATGCACCTTGCACATCTTCTAAAGTAACAACAGCAACTGATCCCTTCTCCTCAGCTGTGCCCCTCCTCTCCCATGCTGCTCCAAAGCCATCTATTTCCAGGGATACTTAACAACAGGGACTGCAGCCAGCCTTTCCATCAAGCTGTGGGGAGTCTGCACCCCAAAATACTCCAGGGAGAGTGGAAGAGCCCATATCACGAGAGAGAACCTGTGAGCCCCACACTCTGAATACCCTTACTCACCTTTGTGCAGTTTGCATGGGTTCCCCATCTTCAGACACATCCTCTGCAGGCAGTACCTGGGAGGGCTGGAAAGGGAAATTCTGGTGTTATACAAAACAATGTGCACAGCTGACTGGGGCCTGCTGGGTCATTGGGTTCTGTCCATGACATTGCAGCCAGTCTGCTGTATATTTTTATATCAAAATGGCTCAGTATCCCTCCGGAACGAGTCAGCTTTTTCCCTCCATCCCTGCTTTTGGCAAGGTACTCCCTGCAATAAAGCCTGGCAGTACTTTTTGCTACCTTGCTGCCTAGACATGTTCCTGGACAGCCCATGCCCATCCACTGCTTCCAACATTGCCCATCATCTTCCACGCTCTCTGTGTGTTCTCAGCACCCACCTCAATGCATCTGTAAGCAGCAACCATAGCTTTTCTCCACCTCTACCTGTGATGAGCTTGAAACAACCCAAGGTTTTTAGGGTCCACTGCACTTCCCCAGGTACACTAGCAGCCCTCACCTACTCCACTTTAAGACTTATTTTCCTGACCCATAATGACCTGATCAACTGGTACAGCCGATGCCTAACCATGAGAAGCACTTTTCTGAAATTTCCTAGAGATAACACCTATTGCATTTGTCTTGCCTGGGAAATCAGCTGTCCCACCTAAGGAGGGGAACAGATTAACCTGCACAATCTACAGCTGGAAAATCTGTGTGCATTTTATCCCGTTTTTCATTTAGCTCTACGACTCTACTTATTCTTTCCTTTAAAATTTGTTCAAAAGCCTTATGCACTGCTGAGGTCAGGCTAACATGCCAGTCATTACCCAGATCCCTTTCTTCTTCTGCAGTGTACACGCTACACTTGCCATCCTCTAATCAGGTGGAATTACAACGGTTTATTAGCAGTCCTTGCAGTCAGGCCTACAATTTCTCATGCTAGGTCTCAAAGAAACCCAAGGAGTTTTCCTCCCCCTTCCCTGAGTCTATCAAATGCTGTGAGCTTGATTTCCACCAAAGGTTTCAACTTCGATCAGCTCCACCCCTGATGTACTTCCCCAGCAAGTTCCAAATCAAGGTCTTTCCTATCAAATTTCCCTAACATGACTCCAACCCCCAAATATCCCGTTTTATCTATGCTTTCTTTACTTCTTTACTGCCTAGCTCATAATTAACATAAAATACCACACCTCCTCTTTTATTTTTATTTGTCTTTGTCCTAAATTGTGCATTTCTTAACAACGCCTCTGTCCTGGTCATGAACACTCATCCATGTTTCTGTTTTTCCTTGTACATCTGTTATAAAATATGGCACTAATTCAGGTCACCAGACTCTAAATCTCCAGAATTGGATCTTTTCCCTCTGAATCTTTTAAACACCAAGAGTTCCCTAACCTTATCTGAAAGGCTCTGAAAAAATTGATTCTATTAGCACTGAAGTTTGTTAGTGCAGGTTCACAGGCTGTGAGATCTCCTGACAACCAGGATTTGCTCTGTGCAAACAACCCCTGGCTGTGGGAGGCAGTGGCAGCAGTTGACTGCTGCCAGGGTGGAAGGTCTGTGCCCATTCCAGGTGAAGGTTTCAGGGCAGGAGTACAGGCAGCCTCCCTCAAGCACATCATTTGCACCTTCATTTCACACATGGCATGAGGCCATGTCCTTTTTCAAGGAGTTTTGAGTCCTCAAGGATGGTTTCTACACTCAGCACAGCCTAAGATCTCCCACCAGCCCCACCAGCAGAGCAGCCCTGGTGGCACTGGGGTACCCAGGGTAGCACAGGCAGCAAAGGGTCTCCAAGAGATGCAGCAAGGTGGAGACACGACAGCTCTGGGCCCCTCCTTTGTCACTGCCAGTGGAATTGTATTTGATAGAGGGAAAAAAAAATGGAGACAAGGCACAAGCAAACATCAAACATATTGATTTTGCAAGTAAATCACCTGCTCTGGCCTCAGCAAGCGACTGCACAGAGAGGCGAGAGAAAGGAGCTGCCTCTCATGCTGGGTGTGATAAAGCAGATGAAAAGGCATTTAGAAAATATTTTCTCTTGTGTAAATAGAAGACTGGCAAATTTTGAGCTAGGGTTGAAATTGTAAAGTCTGTTCCCCCTCCCTTATTTTTTCACCTTGAAAATATCAGAAAGGCTACATCTCTCAGCTATGGCTCTGAGACAGCTCCCATGGTCAAGAGGAGTAGGTTGCAAGTTACCACTCAGCACTACTAAAACCTCTTTTCTCCCCAAGAATTAATTAGGTATTAGCATTAAACAGATAATATTTTTAAAAATACCACACAATTTTCAGTACTGATTAAAAGTTCATGCCCTTCCCAGCTGCTGTAGCTTCCCAAGGGCTTTAGAGTACACATCCACAGACCTCTAGTCACCCCAATCTTCCAGTATAATGACACCTTCATTTCCAGAGGAAAAGCTACAGAAAAAAGAAGTGCAGTTGCTTTAAGAACCTCTCAGGTCTTTTGTATCTATCCTAAGGAAATGAAAAAGGGCACAAGTCAGTTCCTTTCCTCTGCAGATCACCTCTAAGGCTTGTTTAAATCTCCATCTGCTAAACCCGAGCCAAAGCACTGTCATGAAAAGTCACATTTCAGCACAGGCTGCTCTGCTCTTTTTCTGCAACCAGAAAATGCAGACATGACGTTTTTCCTAAGTGTTCAATATTACAAGACAGAATATAAATATCACAAAACAAGTTAAGTATCTTTCTAACACCAGGGTAAATGATCAAATACACTTGAAAACAGGAACAACAGAGCCAAGGCTTCAGTCATAGAGAAGATAAAGTTATACAATGATCCGGGAGTGAAGTCATTATGAAAAATGAGGGTTGGAAAAGGCTGACACAAACCTAAAATACAGCAGTAATAAATACTTCATCTGACTAGCAATCTGTTTAAACTTAGCAGTGACAGAAAGCTGCCTTCCGCTCCAGCAAGAGAGCCCTGACAGAGACGGAGGCTGACACCTAGTGTCTAGCACACCGAGCCTGAGAGAAGGTGCCCAACACCAGGACAAGGACAGGGAGCACCACCGTGGTGACAGATCACCAGGGCAGGCAGAAGATGCCTGTGACCACACAGAGCCTCTCACAGCCACGAGGGAGAAGAGCACTTCCAAGAGTGAAGCACTTATGGATGCATATCAGCATGGAAGAGCAAACAGGAAAGGCTGTGCTGCAAGGACAAAACCACATTTCTGTCTGCAAAGAGAAACCAAGAGCTCCCCACACAGCCACAGGTTTATAAACCAGAATTGGTGGTGGTCAGCATCACCTCTGTGTCCTCTACCTTGGCACACTGCCAGGTTGCACCCTTCTGAGAAGGATCAGTTGGATGTGTCGCTCTCTGGAGCATTAATGATGACTGCCAGGCTGCTCAATGGCCCCTGTCTTGTGAGAGCTGGGTGTCAGCCTGCACGCTTCTCTCCTTTCCTCAATAACCTGTGTGGCTGGGGGAGGAAGTCCCGAAATTTAAGAGGGGCATTAAATAGCAATGCCTGCTTTGCAGAAGGGACTGAACCGTAAAATGGACAGAAGGGCATGGCCGCTCAACCTCTGCTCAGTGGCAAAGCTCTTACCTGGCAGTAGCTGGTGGTCGGTTCATCATCAGAAGTGGAATTCTTCTCTTCTTCCATGCTGTGCCCTGGACTCTCCACTTCCCTCCTCTTTGAAGGGTGGAGCCAGGTGATGTGTTCGGACTCTTGTCCCTCTGTGTCTCCATCTTCTGTACCATCAGCAACCCCATTCTCTCTGCTTATCTCTTCTCCTTTCCCAAGCTCGTTTTGGCTCAAGGAAGGACTGGGCACAACCGGGTTACCAAACTCCTTCTTATGCAACAGCTGCCTCTGAGCCTGCTTCAGGCTCTTCTGGTAAACCTCCAGCTGACACAAGATGACTTTGGTGTACAGGTTGGGGTCCACCCCTTTGGGGCAGAAGGGGATGCCCCAATAATAGTGCACCGTGTCTCTAGCCTCCTCCTGTTTGTGCTTCTCCTCCACAGACAGCATGCAAAGATCCGGGGTACTGCCAGACCCCTCGCTCTGCTCTCCTTGCTCTGTGGAAACACAGACCTTGGCAGTGTGCCCAGGCTGTGAGCTGTGTTTGGTACCTGCTCCTCCGCCACTCCTCCTGGGGCTGTCACACTGTTCTGTGGTCCTGTTCTTCCAGAGTGGAGTGGCTGAGCTCCCAGCACCAGCTTCTCCCACAGAATGGCCAGTGCAGGGCAGGAGCTGCTCTTTTGGTTCGTGGCCTGCTGCTTCAGAAGAGCTGGAGGGGCTGTTGAACAGTCTCCGAGGTGTCAGTCGCCAGGAGCCTCCTGAAGCCACCTTGCCAAAGGTGGGACTCAAAGACATGAAGTCCTCTCCCAGAGTGCTGGGTAACATGTTACTCGAATCACTTTTTGCTGGTGAGGAAGACTTTTCACTTGACCTTGTCACAGGCTGGCCCTTCCCCGGAGACACGATTATGCTGGATACTAGTGAGCTTTCAACGATTTCCTGGCTCAACCTCCTCAACACTACCAAGGGGCTCCGGGCGACATCCATCTGTCCATTCCCATCAGCTCTGGAGCTCTGTGAGTGGGAGCTGCAGTCAGAGGGAGGGGTGTCAGGGCAGAACGCCAGGCCTCCCAGGAGCTCAGAGCCTTCTTTCTCAGCAGGCTGGCTTTGGCCCTGTGAATCTAGTGCTTCTACTGACAGATGAGGAGATGCAGTCGATGACTCTGAGGGCTGACAGCTCTGAAAAACAAAAGGTTCACTCTCCTAGAGACGTGTTCTCTACCAGCACAGCACAACCAAGGGCTCCCCCAGCACACTGGCAGCCATCCCATGGACTGCAGATCCCCCTATCCCAAATCAGAACTCAGTACCCCAAAACAGGGACAGCTGGGGTTAGACTTCATGTTCCTCTCACTAGGAACAGTACAAAGCAACCACTCTGCAGCTGCTGTCATTCCAGTTTGTGCTGGGAATATCTATGCCCCCCAGTAAAACTTTCTTTTGCAGCATGGTAAAGCAAGCACAGACAGCAATGTTGCTAAAGAACCCTGGTGAGCCTCTTCACAGAAGTGCACTTACACTAAGGCTCTCAGCAATGGCCTTCCTCAAGAGCTCCTCCTCTTCCTCTTCCTGACAGTTCACTTGTCTAGCCTCTTGCTCACTCATTTTCAGGGCCAGTGCAAATTGTTCCTCTTCAGTCATCTCTACAGCAAAAGAAACAGGATAATGTCAAGTCACAGCTGCAGGTGTATGTAAACACTCAGTGAATATCCAGCATGTAGGGAGAAATGGGTGAGAGTCCCACCTTCCCAGGAGGAATGCAGAGAAAATCATCTAAACCTCAGCTGTCCTGGAAAGGTGTCAACAAAACTGGAGCAGGCAACACTAAATGAGAAAGGTAACTCAGGTCAGGAACTTCACCTCAGGTTTCTACAGCAATCTAAGCTCCCATTCCCCGAGTATATTAACTGCAACATGACATTTTATTTGCCATCAAACAACACACACTGCAGCTGCAGAATGCATGTTCAAGGAGAGAGGAAAAGGACAGATTTCTGAAGTGTGCTCATTTTTGTATCGGCTAGGCTCAGCAGCAAAGCAGGATAAACAAGACATCTTTAAGAGACTTTTTTACTAACTGAGCAGCACACCTCACTGTTTTCTGACATAGATACCTGCAATGCCACAGGAGACCTATCCAAGAGAAAAAGAGCTACATGTTTTTCACCTCGAGCCTCAGGTGGAAAGCTCTGTGGAGGATAATGTTACTTGCTTGGTGGTATTATAGAGGATATTTCACATGCATACAACCCCCTTCTGCTCACATCACCACTCCACTGCATCACTAAGTCAGTCATGCATGGGAAACAGGTTTCCTACAGTTGTAACTGCTATTTCAGCAGAAAATTTATTCCTGAAATATTCCTCGCTCCAATCAAACTAAAAGTCTAGACTGGCTACGTAGAAACAAAGCAGTTAGTTACTTTGGAAAACACTTATTTACTGAGATTCAATCCAACACTTTCACTCTGCTTAAAATATACAATGCCTGCAGAATGGAGTGCAGCTTGAAAAACAACTCAACAGCACTCTCAGGAGCTGAAAAAATACATCTTCTCACTTGAAACAAATTGACAGATTTCCTTCAGAACCCGCTCCCTCCTCCAGGCAGAATCCTGCACACGCCATCTCATGCATGAACCAAAGGCTCGCGCTCTCCAAAGGCTACAACATCTTTAAGACATGCCATTTGAACAGGGAGGCTGCCCAAGCACAAAACATGCCTTCACTGCAGCCAGCTCCAGAGACAGGCGTTTCCCTGGATAAAGATGCATCCACAAGTTGCAGGCTCCCATTTTCTATCCCATTCTCTCCCAAACACAGCAGTGCAGCCACGCTCTGGCTGTACCACAGCCCATCCATGACAGCACTGCTGCAAGCAGGAGCATCCACAGAGCAGAGCTCTGCCCTTCCCCCAGCTCCTGAATGATGGCAGCCTCGTGCTCCCCCACCCAAGCAGGATCTGAAGCATTTTTAGACTGATTACCTTCAGATTCCTTTATGTGTCCTACTAAAACAGCACTTAGTTTCAGGTTGTTGGTTTGGGGTGGGGTGGGGGGTAAGTCCTTTGAAAATTAAGAAAGGGGTTGAAGGGAAAGCAGACTGCAGCGCTTTCAGGGCTGGTGGGGATCTTTTGTCCTTGGACAAAGTCACTCAATGATGTTACAGCCAGGAGGGACCACGGTAAAAAAAAAAAAAAAAACAAAAACAACATTCTTTAATGGAAAGCACAGTCCAGTGTATGGAGAAAGCTCCCAGCCCCAAGAACAGCAGCATTAAATAGCATATCACAGAGTCAATTAGTTGGAAAACACCACTGAGATTGAGTCCAACCTTTGACCAATCACCACCGTGTCATCCAGACCATAGCACTTAGTGCTACATACAGTCTTTTCTTTTCCCATAACACCAAACACCTTCCAAGCATTCAGAAAGTGTGTGCTGATTTGTTTTCCTGCCCAAACCATCACAGCAATCAGGCTAGATCCTGTAAACTCAGACATGTGCAGGAAAACTGGTGCACATGATCGGCACCCTGCAACACACGACTTTCCACGTGCTTCAACAGGGGCCTGAGCATTTGCCAGTTCAGGCTATCAACATCCATGAAGCTTAATAAAAAGAAACATTTTTTGGCGAGTTACTGCTGTACATTTTGTTTTCTTCTCCCTCCCTGGCACAGCAATTTCCCCTCTGGGGACAGGGAATGTGCCAGACAAATGCTGCCTCTGGCAAAGAAACCAGTGACAAACAAGATGCACTTAGTGCACGTTCCAGTTGAGTAGGTGCTCTGGAGATGGGGAAAACTCGAGTTTAAATCCACCTGGCATTACCGTGGGGAGAGCAAAGAGCAGCTCTGCTCATACCTTCCAGCAGACCTGCTTTAAGTGAAGCTGACAATATTTCATGCTCCAGGACTGATCACTTCTCAGCACCGTGTGTTTTATTAAACTTGATGCTGATTGCAGCCGTCATAATTTATGATGATTAGAAACCCAGAGTGCTGCGTTAGCCCCCGACCACTGTGTGCAAACAGAGCTGGGGAAAGAGCTCAGAGCTTGTGACGGGGGCTCCACAGATCCCAGGAGAAACGAGCCCTCTCCATCTGGAGCGATGCTCAGCTCACACTCATCACTCGCCTGCCTTGCAGGAGCCCATTCCCGGGGGAATCTCTGGCACTGGGAATCTCACACACCCAAATCCTCTCATCACAGGTCCATCCCAACGCGGCAGGAAATCCCAGCGCCCCTCTGGGGACCAGGGCATCCAAGAGACCCGCAGATGGGAAGGAGGGGTCAGAGAGAAACTGTTTTTAAGATACGGCAGCCCTAAACAAATTAAACCATTTCAGAGCCTTTTTAAATGCTAATACGGCAATTTGCAAAGCGATTTATGTTCCATTTTGACATTTGCAAAGTGAATTAGATGCAAAACCCCACTAGTTGTAGTTATAACACTTACTAATAAGAGATTTACTCAAAAATAACAGAAATGCGGGATCTCAGTATTTTTACATATCCAAAGTGCAATTACAGTAAAAATATTCAAATGTGCTTTAAAGCACTGACTTCCTCTGGAAAAAGAGAGACTTCTTTAGGTTTTGTATTTCCATTTATCCTGTCAGGATGAAACGTCACAGATATATTTTAGTTATGGCTCTAGGTTAAAATGAATAAAACCACAACAAAGCAAAAAAGGGAGGATACGCTTTATAACAAGCGCCTGCCAATATCCGAAATTTTCCAGTTTTGAGGAGAAAGAACTTGCTCTACCCAGAAGCACCCAATCTTTACAAAAGACCAATTTGCCTTGCAATTCAAAGAATTTATTTAAAGACACTGGGAAAAATAATTACTACTTCAAATCTTAATTTGCCTAAAAGCAAACACCAAAAGTCTAATTATAGCTTCCCACAAATGAGAACAGCCCCACCATCATACGTGCTTAAATAAGCCCCTGCTCTCCGACCGTGTGGTGCCAGACACCCCCAAATTCAGAGGAGCACACTAAGCAACAAAAAAAAAAGGCAGCTTTTGCTCCAGGAAAAGAAAAACTATTATAAATAATTTCAACATCTAGAAACACAGCAGAACTCCTCCGTTACACAACATCTGGAGAGCCGGCCCTGTCTCCTGTGGATTTTCTGGAGCATGCTGAACACCTTTTGCACAGCGCCAGCTCCTGAAACCCTACATGTTCAATGATGCAACGAGGACATCCAACTTCAGCAGATCCCTGCTCTTAGCACCATATGCTTGGTCACATTTTAGTGGCATCTCCAAGGGGGGTTTCAGCTTTAATTTGGTGCTCTGTCTCCTTTGGGAGAAAAAGAAGAATGAGAAAAAGAACTCTCTTCCCATCTCTGACTTTGCTATCTTACTTGCTCAACACAGACATGCACAGTGGGTTGCAGCTCCCACAAAGAGCTGGGCTGTTCTGTGCTATGGCCTTAGGCCTCTATTAAAAACAATTTAATTCACACAAGCCCTGTGAGGACTGACAAGCCCAACTGCTGCTGCTTGCGGAGCACTGGCGTGCTCCATTTTGTTCAGTGATTGCTTTGGGTTTTGCAGAGGCAGCATCTCTCCCACTCTAAAAAGTCCTGAATTTTATGTGCTGGATGGACCACTGCCTCGCAGAGCACAGGAACACAAGTGGAGCCTCTCTGGGGTCTGGCTGCTGTAACATGTGGGGCTGTACAGGGAGCAGAGCTATGCTGGCCATGCTCAGTAGGCTCATCTGCCTGTACATCAGGATATGAACAGCAACATCCCAGCCTTTAGCATCTGTTCACAGACTTATTGTCCATGAATGCATTTAATCCCTTATTAAAGCTGTTGATACTGACCTCTCCACAACCTCCTGTGACACAAACTTCCAGGAGTTCACCCCATGCTGTGTGAAGCATTAGTGTCCTTCACCCGTTTTAAACCCATCTATTTTTTGCTATTTCCACTGATACGCCCCAGGAGCTGGTAAACAACAGCTCTGTGCTCAGCTGAGGCATTGCCTTCCCGATGGGAACTCTGATCCCACCGTTCTCTCCTAACAAAGCAGCCCCAATCTTTCCAGACTCTCCTCACCAGGCAGCTGTTCTACCCCTTCATGACTTGGGCTGCCCTTCTCTGGATGTACCACTGTGTCCTTGCTATACAGAGGCCAGAACTGCACACAGCGCTGTGACAAGGGTGCACCAACACTTTATGTAACAGCAAAATTACATCAACTAAATCCCTGGTTCTTAACACCCTTCCTTATGATGCCCAATGCTGCTGGTGCTCTGGCTGCCCCCACACTGTGAGCTGATGATTTCAGAGAACTGTCAGCTGCGACTCAGATCCTTCCTGAGCGGCAGCTGTCGGGTCAGAGCATTGTGATGTTTCAGGGACAGACAGGAGCAGAGGGGCCTGGACAGGAAAGCAGTTTGTGACTGATGGCGCTTTCACATCAGCCTCAGACAGTTTTGAACCCGGTGAGGTACCAACACCCTCGCACACTTATTTTGGATGTGCAAAATTTAGCCCTGTGAAGGGTCTTTTCTGCATCCCCAGCCATGTCACAGCCTTTCTGCAAGGGAAATAATCTTCAACACAAACAGCAGAAGCTGCTCAGCACCAGACAATTTCCCCAGCCCCACAGTCGAGACGTACGTGCAATTTTTCTTTTAGCAGCAAACTTCGTTCGATCCAGCTGCTTTGTTCTCTTCTTTTGCAAGCCACTCTCTTCCTTTGACTCCTGCTGCAATGGAAAGAACATGGTGAGTGCATGCAATATGTAAGAAATACTACCAGCCCCCTCCCCCCAACTACTCAGACACAAACACTGGTTCAAGAACAAGCGTCTATTTGAGTGAAATTTGAATTTCAAACATAATTCAAACACATTCTGTAACTATTAAAAGCTGTGTGATAAGCATAACGAGCAAAAAGAGTTACAGACTGACATAAACAGAGAAGTAGGAGAGACAATAGACTTCATGCCAGTCACCACCATGCACTGCACCTGCTACCCATGATTTTAGAGAGAATTTGTTTGGCCTTGCTAAAACATTGATATTTGTAAGCACTCAAAAGAGAAAAACAGAACCTTTTTATAACTGAGCATCACACACCTGCAAGCCAGGACTGCTTCCTGCCATGCAGCCTTCAGTACTATGCCCAGGCAATTTCAGGTGATCCAAACTAGAATCCCTAGCCATTTTGGAGACCCACACCAATGCACCCCAAGGGCAGGAGGGCCAGCTGTATTTCTTCCTCATGCTATTCTCTCATTGTATTCATAGAATCAAAGAATGGTTTGAGTTGGAAGAGACTTTAAGGATCATCTCATTTCAACTCTGCCATGGGCAAGGACACCTTCCACGAGATCAGGGTGCTCAGAGTCCCATCCAACCTGGCCTTGAACACCTTGAGGGGCATCCACAGCTTCTTTGGGTAGTATTGCCACAAGTATTTCATTTTTGAAACTTGAATACTTGAGATACTTGTTGTCTCGAGGCTCCATGGAACAATACTCCCACAAACAACTTAAATGTGTGCTGCTTTAAGCACGAGGATTGCAGCAAAAATGGGCTCAGGCTTAAATGACACAAATTTCTGCAAGTTGCTGTCCTAACAGCTTAGGCAAGGGCACACACATTACCCAAGGCTGGCACTGGACCCCTTCCAATTTGTGTCTCTAAATCAGGTAGGATTAGAATCAAACCCAGCGTTTCAGGCAGAGACCCACGCTTGGCCAGGATGGGCTTTGCACTGCTCTCTCTGCAGCTACATTGAGTTTTGCTGCCCATGAGACACGTGGGCCACATGCTTGTGCCTCATTCCACCTCCTGCGCCAAGAGAAGCGTTCAAGGAGGGGCACATGGCTTGGGCTACTTTAACACAAACAGATACAGTGATTATTTTTGAGTGTCATCCATTTCTTTTGTCCTTTGCCCATGTTTCTGAACCTGTGAAGTCCTTCAGACTGCATCTGTGTGCTGAGTTTTGTTGAAGACATCTCTGGCTTTACTGTTATCTGTAGATTTTATTAATCTATACACACCACTTGCTCCCTCTTACAGATCATTAATGAGGATGTTAAAAGACACACAGACCTAATATTGATCCTCTTGGCCTCAGCTTTACATCTCCCTCAGATGAGCCTCTCCTTTGTTCATCAGCAGCCCTTACTGACAGTCTTTTAGCAGGATTTCAATCCAGGAATCTTGCTATCTAGACCAAATTAAATTATTTATCCAACGAAGATTTTGCAAGACATATTATTAGGTGGTTTCCCGAAACCTTAATACATTACAGCTTTTACATGCCCTAATACCGACACCATTCCTCACTTCCACTGACTAAAGAATCACTTCACAACACAGCAGCAATCATGCTTGGCAAGCCCACACACATTCATGCTTGTGCCTAAGGGTTTTTTCTGTGAGTGATTCCTTCTCTTCCCCAGAGTCTGGTTTAGGTACCCCCTTTCCAAGATCTACCACTGTGTCTCCAAAAGGCTGCTTCACACCCAGAGTCTCTCTTCCTAGGAGATGGAGTCCAAGCTCCTGCTCAGGAGGTGAAATCCTCTCTCTTCCAGGGCCCTGGCATAGTCCCCCTCTCCACAGTTTTCCATAAACCATGGGATCTCCCACCCCAAACTGCCCTGCCTTGGTCTGCGGCAACAGCCCCATGCTGACCTTGTGGGCTGCTCCCACCTCAGGGGATGGGGAACAGTCGGTGGGATCACACCAGGATTGCACTAGGATTATCTGCAGGAGGAGGTTCAGCAATAGCTCTCCTGCCCTCCCCCAAAACCCTGCCTAACAATGCTAAACCCAGCCCAGCTTAAAGCAGGGGCAATTTAATCCTAACAGGCTCTGTAAATCCCCAGCTCTTCTCTCTAGGCATCAATCTTCCCCTCATCACTCCCGCACTTGCTGGAAGGTCAACCCTGACACTCTCATCTGCAGCTCTCTTCCAGGGCACGGATGTGATTTATGAGCACACCAAACTCTCCATGGCTGGGAGTGCCTGCTCTGTGCACAGAGACACACTTACAACACACACCACAGGACAACGTGGGGCTCCAACACCTCCAGGCCTTCCGAGGGGAGCAGAGTGCCCGGCGCTGGACACGCTGCCCGGGTGCACAGCACAGCCGAGTACGTGCTGCTCCCCATGCTGGTCCTGAAGAATCTCAACATTTACATCAGTGGCAGGAGCAAAATTATTGCAGGACACGTGTTGTAGGAACCTCATACATTCGAGAAAGATGTTTAAATTGCTCAGCAGCGTTCTACTGAACAGCCACGGTACAGTGAACCGCTGAAGCAAATCCAATTAATCCTGATGGGCCAAAATATATACACACATCTCAATTCCAAGAATTCTTAAATTTTTTTTTTTTAACCCAGAAAATAAAACATACCTTTTAATTAGGATTTATGGCTGTTTGTACCTCTGCTGGGAGAGAGCCCCACAGGCCCCAGAGTGCTCTGCATAAATGCAGGCAGGGATGGTAGAAACAGAAGGGGCCAAGAAAATTCAGAGAAGACAACAGGGCTTGCTCCTCCTGACCCAACCTTTTAATGCTCATCTATCTACAAGGATAATAGGAACTCAAGGGGCCTCTCAACCAACTGCCTTTCTAATAAGATCACTAGTCCAAAAATAATCTTAATCAATTAAAATATTCCCAAACTGCAGCCAATACTCTTAGTTACAAGGTCATCTCCAACACACATGTCTTCCAAGGGAAACTAATTATTATAGTGGAGGCGAGGTAGGGACTGCACACCTCTGCTCAGTGCCAGCCAGGAGCACACCCCTCCTCCTCTGCTGTCAATTCAAGGCATAACGGCCAGAAGGAGCCCAAATTCTCTTCCTGTGTGTCAGGCTCTGCACTTTAATTTATGATGCTCTCTTATGAGCAATTTCACTGTCAGCATTGTACACAGATGAAGAAATAGACAGGTTTCCAAAGTCTTCCACACATTTAGTGGAAGGCAGCCACTATTCTTCTTCCTTGTTTTCGTAACCTGCTTGGTTTCACCAGACAGCAGGAAATCAAATTCCCATTTTAAAAATGCTTTTGCACATACTTAAGAGAACCTGACTCTGCCAGCAGAAACAGATACAGCTCCACTCATTTCTAAAAGCCCATAAATGGAAGCCAGTAGCCAGCATCCCACATCCTGCTCCCTCAAATCCACATGATAAACCACAGAAATCAGCTTCTACTGACTCAGGGAAGAAAAGGCTACAGCAGAATGTCTCCACCCCTAACAGTGCAGACTGCAAAGTCAAAAGGTCTGGGTAATTTTACTGCTCAACAGCAGTTGGGACCATCTAACAATAGGGCACAGCCAAACAGCACACATCCTGCATAGGAAATATGCAGATGAAAACCAGACTAATTTATTTTTAAAAGCCAATTAGATGTTGGAATTGCCATGTTTGGCTCTTGCCAAGGCTGCTGCTGAAATTAATATCACACCCTACTTTATTAGTCTCTGACTTCAGTTCAGAATCTGTTTCAGCTTTGCTCTTTCAGCTCATTAGAACAAACCTGCTGGAAGTGGAGATGAACAACAAGGCACAACAGGGCTCATGCCAGGATATGCAGTTCCTGACACAGGGAGAGAGGACTCTAGGAAAACGGGCTTTTACTGGGCTGTGAGGAGCCTGGATTCAGATCAATCTGATTTTCAACAAGTGAGCTCAGCAGAGACATGAAGCCTCCTCCAGAACCAACTCACATTGCATTCCCCTCTGGGAGATGGAGGCACTGGGTCCCTTGGCAGCAGCAGAGCCCATGGAGACAGCAGGGCACTGCAGCAATACTCCCAAGTGCCTCTGCTTCACTTCAATGGTCAGTGCTGTGAGGTGGCACCCTGGGATTAAGTTATTTTTATTCCTAGTAGCTGCTGTAGTGCTGTTTTGGATTTAGTACAAGAATAATGTTGATGGCACACCAATGGTTTAGTTGGTGCCAAGCAGTGCTTGCTCTAAATCAAGGACTTTTCAGTTTCCTGTGCTCTGACAGTGAGCAGGTGCACAAGGAGCTGGGGGAACTGGGCAAAGGGATATTCCACAGCACAGAACCTCATGCCCAGAGTATGAACAGGGGGGAATTGCCTGGGAGACACTGACTGCTGCTCAGGGACTGGATGGGCATTGGTCAGTGGGTGGTGAGCAACTGCATTGTGGCACTGGTTTCTCTTGGGGTTTACTCATAGAATCATGGAAAGGTTTGGGTAGGAAGGGATCTTAAAGATTATCTCATTCCAACCCTCCTGTCCTGGGGACTTCCCACAAGACTGGGTGGCTCACTGCCTGGCCTTGAACACTGCCTGAGATGAGGCATCCACAGCCTCTGTGGGCAACTTGTTCTAGTGCTGCACAACCCTCACAGTAAAGAATTTCTTCCATATATCTAACCTAAATTTCTCCCTTTTCAGTTTGAACCCATTCCTCCTTGTCCTATCACTACAGTTCCTGATGAAAAGCAGTTCCTCTCTCCCTTCTTTTCATTACAATTATTCTTGATATTATCATTAGGATTATTAATAGTATTATTATATTTTATCTTGTTTCAATTATTAAGCTGTTCTTATCTCAACCCACAAGATTTACTTTTTTCCCCCACAATTCTCTTCCTTGCCATTGGGTGGGAGTGAGCAAGCAGCTGCCTGGTACTTAGCTGCTGGATGGGATTCAACTATGACAGGTGGGCATTGCCATCCTGGCTGTGACATTTCCAGTGCCATCCTCTCCATAGCAAAATGTCCCTCAGGCCATGCCTGGTCCTAAGGTGAGTGTCCACTGTCAGAGATGATGGAAACAAGATAGGGCAGTGGCTGGGTATTAGCCAATGCCTAAACACACTTCCCACAGCCAAAATCTGATCTGGAACAGCAACACACGCTGCTGATTACCCCGACTGTGAGTATCTCCAAACACAGGAACACTCAGGCAGAGGGATGTTCCACACTGAAGGGAAGACAGGCCATGCAGAAATAGATGGCACCATCACCCTGGAGTCTTGTCATATGTTCCCTGAGGGCTGGCAGAGATGATGGATCTGGCAGAAAGAGCTTGTGAGACTTGATGCCAATTTTGTAAGTGCAGGCAGGTACTCTCAAAGCTCCCAAAGGATCTATCTTGGCAAAAGACCCTTCCAAAAGGTCCCAGACCAGATCAGCAGCATTTGAGGATCAACTGCACTAAAGGCTGCAGGTCAGTCTAACAGGTCAGCACAACTTTTGGGCTGTGTTCAGAGTTCATGCTTGGCCAGGTCCTGTGCTGAGGAACAATCATCTTGAAGACATGGCTTCAGGCGTCAAACCAACAGCCCAATGCAAGCATGAGGTTCAGGAGACCAGGAATTGTCCTGCTCAGAGACAGCACTGTTGGGCACTACTTGAAATATTGTGTATTTGTGAATGAACATCCATCTTCTGGCACAGCCAACCAATTCCCTGTGGGATTAAACAGCCAAGGGAGATGGGAACCACTCGACTCATTCGGCATGTCTGCCTTTTCAGAGACACAGTCTGCACAAAGAAGGTCATCTCCCCTGGCTTCCACAGAGCCAGAGAGACTGTTCTTATTTTGTCTGACCCTTTCCAAAAAAAGAGAAGTGTTCCCCGAATCCAGGAGTATATATAGCAGAAATCAGAAAGCCTCACGTCCAGAAAACTTTTTTTCTGATGCAGCTCTGCAGATGCCACAGCATAGACATGAGCAAAGAAAGGGAACTTGGCAAAATAACATGGATGAGCTTGATAATCCAGCATGACTGAAAAATTCCTGGGAGAGGCAGTCTGCCAAAGATCATCAAAAGTGAGAAGCTGGAGGCTTTCCAGGTGCAGCTGCTACAAGATCTGCTGGTCTGGAAGCAGAACTAGGGACTTGTTCTATAGATACCTGCCAAGAGACTGCCAAGGAAGAAAGCCATCGAATCAATGATGCCCAAATTGTCCTTGTAGCTTTTGATTCATAAGGAACCATGTCCTAACAGATGCAAGATTAATTGAGAATATATTGTTCTCTAAAATTGCTATTGATCTGAGCTTCCCACACCTCTTTTTGAACACACAACAAGGTCTTACCAGTGCAAGAACAACAGTTACAACGTCCAAAATTGAAATTCAACTTGATGTACACAGAAGAGCTGAGACAGTTACAGAAGGCAGACAGTTATTTTTTTGAGATCCCAAGTAAATCATTTTGCGTTTGATTTTGCAGAAAACAACACGACAAGAGACTGTGGCACTGGATCTGGAAGCTGATGACTCACAGAAAGAGACTGAACTGAATAAATCCACTCATTCAACTGACTGAACTGTTGTCACTTAAACAGAACCTAATTGGCTCTTTAACGGCCTCTCTGAGCATATCCTTTTCTGTAATATGACCGATTATGCCATCAGAATTTATTGTTTATAGACAAACTTAGAGAACAGTGAGGGAGCCTAACCTTTTTATAGATGTGTTTTAAGAGACGTTTGTTTCCTCTTTTTCAGATACGTGCACATTGAGATGAATAATTGCAGACAATAACAGGTCCTGATCTTTTATGTACTGCAGCAGCTCTTATAGCTGCTGATTTCTTTTTTCCTTATAGGTTTCACAATAAAGGCCAGTGATGCAGCAGACATCTGAAGTTAACTTAGCATATTGCAGAGCTAAGGGTTTAACCCCACTGAACTATTACTGCCATATGTTCCATTTCTTTCAGGGAATTTCCCAATGGGAAAGAACTCAGACAATGTGAAGAAAAAACATCCAATATCGTTTGCCCTACGGCTTCTTACTGTTTATTTCTAGTGATTTTCCCCTCCTCACATGATAATCTCCTTATTGGAGAGCAGCACACTGCAGATGTGGGAGCAAAAGGGACCTGATTTAAGATCTACAGCTTGAGAGTGAACTGAAATGCTTTTGAAAATGGTGGAATTACAAAAAGCAGCTTAGGATCCCAAATCACCACCAAGACGGAGCAAAGCCGTACGAGTCACACAGAAAAAACTGATTGTAATAATTTCTTCTGGTGAGCCTCGCTCAGTCAGGCACAGGTTCTGAGGGCTCTGGGTTTCCCCCAGGCAGGAGTTCCCATGCTCATGCTGTGTAACCAAGACAGACATTTCAATCTTGAGGGTAATGCTGATGTGCATAAGCCGACACTGGGGATCAGGGATCTGAGCCTTGATGCCTTAGCCAGGCACTCCCACACCACATTCACCTTTACACCCTTTGGAGCTGGGTTACAAACTCAGCTCCTGTAATTCAGAATCAGTTTACCAGACACTGCCTGTCTCTGAGCTACTCACAAGCCTGAGTTCTGAATCATTTTCTTATCTATTTGCACATAATACAGAATCATGTTGCTAAGGTTTAGCTGGAAATCAATCAAACAAAAATTATGAAAAAAAAGATTTGTAAAGGGATTGAGGAAAGGTTACTTTTAAATTACATTTCAGATTCAGTTCTGAGAGGATTTGGTTATCAAATCCCAGACTCATAACTCACCCTCATGAAGCACACCATTCATTTCCTAGTCAAATAGGATTTGATTCATCTCATATGTAAGAAAAGGAACAGCACAAGACCCTCTGTGCAAAGCCTGACCCCAGCACAACAGCGAGGGCTGCTCTGGTACTGTCCTGCAGTAGCAGGGCCCAGCCCAGGCTCTGGGTACCCCAACCCATCACTGACCTCTCCATCACTGTCAGATATAACAATAAACGCATCCACAAAACTGCGCTTCTTCTTGGCGTTGGCTGGGTTCCTCTTCTCTTCCTCCTCTTCCTCCCCATCCTGACCTCGAGACTCCAGGCCCTCTGCAGGCTTCTTCCTCCTCGGCATCCTTCACTCTGAAACAGAGGGAAAGATTAAAAGCCATTTGTTTCATTCTGATTTAGATTTCCCCTAACAGTTTTTTTTTTTGCTATTTTTAGGCAAAAGACCCCAGGCACTGAAACCTTATTACAAAGCGTGGTGGATTTAGTGTTACTGGGAGCCACATGCACCAGTCACCACTCATCTAGTTAAGAATACTTTATTACAGCTGATTGCTAAAAAGGGGTTTCAGGGGAACAGCAACACAGACCAAAGCTACTCTGAATGCCTTACTCCAAAGCAATGGGGCTTTCCTCTAAAAGCCCATCAGCAAACCCCTCCACAGCATCACTTCACAGTGGGTCTCCCACCCTCCAACACAACCTCCCCTCCTAAGCCCCAACCTTGACCAAAACAAACCAGGCTGTGGCAACGGATGAAGCTGACATTTGCACACCAGACCAAGAAGGCACCACAGCACAGCCCTTTGTCAGCTTTTGTATTTAACAAAACCAGGGGGAAAGGCATTGTGCGTTCAAGAATGCTGTCCTGCCGTCTGCACAGCTCAGCGCATGGCTGCTCCAGCACTACAGACAGGGAAAACACAAGCAATGGCAGCAGGCAGGCTGGAAACAAGACCACAGGTGTATCTGGCAGTATGGATTTCTCAATGAGCAGCAGCCTCCGGAAGAACTCCATCCAGACATGCCCAAACCATCCGCATTAACGAAGGCACTTAAAGAGCAGCGAGCAACCTGCTGAGTGTTATTAGTGCAAACCTGAGTGCATGGAACAATTGAGAGCAGGTGCCCACACAATGCAAACTGGTACTTCAGCATCCCTTCCCTTGGCAACTCATAGACTGATGGAGAGGGATGCACAGCAAGCATTAGCTGTCTGGATCCAAAAGAGCTCAGAGGCGAGGATTGGGAAGAGATTTCAGTAAAGCAGAGCAGCAGGATGGCACAGAGTTAAATCACCCTTTCCTGCCTATCCTTGCTGTTTGCCTGGTAGCTCAACAATAACATTCAGTGCTTCTTGAACTGTGATGTAAAAGAGCCTTACAAAGCAGGCTGAGCATGACCAGCTCTGCTGAAGTTCAATTAAACATGTGCAGACAGAGGGTGAACAACAAGCCCCTGGTTCCACATCAGGGAACAGCAGAGCTGGAAATGCAAGTTAAGTTGGCCGATTCCCAGACCAGTGTCCTTCCACAGAATCACTCTGCCTTCCTTCAAGATCACTGAAATACCTCAGATGTGTGCGGCGATCTAAAATAAGAGTAAGAGAAGATGCAACAGAAACCCTACATCACCCAGGATAGAGCCAAACCCTTCTCTGTAACACCACAAAATTGCAAACAGCCACTGTGTAAAGAAACACTAAGGGAGGCCAAAATCTCCATCAGCGCCGAGAACAGCAGTGCATTGCTCCATCTACAGTCCGAGCAGCAAGGTGAGGAATAACCACACTCCCTCCCCAGCCTTCCTTCTGCAAATACATGCACACACACGCCCAGAGACAAAAGGTGATTATCCTGGTGAGTCATGATTTGCACCAAAGGTTTGCTGAGCCCTCTGAAAGCAGAATGTTGCACAAATGGGCAGTCACGGCACCAAAGTTACTGCAAGGACCTCTGCAGTCCTTCAGTGTTTATCTGTTGAGGAATCATAGAATGGTTTGGGTTGAAAGGGACCTTAAAGATTATCTCATTCCAAACTCACTCCAAACTGCCATGGGCAGCTTCCACTATCCCAGGTTTCTTCAAGCCCTGTCCAACCTGGCTTTAGATGCTTCCAGGGATGGGGAAGCCACAGCTTCCCTGGGCAACCTGTGCCAGTATCTCACCACTCTCACAGGAAAGAATTTCTCCCTAATATCTAATTTAATCCTGCTCTCTGTCAGTTTGGAGCCATTAAAGGAAGGGAAAATAAAAACAAGCACTGCTTTCGGTGAAGCACTGGCTCTTGAAAAACGAAGCTGTTCAGCTCCAGCTAAGCTGAACTCCAGTGCTGTTGGAACATCCTCACTACACGTTCTCCATTTTTTATCTTTTGCTCCAAATGGTCTCTTTGCCCTCCTTGCTCAGGGAGATGAGCCAAGCCTCACACCCAGCTGCTGAGAGCTGCCCCCACAAAGCGCATCCATGGTGGTGGAGAATGTTCCCTTATCTTTGGAAAACCACTCACTCATAAACCATGAGGATCACAGAAGGGCCCACAGAGGGTCACTGAGGCTTTGGAGAGGCAGCCTATAAACCTTCTTACCCCCACAACAAGAGCAACAGCAACAAACAACTGCTGTGCTGCCTCTTTTTTTTTTTTTTTTGTTTTAAAATCCATACTGGTATCACCATCGCTCCTCTGACTCTGCAATGCATCTTCTCCTCGGTGCTCTGTGCTAAATAAGAGATCACTGAGAAATATCAGCTGAAGTTATGATGAGTCACCTACCTTCAACATTTAAAGGAGAGAAAAGAAGAGATGTAAGAGATGTAACCACACAACTCCCACAACGCTTCTGAAAATGAAGGGACTTGTGGCAAAGAGAGTCTCTGAAAATGTAACTAAGGGAACAAGACAAGTAAGAGATCACTTGTAGCTGTGCTAGTCTGAAGCTGTGAGTAGGAGAGCAGTAATGGCTTTTATTAGACAAGCTGGTGTAGCTGAGGGAAGACAACACGCATCAGAGCACAGACCTCCTCTTCAGGAAGCGAAGTTGAGCATATTTTGCTTTTAGCAGTCTTGGAAAGGATAGTTGTGAGTGCCTGAGGGGAAGATACCTGCTTTCAGACCCAGCAAAAAAAAAAGGCCAGAGACTGAATTATCTAAAATTACCGCTGCAGTCCAGTTTGCAGACTCATTTTGCAGTTATCCAGATTTTTTTCCAACTCTGAATTTAAGAGAATTTCTTTGTAAACGCTCTGACAGCAAAGGTGACCTCCTGACAAGGAACTCGCACATGCCACGCTTCTCCAGTCACATTTTTAGGGATATCCTTGAAGATCCCCAACTTGTGATTATTTGTCATTTTCCCTCTCATCTATCATTTTGATGAATCAGAAAGCAATTACCGACAGAATAATTCTAAATCTTGACACTGCAGCTACAGACCTGCCAAGCTGTGACAGCTTGAAAAATGCTCGAAAAAACCAAGCCAAAAAAAATGAATGACTCTCATCCCCGGATGAGTTCCTGAGTGGTTGGAGACACAGGCTGTCGCTTTGTAAACAACTCCCCCCCACCTCGGGAAGCAGAGGCACGACGCTCCCCGCACTCAGGCAGGTCAGCACCACACACTTCCATGGAAATATCATCCCCAGACCCTCGGCTCGACCCCGCACGCAGGGCCCAGCTGATGCTCCGTGAGCAGGACACGAGGGCTGGCAGCGCCCCGGGGAGAGAGAAATTGTTTAGAGGATTGATCCGTTTATAGAGCTGGCTCTGCACAGAGCGAACACGGGCACTGCAGAGGCCACGCACGGCCGGGCGCATCCGCACAGGCGGCTGAGCTCTCAGGAGATGCTCCCTGCTCCAGCGCCCTCGAGTCCAGCCCGCAGCATCTCCCTCCTGCCAGGGCAGGGGAGGAAAAGGTTTTTCTCCCTGTACATGGAAGGAAAGCGACCCTAGCCCCAGAACCCACCCACAGTCCTTTCCCTTTCCCAACCCGCTGCCTTCGGATACTGCAAGGAAATTTACAAGGATGGGGTCAGGGATACTCGACAGGCTGGGGAGAAGCATGGGGGATCCCAGGCGGGAGAGGGGTGAGCTCTGGGGAAGGGGATCGGCCACAGGTGGGCAAACCTAAGGGAAGGGAGCGTGCAAAGGCTGCCCAGGAAAAGGGGAGGGAGCCGGGCCTGGCAGGAGGAACAGGAGAGGCAGAAGCACCTCGATTTCGGGGGCTGCGGCCAAGGCAGAGCTCCGGTTTTCGGGGCCCTCTCCCCAGGGGACGGTCCAGGAGGAGTTTCAGGGTATCCCCAGACACAGCACCTGGGTCTCCTCCAGGCAAAAGACAGAGGAAGTGCCCCTAGAAGGAGACGGAAGGTGTCCCTTCCCCAGGGGACAGCTCTGGGGGCCGGTCCCGGACCGCCAGGGGCGGGGACCAGAGGTCATACCTGGGCGAGGTCAGCCCGGGGGCAGGGGCCGGAGAATGGCCCCGGGCAAGGGAAGGGGTTTCCCTCGCAGCCCCGGGAGCCCCGCAGCTCGCCCGGGGGCGAGCAGCCGCGGGGCAGTGGCACACCCCGCAGGACACAAGGTACTCACCGGGCCCGGGCCGCCCCGTTGCCGGCGGCCTCCCCTCCTGGTCTCCCGCACCGGCCCCGGTCGGCGGGTCCCGCACCCGCGCTCAAGTTGGCGGCGGAGGCCTCATTGCCCTCACCCAAGATGGCGGCGGCGGCTTCGCTGCGTTTCACGTGGTCATCGGGGTGCTGAAGCGGGCAGCGCCATGTCCGTGGCTGGCGGACAGAGGGCCCGGATACATCGTTCTAAGGTGCTTGTGATCTCGCCTTTACATCAACCCGGACGCCGCTTCCTCAAGAGAAGGATGCGCTGCGTCGCGTAAACACCCACAAAAACCAGCCTCCACGGGGCTGCCGCAATACACCTTTGCCCACAACCAACATGTCCGCCGCGGCCTCCCTTGGAGGGTGCGGTGCTCTCGCGGGAGACCGCCCCGCCGTTGCTAGGCGCGGAGGGGGCGCGCGGGCGGCTTCTCGCGAGGACAGCGTGAGGCGGTGACGGCGGCCATGGCGGACGGGGCCGGTAGCAACGGGGACGCTGCGGGGCCGCTGGTGGGCAAAGAGGCGGGTGAGGCGGCGGCACCGGGAGCGGGCGGGTGGTCGGGCCCAACGAGGTGCCCTCTAGCCCGGTTGGATCCTGCGAGGTGCGGGCATCCTGAATAGGGACGGCCCGCATCTCGCGGGGTCCCACCGGGCCGCTGACGCCCCGTTTTGTGTCCCACCCCTCTCACCCCACAGTGGAGCGGCTGATCCGGGAGAACGGACACATTTTCACCGAGGCGCAGTGCAAGGTGTGCAGCGCCCTGCTCATCTCCGAGTCACAGCGGCTGGCTCACTATCAGGTAGGGAAGGGGGAGCCCCCCGCCTCTGTCCCAGCCCAGCCCCGGGCTCGGCCAGGCACCGAGCGGGGGTTTCACTGCTTCCCCAGAGCAAGAAACACGCCAACAAGGTGAGACGGTACCTGTCTATCCACGGCGGGGAGGAGGGTGCCCACGGGAAGAAGATGAAGCTGGAAGTGAAGCAGGTGAGAAGAGACCTGATCAATGTCTATATGTCTACAGTGTCTTAAGATCTAGAGGGTAAGTCCTGTGAAGAGTGGCTGATGGGTATATTCCTGAAATGTGACGTCCCTCTTACTGGGGATATTCTGGAACCGTTTGGATACAATCCTGTGCAAAGTGCTCTGAGATATCCCTGCTTGAGCAGGGTGGTTGGACCAGGTGAGCCACTGTGGTCCCTTCCAGCCTGATCCATCCTTGTGTTCTGTGAGTGCAGGATCCACCAGGGCTAAATACAGCTCTGTGGGACCTGCAGGGCTAGAGGGAGTTGGACAGCCTTGTGAGTGAACGAGGAAAATGCTCTCAGAAGGGGCTTTGTGAGAACCGAGAAGCTCAGTGGCAAGTGTTTCATCAGGCCATGTCCCAGTTCCTGCTGCCCTCCCCGCTCAGACAGCCTCTTTGAGCCTGTCCTCCCCGTTAAAACAAACGCATGTTCCTCTTTTTGATAGTCTTGTTTGAAATGACAGAGAAAGAACAGGAGCAACAGCTTGTCAGGAGATTCATTGCATATCATGCAGAGTACATTGGGTTCATCATCCGCAGGAATTCTCTTCCCAGAGCATTCTTTATTTTACTTATTTAGGTTCCCTCAGCTGGTAGCTGGAGCCTGTTGGTCAGTAAAGGTCCCATGTTCCATTCAGCCATCTGCCCCGTGACTCCCTTGGGGAACAGATTCTACTTTTATGATTGCTTCAGCTGTAATCCCTAACTCTGGCATTTGCAGCGAGCTGGGGGATAACAGCAGATGCCTTTGCACATAGTGTCAGGCTGAGAACTGCCTGCTGCTCCCTCCTCAGCTGGTGTTGTGTTGCAGATGACCCAGCTGATAGCAATGTTTGTGCTGCTCAGTTCACACCTTGCAGGGGACAAGGCTGTGTGGTCCAATTTTGGCAGCCACAGGCTTAGGCTTGTCCTTAACCCAAACAGGCCAGGGTTGCCCCTCTGCCTGGGGTGTTTACCAACAGGTTAAAAACAGTTATCTGGTGCAAGAACACTCTCCAGGGAGGGAGAGGGTGATGCTGCATTATGGAAGTTCTATCTAGTCACACTTCATTGACTTAACACCCGAATGTCTTTGATCATCTTTTTTTTAGACCCCCCCCCAAACCATAGAGTTTCTCCTCAAAACCAGGAGGCTGGACAGGATGACCTGCAGAGGTCCTTCCCAGCCTTTGCAACTCAGTGGTTCTCTGTGCACAGGACAGCAAGCAGGAAGGCAGCAATGGGGAGGACAGGAACAAGTGTTGTCCCATCTGCAACATGACCTTCTCCTCTCCAGCTGTGGCAACATCTCACTACTTGGGCAAGACTCATGCCAAGAACATGAAGCAGCAGGCCCCCAAAGCAGAAGGTATGAGTGTCTGCAGCACTTTCACATTGTCCTGAAAGGCTATTGAGATGCTTGTTGAACCCCAAGTGTGAGCTCTGGTAAGAGTGTGCTCTTTGCCATGAAATAGAGTAAGCCAGCAGTGCACCTCCAGAGACCTGGCTGTCCCAGCCTGCTTAGTGGGCTGGCATTGGCAAGAGGTTGTGTGGGGTTTTTTTGTTTTGTTTGGGGGAAATGCAGCTGGCAGCAGCCATTGTACACATCCTTGTGTGCAGGGACCAGGTGTGTGATGTTAAGGTGTAGAACTGCCTGCCACATGGTATGATGCTCATTAAATGTTAGAGACTGAAGTGACTGGTGAAACTCTGATATGGCAAATTCCCCAGGGCTGTCCAGCTACAACACTGTGGCTTCTGAAGTTCACAGACTCAGGAGCTGCAGATTGCTGGGGAGTGGGAGAATACAGCTGGGGACACATCAGTATGTGTTTGTTCTGACCTTGTCAGTCCCCACACAACTGCCTTTGTGTCCCATCCCTTTGCCAGCAGTCAGAAAGACCTGGTGGGTGGGGAGTGACACCCTCTGTCCAGAGCAGGTAGGGGTAGCCATGGGCCAGGGGGCTGCAGCTGGTCAGGACTGAAGGAAAACACAGCTGTTGAGTGCACCTGAGGATGGCAGCTTGTGCTAATTCCAAGCTGGGGGCTTGTGAGTCACCCAGACACTTGACTCCTGGGATCTTCCAGGCAAATGTCTGTCCCAGCATATCTTCATGACTTTGCTAAAATGTGTGCACAGCAAAGCCACCTCCAGGATCTTCTTGTTCCTTGGAGCTCTTGCTTTTGGGTATGATAGGAGCCTGCAGGAAGATGTGAGAGGAACTCTCTGATCCCTAGCAGGTTACTCACTCTGCTGTTTGGCACCTTGGAGTGAGGGTGCAGGTTTCTCCACCACACAGAAGAGCTGCTTCCCTCTGTGGATTCACTGTGTCAGACCTATTCCCATTTATGCTGTGTCTCAGGCAGGACTCCTTATGAATTCAGGATCAAGTCCTGTGGCTGCGTGTTGCTTCCAAAATCCTTTCCAGAATGCCTTTGCTGTGCAAGGGCTTGTGCCCATGTTCTGTCTGGGAGATGATAACAGCAGGTGGAAGCTCATTCATACCCAGTGTTTCTTGAATACAGTCATGCTTATGTTAAGGAGAAATATGCAAATCTGTTGGATTTTTTAAACCCTGAAAGTTTTCCTGGCATACTCTGAGTTATGTCTTTAAATTCTGCAGCATTAAGGGAAGAGGTAGCAAAACCATTAATTTATTTAGATATTTTACATTGGATAGGTTTGGGGTTTAGATATAGCATGTTACTGGTCTTAATGTGGGTTTGGGGGAAATAAAGTAACTAGTTTTTACCTGTGAGTTCTGTGACTGACCAGGAGTTTGGATTCACCCTACAGAAACGGTGCCCCCACAGAAACACCCTGCTACCCTCCCCACTTCTACTGCATCTTCTAATGAAGAGAACAAGGACATTACTGACCCGGACAAGTTCTGTAGCCTCTGCCATGCCACTTTCAACAACCCCCTTATGGCAAAACAGCACTATGTAGGCAAGAAGCACAGAAAGCAGGAGACCAAACACAAGCTGATGGCACACTATGGGCGAACCCCTGACGCACCAGCATCATCCTTCATGGGTGAGTTCTCAACAGGGAGGCTGATAACCAGCTGAAGAGCAGGGTGGGAGAGAAGCAGAATGTGTTTGACAGGCCTTTGGACAAGAGAGTCTGTGTGGAGGGAGCAGGGGAGTATTGCTTCTGATGAGCAACTTGATTATATACCCTAAGATTGATTTGGTTGATGTTGTAACCCCCAGCAGCAGATGTTTTAGACTGTAGCTACTCGTGACAAGCTTTGGGTTATGTTATGCAGTGGTGTTTAATCGGGGACGTGTCCTTTTTATTCTCTGTGCGGATAATCCAGGGATTTTGGCCAGTACTGTTTCTAGTTAGGTGATTGCATCCAAAATGGAAAGATAAAAGTGGCATTTGATGCTTAAAAGTTGTCTTTGAGGTGACTAGCCAGAGATGGAAGGAATAGGTTTAACTGCACCTGCTGCTTCAAAGCACATGAAAGCCAGAAAGATTTCTCCCTGAATGCCTTTCTGCCTCTGTGTGGGCACTTCCATCTGATGAACTAATGCAGCTCTCTCTGGAGCAAGCAGGAATGTGGAAAAAAAAACCCCAGAGCTATTAAGGAGGAACTTTAGGCAGACAGTTAAAACTCTTTTGGTTTATGATCTGCTGCTTATGAGCACTTGTACGTGATGAAAGCCCTCTGAGTCCAGTGAAAGCATTAGGCGCTCACAGAAAACTCCTTTGTTCCTCCCAGCAGCCTTCTGTTGGGCCAGGAAGTCTTAGTACCTGCTGGATACTTGAGGTAAATAATAAGCAGACAGATCATCTTAAAATCTTCATCAAGGGCTTCTTTCTGTGTCGTAAAAACCCACACAAGCAGAAGATTAATTATTCTAATTCTTTGCAGGCCACCTTTAGATACCGGTAGCACTTATGACAAATGAGGCTCAATTAGCCAAGTAATGTTCTCTCCCACATTGCGTGGCCGTGTGGGAGATGGAAAAGGTGCTCAGTATCTCACGTTACCCATCTGCTCTGCACCTAATTAGTGGGGTCTGATGAATGGTTCCACTTGAGTGTGACTCAGGTGCTGACAGGGGCAGGAGCCCCAGCCCAGGCAGGCTGGGTAGGTGGGCAGTGCCGTTGCCTGGGTAGGTGGGCAGTGCCCTTGCCTGTGTGATTGATGTGTCCCAAGAAGTGCCAGCAGAATGGGAATGTGTACAGTCACATCTCCAGGGCACTTCAGCTCTTCAGGAAAGGTTTCAGAGCCTAGGCCATTATCAGGGGCTTCTCAGATGAGATGAGCTGCAGTCAGGGATGTTTTGTCCCACTCTCTTTTGCCTGTGTCTGTGCCAACAGACACAGTTGTCCCTAAACTCTCTGCTGGGACCTGCCTTGCAGAAGATAAAGATGTGTTCTTTACAAATGCAGCACTGAGATGGTTGCCCACTTAAAGTTCTTTGGGAAAAAGTGGTTTGGAGTTGAGGAGTGTAGTTTAGAGAACTTTGTGCATGCGCCTGTTGGATGGGTTTGCAAGAGAAAAACCTTGACATTGAGGGTGCAGGGAAGCAGACATGAAGGCTGTATCAGCTCCTCTAGCCTTTACTGCCCAGACTCAGCTCCATTTTGAGAGCTCAGTGTCCTACTGGATTCTGAAATATCTGAGTGGTGCAGCAGCCACGTGGCAAAGTGTCAGCTACATCCAGAGTTTCCCACTGATTTACTGTTCTGCACACCTGGGGTCCATCTCCTCTTTCACCTTAAGGAAATGTTTTCCTTGTGAGAGTCCCAGCCAGAGCCCTTCCTCAGTGACCCAAAATTCAGGAACGCTTAATGTCTTGAGGAGAACTCTTCAAATTTTTCCCTGTTAGAGACTCCTGTGCTGCTGTAGTTGCTTGTTTGGTATCTCTGACCTCCTGAACTTTCAGTCCAGCTGGAGTTGTCATGTTACACAAAACCAGTGATCCTGTCAAGTACCACTATTGTTGGAAACTTTTTTTTTTCCTGGCAGTTAACTGATCCACTGACTGTAACCAAACTGCTTGAGGACAGAGCTTAATATCCTCAGTTGGCATCTCAGCGAGGCTTAGCAAAATGCTGCATTGTGGAGCTGGACAGTGGGTGTAATCTCCTCTGACTGCCTTTTTTATTGAAATATTATAAGCTTTCGCGTTCGGTATCTCTTATTTTCTGTTTTGAGATGTCCAGATGAGCAGAAGTGGGAATATGGGAGAGAAATGGAGTTGCAAAGGCAGTATAGCCTTTGGGGTTTGGGGTCCAAATCTGAAAGTTTTACTATGCCTGATATTATGAACTGTTTGTAGGGAACATGTGTGTGTTTTTTAGCGATGAACAAACCATGTTCTGATCAGGAAAGCTTTTTTTGGCTTAGTGATTCCCTTGCAATAACTGGCTGATACACGGTGGGGTAGTGGGATTCTGTGGTGTGCCTGCCTAGTCAGATTGTTGACTGTTATTTTTCTTTGTTTTGGGTTTAATAAATCAGGTGATTGAGTATCTTGCTTGTTTCTAGCTCAGGCACGGGGATTGGCTAGCTGTGTATGCTAACATTGCTGTCTGTTTCAGCTGGGAAGGGCTACCCCTGCAGCACATGTAACATAGTGCTGAACTCCATAGAGCAGTACCAAGCTCACATCAGTGGCTTCAAACACAAGAATCAGTAAGTAATGTTCTTGTCTAAGTGTGTTTCCAGCCTCTCTGTTCAAATTGATGGCCTAAATATAACCTAAAATGCAGTTTTGAGCACGTGTTTCCAGCTGACTTCCAAACAGAACAGCAGGGTCTGTGCAGGCTCTCTCTCTGTGTCCTGACGCTGCTCCAGGAGCTCCCTCTGCAGACAGCCCAGTCGTGCTGCCGCGGTGGAAGTGCCTTCGGTTGCTTTTGGTTCCTAATAGTTCAGCTCAGCACAGACCTTTGCAGTGAACCTGACACCTATTAAACAAAGTGTCTCTTAACAACTGAGATTTTAATTTAATTAAGGACTTGCTCAGTGGAGATCCACTTGCAATTCTAATCTCCTTTGGGATTGCTTGTTTTAAAATTTGGCATATAGTCAGCACACTCCAGAAACCTGGACTGTATTCCTGAACTCACTCTTACAGCTGGCAAGTTAAATAATGGCATCCCCTGCATATATTATTAATTGAAAAAAATTATGCTGCCAGATGATTAATACCAAAAATACTTGTTCTGGAGACTGCCAATCTTTAATTTAAGAGCCTTCACTAAAAGAGGTGCAGTAATGAGCCTGGGTTGGTTAGAGAGCTTCTTAGAAGGGAAAGGTATTAGGAAATCCTACCTGAAGGGAGGGCAGGCTCCTAGCCAAATTTCCCAGAAGGGACAGGAAGAAAACTGGAATCTCTTGTTGCGTGTCTATGGAATAACAGCCTCCTGGTCCATCAGCTCTGAGGAGTACTTGATGGGAAGACATCTTTGATCCCAGGGAAGTTCCAGCTCTCGAACACACACAACTAGATCAGTGTATAGGAAGTATCCCATTCTAGAGAGATAACATTGAGATGTTCCCAACACACACATTAATGTTCTCTTTAAGGACACTGCTGTTGTCAGAGCTGTTGCAGCCACACAATTCCCTTTCAGAATGCTGCTCTGGATTCAGCTATGCAGTCCTGTTCCAGCTTCTGCAGCCTGCAGAGAGGCAGGATGCTTGCTTTGTAATGGGAGCTCTTTAGCAGTCCTTGAGCTCTGCCGCAGCTAATTCTGCCATGCTAAAGGTGTCTGTTTACACACAGGCACAGAGAGCAAGGATTCACTTAGAAGATTTTCTGGCAAGTTGTTGCCTTGGCTGCAGTAGGCTGTTGCTCTGCTGACAGCCTTGCCTGCTGAGCAGTGATTGCAGCTGGCACATTTCAGAGCATTTGTGACATTGTCTCATTTTTTTTCCTTTTTCTTGCTCCCTTCAATGTGCAGGATGCCAGGAGCAGTGCCGGTTGTCGGACCGTTCCCACCACAACAGTATGTCCGGGAAGAGTCAGCTGGCCCAGGAGGCTACAGTTACTTCAGCCAAGACCTCTAGAGCAAGTTGCAGCACTATTCTTGGAGTTGTTGGTGGCCCCAGAACGCACATCCTTTGCCAGCCCACAATGGTTTCATTATCCCTCTGGATAAGCAAAGCCCTACCCTCCTGTATACACCCGTTGAGCAGAACGGGGACTGAATCTGTCAGGAAAAGGATCCAGCTGGAAGAGACTTGCTAGACAGCAAATACTTCACTCCCTTAGAGTAGTTTTCATTGTGTAATTGCTTCCTGTGAAGGTGGGTGCAGTGTGAGAGGAAGTGTCTATCTCGTGTAAGGAGGGTTTGGCAGCAAGCTGGTAGTGGCACCTTCTCCCTGTCCCCTCTGGGAGGCTGCCCGTTCTACTGCTGGACTGCTCTCAGAGGGACACCAGCACCCATGGGCACCCCCAGGCATGACAAGAGGGGACCTGAATCCTGACTGTGGGACCAGAGCCACCCACATGGCCGGGAGGCTGAGGATGGAGCATGGCCCTTGTCCCTAGGTGTGTCCTGGTGTTGGTGCTGTTGGCCCAGCTCTGCTCCTCCCTGCCCTGGGCCAGAACTCTGGCTGCCTCATCAGTCTGAACTCTATTACCTTCTGGGCTGGCAGGCACAGTACAGAGCATAGAGCCACCCACCAGCCACATCCTCCACAGAAGCACCACACTCCCCTGCCCAGGCCGCAGCCAGCTCTGTGGAGCCAGTTGCTCTCCTCCAGGAGCACACCCAAGGTCCCTGCCTCAGCTGGGAGAAGCTCAGTCCTGGCCACAGCCACTGCCATCCCTCGTAGCCCCTCAGGCTCCATTGAGTAAATCAAGTGCAGATGTGGAGTCAGGACCAGGTGCCTGCTTACAATTAGGGGCTGGGAACATTGGGGTGGCCCTGTTCTTGCTTTGCAGTTCCTTGCCATGGCTGCTACTTCACTGGGCTGAACCCCCAGTGTTGTGCAGGGCAGAGGGCTGGTGAGCAAAGCTCTTGCTTTCTTGGCCCATAGATCAGCACTGTGGTGCCCAACCCAGCACATGGTGTATGCCATGTCCCCACGGGGAGCAGGACACATTCTGGCCTCATGCACCTCATTCCCTGTGCCAACTGCAAGCCGCAGCACTCCCCCACACAGCCTGGGCAGGAAGAGGTGGCAGGGCTGCAGTGGGACAAGGCATGACACTGCCCACCCTCCTGCCATATCACCCTCAACTTGTATGTTCCCCACCCAGCCATCACTGCCCGGATCTGGGGATGCTCCTGTGCCATGCTGGAGGCTGGACGAAGCCTGGGCCCCTGGTGTCCCTGTCCTGCAGCCCCTGCACTGGGCCTCACATTCTTGGCTCCCCAGAGGGAGCAGCAGGTTTATGTTTGCCAAGTTCTGCCTGGTTAAACCTTAACCGAGCTGGGTTGCTCCATGAGTCCCTCCCAGCTGGAGATAAGGATGGGCAGGCAAGACCAGGGCCTGGTGGGACATACTGCCCCGAACCTGGCTGCTTGCCTCCAGGGCAGGACCCAGCCCCTGCAGAACACTGTGCCCAGTCCAGGGCAGCTGTCTGCCCATCCAGCTTGCCCCCTGCCTTCCTCAGCGGGTGCCCACTGATACGAGGGCAGCAGGTTGTGGTTGGGGCTGGAAGCTACCATGTTGTAGCCCATGGGACTGCATGGAGCTGGAAGCCCTTGTGCTGGGGCTCACCCCTTGCTCCAGGGCTGACCCACTCCCTCAGCGTCAGAAGGTTCACATCACCCCAGCCCAGGGAATGAGTCCTGCTCAGCCTCAGATCCTATACACGTACCGGGTACAGTGAGCTGGGGCTTCTGTGCCCCAAACAAGAGCCGTTCAGGGGAGGCCAAGAGAAACTTCCAAGAGGAAAGAGCCCCCCAGGCTCTGGCCCCCACAGGAGCCACCGTGCTGCGCGGGCTCTGGCTAGCCGCAGGTGCCACCACAGCGGGAGTGGCGGCAAGTGCTGGGGCCAGGCACAAGGGGCGGCTGTGTTCCCGCAGCTCCGGCTGCCTTCCAAGAGCAATATTGTTGGCACCAGGCAGGCTCCCTGCACCGGCAGCACATACATGGGCCTTTCATGAGGAGAGTGGGGATGATTTACTGCCTGGGGGAAGGGGCAGGGGCGGGAGGATGGAGCCCCAGCATGCTGGCGCCCGGCCCCTTGTGCGTGCTCACTGCCGCGGGGCCCCACACACGAAAGCAAGGCCAAGGGTCTGGCCAGGGGGTCGTCTGTCCCAACGGGACATGGGGCAAGAGGGATCCCTCTGCGCCATCTCTGGAGCTCTGAGAACACACTTCATCTCTGGGCACCCCGCTGTGTCTAAGTAACCACGGGTCACACATCACTTGCGCCACAGTGATGGGGGCAGGCCATGAGCTGGGGGAGACAGAGGCACCAGAGGAGGGTGCTGGGGCAGGGGTGCACCCACAGCACAGAGTGCTGTGCTGGCACAATCTCCCCTTGTAGAGCTGCTGGCGTGGCAGAGGCTGTTGTGGTGCTGCCGGCAGCGGGTGGCAGGCGGTGGGGCTGGGCTGCTGTGAAGGGCTTTTTGTTTGCCGTCAGTTGCTGTTATAAATCAAGCCAGGCAGCCCAGCCCCAGCCCAGCACTGCCCCACGGCAGGGAGGTGACCAGTTCCCAGCCGCCTACAGCAGAGCCCCACCAAGCCCTGGCCTGTGCCTGGCATTGTCCTGCCCCAATGGGGATGTTCGGTGTGACACTGGGCAATGTGCCCACTCTGGTCTGCTTGCCCTTCTTCCACTCATCATTGAGGAACCCTGGGATACAGGGAATCTTTCCGTGTTCATCCCAGGCTGCAGTTCCCACAGGCTCCCCAGAGTCCCAGCTCTCCCTGGTGTTCCCAGTACTGGGAACATCCCCTTCTTTCTGGTTTTAATTTGGTTTTGGTTCGAATTGAGCTGAACCCAACATTTTTCTGTGCTTCCGGCACGCTGTGAACTCTGCAGGGGCGGCCGCTGCTCCGTGAAATTGATGTTCTCGTCCGCTTCACGCGTCAGCAGGAATGAACAGCTGCTGGGGGCTGCTGGCCCCCGGGACTGCTCTGTGCACCTCTGCACCCCAAGGGGACATCAGTACTCCAGATGGGGAGCAGCACAGGGTGGATGGTGCTGTGGGAGATTGTAGCACCAACCAGACCTCACAGTGAAACTGTATCATGCTGGATGGTTTGGCTTGGCACAGTGGAGCAGCATGGACAAGGCTGTGCCCGGGACTCACGGTGAGGCCCTACGAAATGAGGAGTGACAGTGTACCTCACTCTAGGGCCTCAAGATCCACACCAGGCATGGGCAAGGCTGTGTGTGGGGCTCAGCACAGTCCTGGAAGATCTTGCTGGAAAGAGAAGCAGATGGCGAAACAGGAAAGGAGAGCAGCTTTAGGGCCAGAGCCTGGCCATGGACTGGGGGACACTGACCCCTCTCGATGGCAGCAGGATGCTCAGGGGACATTGTTCCTTGGGATCACACCAGCTCAGAGTGTGTGAGGCCAGGCTTCCCCCAGTGCCCAGGGGTCTTGCATGGGCCAACAAGCAGCAAGGCCCGGGCATGGTGGGGTCTGCCTGCTCCAGCACAGGCAAGAGCATAGGGAAGGTGAGGGCAAAGTGTTTATGGGTTGGATTAGGCCACTCCAACACTGACTCGCACCTTAGCCGCGTTTTATGGCGCTCTGTTATGGGCTCCTAATGAGGGTCACAGCCACTTTATGGCACTGACAGCGATAACGCTACAACTCATTATGGCACAATTAGCCCGTGGGCTGCTGGGCACCCAGCAACGCTCAGCGCCCAGCCTGGGCCATGACACCTGCTTGGGGCTGGAGTGCTCCCGCTCCCAGCAATCGGGGGGAAACGGGGCTGGCCTTGCCCCCTGTCCCATCTGCTGCTCCCCACGCGTGGGGTCTGCCTGGAGGACAGCACAGGGGAGCAGCCCGGGGTGTTTTGCAGCCCCCTGCGTTCCCCATCCGCGAGCCGAGGCTGCACCGGCGGAGCCGGGATGGAAGGGGCCAGGGGCCGCCTCTCGCTGCTGAGGGGGAAAGGCCAGTGCTACTCCCCCACTTCCCCCGTCCAGCTCGGCGGCCGGTCGGTTTGCAGAGATGCCGGAGAAGCGGGGCCAGTCCTCGTCTCCCCCCTCCCGCCTCCCCAGCGCTCCGGGCGGGGCCGCTGTAACCCGAGCGCGTCCCTACAAAGTGCCCGCGCCCCCGAGGCGGCGGCAGAGCGGGGCCGGAGCCAGCCCGGAGCGTGCTCCAGCCTTGCCCGCAGCCGGAGCCGTCCCGAGCCCGCAGCCGGAGCCGTCCCCGGCCCTGCCGCCATGGGGCCACGGTGTGGGGCTCGGCGGCGCTGAGCCTGCTGTCCCCGGACTTTGCCCCGGCCCGCGCAGCGCAGGCGGCTCCGCCGCGGGAGCCCGTCACCGCCGGTAACCACGCCGATCGCGACCCTCGCCCCCGGCACCATTCGCGCCCCCCCCCCCCCCCCCCCACCGTGCCGGGACACTTTCCCCCTCCCTGGGATCCCCCGCGGTACCCCGCCCCCGGTTAACCTCCCCTAGCGCCCTGACCAGGCTGCCGCGGGCTGGAGAGGTCGGATTCCCGGCACCCAAACGGGGTGTTTCCCATTCCGTGCCCCCTCCCATTCCTGCTCAGGGACCCCCGTGCCCTGCCTCCCGTCCATGCCCACCCACCCTCGCGGTGAGCTGGGGACCTCGCACTGCTTATACCCTGTGCCTCGGGAGAGGAGGGGGCTGCCCGCCCGGATCCGCTCACCCGACCCTGCCTGTCCCGCAGGGTGGGACCCCCGCGCTGGGGGGGCCTGGAAGATGCGGCCCCTCTTGCAGGTCGTGGCGGGGCTGCTGCTGGCGGCGGCTGCACGGGGCAGGGCGATGGAGCCAGGTACGGCTGCGGGGGGCGAAGCGGAGCCGGGGGGCGGCGGGAGTGGGTTCGTGCTGTCTGAATACTTTCTCCATCCCAGCTGGACGGCGACCCCCGGGCTGGGATGCGGGTACTTGCCCTGGGCACACAGCCCCACCGCTCTGACTGCAGGGCAGGGCTGGCGGGAGCTGGGGACACGGCGCAGGGACCAGCGTTTCCATCACTGACAGGGGCAGGGTGGCTCCAGCCAGGCTGTCCCTGTGCTGCGGGGGCTTGGCTCGCAGGGACACGCGTGGCACAGAGGGGTTGCGAGACCGCTGTGGGCTGTGGCTGCTGTGTGTGACTCCTGGCGAAGTGCGGGCAGTCCGTGCCTCGCGGTGGTGGGTGCGGGAGAAGGACGCGTCCCCGGGGACCAGAGACCAGCTTCCCCACATCCCTCCTGTGCTGGCCATGACCTGGGCTGGACACACACTCGTGTGCTCCAGGCTCCTTCCCCTGGGCAGTCGGGCTGCCGTGGTATTGCTCTGCTGGCGGCCAGGTTGTTTCTGCCCTCCACGTGCACATGCTGCTGCTGACCATCAGCAAGCTGGGCTCTGCTGCCAGCCCGGACACTGCCAGGGACAACCAGGCTGTAGGGGTCCCAGCCGTGCTTGGGGCATGTAGAGGTCCTACAAGGTGCATCTGGAGGGGTTTATTGCCCTCCTTCAGTAAGGCAGAGCAAGCTGGAGCACCCTGCGCCACTGGGAGTAGTGGAAGGATAGTGGCATGTGTGGCCTTGGACGGGGACATGGCTTTGGGGAAACCATGTCCCCGTGCTTCAGGGCAGAGTCCAGCCCTTACCCGCTTCTGGGCTGGCAGAGCCAGGCTCTGGGCTGTGTCACACCACGTGCTCTCCACTAAGATGGGCATATGGAGGGGTCCTGCTGTCAGGGAGGGGTGAACACTGGGATGGGTGCTCACCACATCTCTCCAGAGCTATTTGAGAGACCCTTGCTGGAGTCAGAACACGAACATCTCCTACTGGACCCAGGCAACACATTGAAGCTGTACTGTGATGCCAACCAGAGTGGTGCCAGTGTGGTCTGGTACAAGGAGTCCCGGCCACTCGTCTCGGGGGGTCGCATCCATCTCCATCAGGGCCTGCTGGAGATCTCAGAGGTCGCCTATGAGGACTCGGGGTTCTACGTGTGCCGGGCACGGGGAACTGGAGAGGTCCTGCGCAACTTCACCATCTCTGTCGTGGGTAGGAGCCCCGGCAGCACCCACTATCCCCGGGGCAGCAAGGCAGCCACTGCCCGCCCAGCCCTGCAGGCAGAGATGTCCCTCTCAATCCGGTTCCCTTTACAGACTCCCTGGCGTCAGGTGATGATGATGAAGATAGTGATGGGGACGGTCCCCACGGAGACCAAAATGAGGAGTCAGTCTATGTGCACAGAGGTCAGTGCCACACCGGGGCACTACAGGAGAGGGCAGGCGGGGCAGAACCAGGGGAATGGGGCACTGCTGCCTCCTGCTACCTGCACAGCCCCTCCCACTCTACATCCTGCATGTCCCCAGCTCCTTACTGGACTCACCCACACCGGATGGACAAGAAGCTGTATGCAGTCCCTGCGGGGAACACGGTGAAGTTCCGCTGCCCGGCCTCAGGCAGCCCCAGCCCCAGCATCCGCTGGTTCAAGAATGGGCGCGAGTTCCGAGGGGAGCACCGCATCGGGGGCATCCGGGTACGGGCCAGCTCCTCCCACCACAACTTCCCTCCCCGGATCCATCTTCCCCAACTCACCTCACTGCCTTACCTCCCCCTCTGCAGCTCCGGCACCAGCACTGGAGCCTGGTGATGGAGAGCGTGGTGCCCTCTGACCGCGGCAACTACACTTGCCTGGTGGAAAACAGGTTTGGCAGCATCCGCTACAGCTACCTCCTGGACGTGCTGGGTGAGGGTTCCTCAGCATGGTGCTGATCTGGGCTTCCCCATGCCTGGTGGGGTCAGGGAAAGAGGTGCAGGAGCCTCTGTTCGCGGCCTATCCACTGGTGCAGCTCACATGTCCCTCACAACCCAGGGACATGGGATGGAGAACAGGCTTGGGTTGTGCTGGTCTCTTTTAGGGCTCAGGAAGGGCTCCTTGGTGGGTGGAGAAGGAGGGAGAAAGGAGCCTGTGCTCTGGGCCACCATGTCAGTGACACTGCTCTGCTCCCTGTGCGCAGAGAGGTCCCCGCACAGGCCCATCTTGCAGGCTGGATTGCCTGCCAACACCACAGCCCTGGTGGGCAGCGATGTGGAGTTCTTCTGCAAGGTCTACAGCGATGCCCAGCCACACATCCAGTGGCTGAAGCACATTGAAGTGAATGGCAGCAACTACGGCCCCGACGGAGTCCCCTATGTGCAAGTGCTCAAGGTAACAAGGGCTGGAAGCACTAAGGTCCCAGGTACCCATGCTAAAGTGGTGACAGGGGTGCACAGAGCTCCCTGAGGAAGAGGGATACTGACCATCCAACCCTCTCTGACAGACTGCAGATATCAACAGCTCTGAGGTGGAGGTGCTGTACCTGCGCAATGTGTCCATGGAGGATGCTGGCGAGTACACCTGCCTGGCAGGGAACTCTATTGGCCTCTCCTACCAGTCTGCCTGGCTCACTGTCCTGCCAGGTAGGGGTGGGGTCCTGGTATGGGGTCTGGGATCCCCAGCACGCAGAGGCCATGCCTCAGGCCAATTCATTCACTCCCTGCAGAAGAGGAGCTGGTGCGGGAAGCTGAGGCCCCTGAGACCAAGTACACAGACATCATCATCTACACCTCAGGCTCACTGGCTGTGGCCATGGCCATTATTATTGTGGTGCTGTGCCGGATGCAGACTCAGTCGAGCAAGCAGCACCTGGAGCCTATGGCAGTCCACAAGCTCTCCAAATTCCCGCTCATCCGACAGGTGGATACCAAACTTGAGCCCTAGTAATGCAGGGGGACCCTGGTGACCGATGGGCTCCAGGAGTGTCACTTGTGCCTATCACACCTTACCCTGCTGCCAGCCTTGGGGCTGCCCTTCCCCCTTTCCCTTGCAGCTCCCTCACCCCATTGCTCCAAGTGAGGACCTCTGCTTTTCTATTGCATCTTTGTTGGGCCCTGGAGCATGGGATGGATGGCTGAGGACCTGTGTCTCTCTCCACAGTTCTCCCTGGATTCCAGCTCCTCCGGGAAGTCCAGCACATCCCTGATGAGGGTCACCCGTCTCTCCTCCAGCTGTGCCCCAATGCTGGCTGGTGTCATGGAGCTGGACCTGCCCCTTGACGCCAAGTGGGAGTTCCCCCGGGACAAGTACGGTTCTGCACAGAGCAGGGACAGGCGCTGCTCTCCCCAGCTGCCCCAGGGACAGCAGCATGCAGGTGGTGGATGGGGAGGCCTCTTGCCACCATAAGGCCATCCCTGTGATCTCTCATGGCTCTGCTTGTCCCTGCCAGGCTGGTGCTGGGGAAGCCCCTGGGGGAAGGCTGCTTTGGCCAGGTGGTGCGGGCAGAGGCTTACGGCATAGACAGAGACCGGCCAGACAGAGCTGTCACCGTGGCTGTCAAAATGCTGAAAGGTAATGGCTCCTGTGCTAGTGTCCCAGGAGCAGAGGTGGCATCAGTGCTGGTCAGGGGTGCCACCCAGCTGGCTCGTGACACAGCCCTCCTTCCCTAGACAATGCCACTGACAAGGACCTGGCTGACCTCATATCTGAGATGGAGATGATGAAGCTCATGGATAAGCACAAGAACATAATCAACCTCCTGGGAGTCTGCACACAGGATGGTGAGGGGGCTGTGCAGGCAGGGTTCGGGCAGGGGATGGGCATGGAACAGGACTGGGGATGCAGGCTACTGGGGTCAGTGGCTAACTGGGAAGGGACAAGGCAGGGCAGGGGCTGAGCAAGTGGCCGCCCTTCCCAGGGCCGCTGTACGTGATTGTGGAGTTTGCTGCGAAGGGCAACCTGCGTGAGTACCTCCGTGCCCGCCGCCCCCCGACGCCTGACTACGCTTTTGATGTCATGGCAATGCCTGAGGAGCAGCTCTCTTTCAAGGATCTGGTCTCCTGCGTCTACCAGGTGGCCCGTGGCATGGAGTACCTGGAGTCCAAACGGGTATGGCTGGCATGGCCTGCGTGACTACCTGTGCTGGGCACAGCTGGGGAGGGCATGGCAGTGACAGAGGAGCTGTGTATCCCTGGTGAACCCACTGTCCCTGTGGAAAGGGAGCCCAGCCAATTCCCATAGACGGTCCAGAACCTCCCAGACCCATCCAGCAAAGCTCAAGGCAGTACCTCCCCAAAAATATGGGACTCAAAGCCTGACCCACCTCCTGGGGAAGTATATGTGGTTTCCCCGCTGTGCCTGTCACTGGAGCCAGCCCAGTGATGGGATGGCCCCACCACTGCAGAGGTGCTGGGGGGTGTGTGAGAGGGAAACGGTGATTTCGGTGTTTGAAGGGGACATGTGGAGCTGGAGTCACCATCTCACACCCCCGTGGGTGATGCTCCCCCTGGCAGTGCATCCACCGTGACCTGGCTGCCCGCAACGTGCTGGTGACAGCGGAGAGCGTGATGAAAATCGCTGACTTTGGCTTGGCCAGGGACGTTCACGACATCGACTACTACAAGAAAACCAGCAACGTGAGTGGGACTCCTGGGACAGGGGCACAGGGACCCCCATCAGGGCTGAGCTGAGCAGGGGGTTGCTCTCCTAGGGTCGCCTGCCAGTGAAGTGGATGGCCCCCGAAGCCCTGTTTGACCGTGTCTACACCCACCAGAGCGATGTGTGAGTCCTGAGGAGAATGAGGGTCTGTTGGTGTGGGCTGGAGATGCTGTTGGTGTGGGACAAGGCAGCACTGTGGGGTTATGCATGTAATGGAGGGTCCCCATAGCAGAATGGGGATACTCTGTGGGGACAGAGGGGCACATTCCCCAGGGTGATCCGCCCTCTCCCATCCCTGCTCTCACAGTACTGCAGGGTGCAGTGGGCCAAGCTGGAGGAGAGCCCTAGGATGTATTTGACCCTCCTCTTTGCTATGTGTGATCCTAGGTGGTCCTTTGGGATCCTGATGTGGGAGATCTTCACGCTGGGGGGCTCCCCATACCCTGGCATCCCTGTGGAGGAGCTGTTCAAGCTGCTGAAGGAGGGGCACCGCATGGACCGGCCATCCAACTGCACCCACGAGCTGTGAGTATCAGCCAGGTGGGTGGGCAGGGGACATGGTGAGACCCTACTAACACCCCCTTGTTCCCAGGTACATGCTGATGAGGGAGTGCTGGCATGCCGTGCCCTCACAGCGCCCCACCTTCAAGCAGCTCGTGGAGGGGTTGGACAAGATCCTGGCAGCAGTTTCAGAGGAGGTGAGAGGAGGGGAGTCTGGTGGGTGAGGGGTGGGCAGTGTGGGCATTGACAGCACTGGTGGTCATGGCACCATCCCTCCTTGCAGTACCTGGACCTCTCCATGCCCTTCGAACAGTACTCGCCCTCCTGCGAGGACACTGCCAGCTCCTGCTCCTCTGATGACTCCGTCTTCACCCACGACCCACTGCCGCTGGCTCCTCACCTCTTCTCCTACCCCAGTGTGAGGACTTAAGGGAGGGCAGGGACGGGTGATGAAGCCACCTCTGCCCTTGCAGGGAGGGGGTCCAGGTTCCCAAAGGTGCTTGCTTTGTCCAGGCTGAGCAGTGGGTGGGCAGGGTCCTGAGCCACAGCACCAGGGCAGGGTGTCCCTCTCCCCGGGCTCCTTTTGGGCACTGAGCCATCAGCCCTGGCTGAGATCTGCCTGGCATTGTGAGGCAGCAGGAGCCAGAGCCTCTCCATGTGGGCACTGCCTGGGATGTCCATGGCATTGACCAGGGAGATGGGCTTTGGCCAGTGCTTCAGTGGCAGTGTCTCTGGGCAGGAGCCCCACTGCTGCCAGGCTCCTGCTGCATCTGTACATAGCCACAGAGATGAATATTTATGTACATGAAATTTCAACCTGATAAATTATTTTTTTGGGATACACCCCGGTGCAGTTTCTGGGCTGCTCTGGAGAACAAAGGGCTCACCTAAGCTTGGAGGGCAGGTGAGGGTTTGCCTCCTCACTGCCTCCTTGCTCCAGTCAGTTCAGGGCCTGCAATCACTCCTGGGGGACACAGAGACAGTGCCACAGGTGCAGGAAGTGATGTCCCCACTCCTGTGCCTCCAGGCCTGCTCCAGCACAAAGCACCCTTGCATCTGTTCCCCATTAGCCACTGCTGCACTAAGGCACCGTGAACTCCGCTACCAGCATTGCCCTGAAACTGATCCCCTGACTGCCATGGGCTCCCAGGCTGGGAAAGTGCTCTGGGGCCCAGCCCCACGCACTGGGGACCCCCCGCACCCTCCTGCCCAGGCCAGCACTCCAGATTAAAGTGAGTTATGGGCTCTGTCTCCCCAAAGCCCGTGGGAGCACAAGTTGGGGGTCTCCAGCCCCTGCTCTCTGATGCCTGTTATGCCCCCCCTTGCCCTGTGGTGCCCAGCAATGACGGCAGTGTGGGCAAGGAGGGCTGCAGCTGTCTCACCCCCTCCTGCCAGCCTGCTCCCTGGGTCTAGGGTTTCATCCAGGGCCAGGCTTTGCCGGCCATTAGTCCCAGGATCTGGTTTCCTCCTTCAGCTCCCAGCTGCACTCACAGCCCCCCGCCTGGAAGCTGCCTCTTCCAACATGGAAGCGGCTCTCTGGAGCAGCCTGCCCCAAAACAGCCCAAGGTAGTGGGGGCTGGCAGGTGCTGTGGGGCAGGACCTGGGCCCAGGGCAGCTGGAAAGGATGTCCCTCTATCCTGGCTGCTGCTGGTGCCCAGGTCTGGGGTCACAGGAGACACAGAACTTGGGACTTGACAGAGCCCTGGGTGTTGTGAGTTGTATGTGCTGGGAAACCAACAGCTTTCAGAGCCATCCTGGTGTCCCCTCCTTTTCACAGTGGGGGGATCCCACTCCACTGGCATGCTTGCAGCCTCCATCTCCAGCCCAGCTCCCCTCTCTGTTGGGAGGAGCCCCCCATTCCAGGGCGGGTGGAGGCAGACAGCCCACTGGCAGGTGTGAAACCTGCCTGTGCCGGCAGCCTGCCTGCCCGGGAAGGATCCCAGCTGTCCAGTAATGTGCCAGAACCAATGCATTTTGCACAGCCCTGAATAGGGCATTCACACGCTGAAGGGCAAATTGCCCAAGCTGCCCACAGGGGCTGCCCAGATCCCGGCCGGGACTGAGACTGAACACGGAGAGGGGCTGTGCCCAGCTTGCCCCCACCTCACTCCAGACTGGGGTCTCCGTGCTCAGGGCAGCACAGAGGGCAGGCAGTTCTTGCTCACCCAGCACTGCCCTTCCCCTGGAAAACGGGGCCACAGACAATTTCACAGGGTGAGGCATAGGTGGGTTTGCTAATGCTTAATACCAAAGGGAAGGAGGGGGGCAGAAGGGGACATTGTGAGCAGGGACCTGCCATCCCCTGCCAAAGCCCCACTCCCTGCACATTTTAAAGGCTTGCTGCAGGTGCAGGCAGTGCCTGCTACCCACAGCCCAACAACCCACACCAGTGCAGCCCAGGGATGCTCCCAGGGTCCTGGCTGTGCCCAGCACTGTGCCCACCTGCCTGCCTCAGCTTGGGGGATGGCCCTCAGCCCATCCCCAGGCACCACTGCATCCCCCAGTGAACCCCCAAAAGCTGCAGCGGTGGGTACATGGGCTGTGCCCGAGCCAGCTCTGCCAGGCACAGGGCAGCCGAGGCCGTGGCTGGGCAGGGAAGCAGCCCGGGGCGTCCCACAGCCCCACGACAACTGGAGGCAGTTTTTATTGTTTAACATTCCTGGTATTTTCTGTCAGGGCTGAACCAATTGTCCTTAATCCGCCAGGCTCTGCTGGCCAAACAAGTGTGGCTGAGCCACCAGCATCCTGTCCGCACGAACAGGCCCCTTTTGTGAGGGGGATTTAGTGTGTAGCCCAGTAAATCCTGCTGGTTTCCTGAGGCAGCGTTCCCACACCCCCCACCATTGCAACCCCTCCTTGCTGCCTGCTCCCAGTCCCTGGGCCCTGGCACCGATCCCTGCCCAGCCATGCCCGCGGGCATCCTGTCTGCCCAAGTTCTGGGGCCATGTACCTGCTGCCCCCCCTAGAATGCCCACTCTAGGGCTGCAGATTCCCCTTGCATGTTTCTGGCATATGTCTGTGAGTCCTTATGGGATGTGGGGTGTTGGTGGGGCTGAGAAGCTTCACAGCCATCCCACTACACTGCTGGTCCTTCATGAGATGCCATGGTCCCTGGCGGGGAGTACTGTGGTTCTGGAGTGATGCTGTACTCCTGGAGCAGATGCTGTGATCTCCGGGGAAATGCTGAGCCCTAGGGAGGGTGGTTTTGGTCTGGGGTGGGGGAAGGGGGTGTGTGGGGGGAAGATGCTGATTCCTGTGGGACCTGCTGTAATCCTTGGGGAAATGCTGAGTGCTGATGGATCTGGTTCTGGTCCTGGGAGGAATGCTGAGCCCTGGGGGACACAGCACCCCAGGGGCAAGACACCCGCTGGTTCCTCATTCCAGCTCCGGGATGTGGCTCCGAGCCCCTGCCCGGAGATGCCTTCACTTAACGACTCTGTTGTTTGGCCGGGAGCTGATGTTGTCTTTTCTCCACAAAACAAAGGCGACAGGATTTTATCTCTGGGGAGAATCTGGTTTCTGTGAGATGCAGAAAGCCTCTGCCCCCAGGCAGGAGAGGGAGAGGGTGAGGCTGGCGGGGCGGAAAGGCACCAGGCTGCTGTCTGCCCCACTGGTAGGAGGAGCTGGCAGTGCCCCTCTGGCTGCTCCTGCCTGCCACAGCCCCTGTTCCCCAACCTGCCTGTCATTGTCCCATGCCTGTGCCCCATGGGCCCAGGCAGTGAAGGGAGGGAAGAGCCCCCATGGGCCAGCGGGTAGAGAAAAGGGGCCCATGAGCACCCACACATTGGAGTAGAGGCTGAGGCACAGCCCCATCTCTCCTGTGGAGGAATCCAAACATTGGATCCCACCACAGCTCCTGCGACCACGGACACCTCACACACTGGTGTAGGCACACACAGAGACGTAGGCATGTGCCCAGCCCCCATATCCATGGAGAAGCATCTGCACACTCACCTCTATGTGTGCACACTCACCTCAGGCACACCCTCCAGGAACATCCCCCCCATGCATGCATCCACTTCCAGCCAAGTACACACACTACATCCCCTACAAAAACCCCGTGCACCTTCACACACCCCACGCTTCCACGCACACACATGTACAGCAGCATCCCTTCTCCACACACGCGGGCACACACACACACACACAGAGACATAAACACACACGTCTGCACCTCCCTTCACGCACCCCCCTCTCCCCCCAGCGGCAGAGCCGAGGCTCCAGCGCCACTGCGGACCCCCAGCGCCATCCGGACAGGCCAGGCTGGGGGTGCCAGCGAGGGCGGTGGTCCCATGCTGCGGACCCCCCGCCCGCCGGCCAGACCCGCCGGTGCTGCGGGAAGCCGCGGACTCTCAGCCCCATCTCCCGGCCGGCGGGAGCAGCTGCGCGGGGCGGGCAGAACGGAGGGGGTGAGCAGCTTTCCTGCCGCACACCCCCCGCGTTTGGCTGGTGACAGTGGCCTTCGCGGCAGGACAGGCACGGGACTGTGTTGGAAGGATGACAAACGCGACTGGGAAAAACAATCTGCGGCATGGGGATGTGTGGCTCTGCTCTCCATCACCCACACCGATGGATAGGGCTGGGAATGGGGCAGGGCAGGGAACTGGGCTGCAGAGCTCCGCTGTGTCCCAATGTGCATCCCGTTTGTATCCTTCAAGGTGACAGGAGCAGTGTGGGGAGGGCACCCCATGGGCACTCGAGCCTGGTGAACCTGGCTCTACCTTGGATGGATGGATCGAAGCCCAGCGTGAGCTCAGCCTCTTTGCTCAGGGCTGAGAGCTCTGCGCGCCCCCTAAGCTGAGGATGAGAGGCAACCTGAGGGCTGGGGAAAAAGGGCAGTCCCCGAGAGCAGCTGCAGCACCCAGACGGGCAGCCTGGGCCTCGGCCCCTCGGGATTATCCCCATGCTGCATATGGCTGCCGCAGAGACCAGCCTCCAGGTGACAGTGCAGCGATAGCTCTTCCGCGCCGGGCGGATTTGCTCAGCAGTGATGGCTTCTGTCCCCTGCAGCTCGCGCCAGCGGTCCTGCCCGCACCCACCGCTCTTGTGTGTCACTAGGCTGCCCCCCGCGAGGTTTCGGGGGGATATGGAAGCACCTGGCAGGGGGATTGCGAGGTGAGGGACCTGGGAAGCAGAGGTCACCCCGACAGCAGGAGCAGCCAGCCCCGGTGCCAGGGACACCGGGCCGGTGCAGCCGCGCCTGCGGGCACGGAGCCGGGCTGTGCCCCACCCATCGCCCCTGCTCCCGCTGCTCCATCCCTGCGGTTTGAAGCCACGCAAGCCGCTTCCTGGGGGAAAGGGGGCCCCCGGCAAATCCTCCGGGCAGGATGCTCTCCGCTCCTCTCCTCCTCTGCTTCCTTCCTCTCCCTTGGCCGGGCCAGCCCTCCCCCTGCCCGCCGCGACTTCTTAACCCTTTCGCCCACGCTCCCGGCCGTGATCCAGCCCCACGGCCACGGCTTCCAGCCACCGCCCCCGGCCCTTTGTGCAGGATCCCGATGCTGCCCCCGGGGTCCGCGCTCCCCCCAGGCCCCGCCCCGGCGAACATCCGCGGCCATAGGCGACTCGCAACCAGCGCATCCTGCCCACGGCTCCCGCGGGACCCGCATGGGCCATAGCTCCCTCCGCGCTGGGGTGTGGGGCTCCCCGCCTGCTGGCCGTGACGCCATATCCCTCGGTGGGGAGCGCGGGGGAGCCCCCGGTGCGAGGCTGCGGTCCCTTAGGCATCACCGCGGCGGCGGGGAGCGGCCATGGCGGGAGCCGGGGGTGCGCATTCCCGCCGGGCGCGGGGCACCGGGCGGTTCCCGTGGGGGCACCGTGCGATCTGTGCGCGGGCACCGGGGCCTGCAGAGGGAGCCCGCAGTGCCGGGCGGTTCCGTGGCTACCGGCCTCACCGGCCATAGAGCCCCGGCGTGCACGGGGAGCGGGGCTGGGCTGGGGGTGAGCACGATGGCGGGGTGGGGGGCTGAGGGCGAACCCCGCGGTGGGGCGGCCGCAGCCGCCCGCGCTCCTCGCTGCAGCCCGCAGACAAAGCCCTGATGCGGCAGGGCCGGCCACGCTGCCCGCCGTGCCGCACATCCGGGCGGGAGCAGGAGGCAGCGGCCGGGATGCCATTTCCCTGTTCCTCTGCCGGAAGAGAAGGGCCGGAGAAGGGCCCTTCCTGCGGGCGCTCGCCATGGCACGGGCAGAGGTGACACAGCAGATGGGAAGTGCGTCTGAGGGCATCCCGCCACCTTTGCCCTGCTCCTCCCTGTGCCAGTACCCACAGGGCTGCAGGTGGATCACTGCGGGGCCCCGCTGGGACAGCGGGGTGTGGACGTGTGGACGTGCCTCGGGGGGTGCAGAGCTGCCCGGGCATCGCTGCCCAAGGAGTACAGCCCCTGCACACCAGTGTCCCATCGGGATGTGCTGTGCCATATGCCCACGGACCAAGGGCTCACAGGGGGAAACCAGGCTGGGACGTGTCCTGAAGGTGGCCCTGGCTCTCCCCGCTGAGCCTAAGAGGGGGCACTGCAAAAGGAGGGCAGCTGGTGACAGTCAGTGCCCAGGATACAGTTTCCCTGCTTGGAACAGCCCTAAACATCTCCCCAGGTCGCTCACTGGGCCTCAGACACTAGGCTCTGGGAAGACACCAGCCGTTCCTGCTCTGCACACGCCCTGCCTGCCCCTGGGGGGGTATAAATAAACCACTAGCTTTATTTTGGGAACGTGGCAGAAACGTGCGTGGCAGGTTGCTCCAATGAGAAAGGAGGAAACTTGGTTGTTGGGCCCTCTCCCAGGTGTGCCAGGCTGCGGCTCCCAGTCGATCCCTGAGAGATGGACAATGTATTTCCCCCATTCAGGTGTAAACCAAGGGATCCAGGCATGCTGGGTGATGCCCCAGCTCTCTGAAGATGGGGAGAACTGTGTGAATACTGGAAATCAGTGCCAAGTTCATTCAACACTGGAGCACAGCGCAGCCCCAGCTCCCACATGTCACCGTGGCATGTGAGCATGGAGGGAAAGGGCCTAAAATAGGTCAGGTGCCACCAGCTAAGCCCTGGGCTGGGACCTCGAAGGTACAAACATGTCACGAGCTTCCTGCCACACCACCCCACCCTCTGTGGGTGTGCTGGAGTGGAATGAACTGAACATGGCAGTCTGTCTGTGGCTGCAGCACACCTGTGAGGTGACAATGGGTCGGGGACCTTGGTGTGGCTGCTCAAGAGCAGATGCTTGGAGAAATGGTTGCTCCATCACCAGCCACAGACAGGGCAGAGGGAGTGCTTGGGCAAGACCGCAGGGGCACCAGGAAGACAGGTGCCCTCAGTGGGGCTGCCAAGGTGTGCAGGCAGGGAAGAGGCAAATCCTGAGTGCCCCGCTGGGGTGCCGGCCCGCAGCCGCTCCAGGACAGCGTTTCAGCGGGGAAAAGCTGCGCCTGCGGGGCAGCAAGGCCCGGGCAGCGGGCGCTCCCTGCCTGGGTGCGCAGAGCGGCTGCTCCGGGGCCCAGCCCGGCGGGGGGAGCGCGGCGCCAGCACGGCCGGGGGCTCCCGCACGGCCGGGACGTCGGAGGGGGGGGGGCGAAACAAAGGGCAGCGGCGGGCGGGGGGAGCGGGTCCGCCCGGGCAGCGCCGCGTCGAGCCCCGCGGCGGCACCCCGGGGGGCGGCAGCCCGGCCCTGCCCCCCGCGCGGCCCGGGCAGCACCGCCCCGGTGCCACATCCCCGCGCTGCCCCGGCTGCCCCCCGCCCCGTGCCTGCCCAGCCGTGCCGGTGCGGCGGCGGCGCGGCGCGGCGCGGCGCCCGGACCCGTGCGGCTGGCGGCGGAGACCCCGGCCCGCATCGGAGGTAGCGACGGAGCCGCCGCCCGCCGCGGGCCGGTTGCGGGGGGCGGCGGTGGCAGTCCGTCCCGGCGGAACGGGCGGGCGCGGGGCCGGTGCGCGCCGCTCGGCGGCGGGAGGGTGGGTGGGAGCGCGGCTGTCCGGGAGCGGCGGAGCCCGGCGAGGACAGCCAGGCCGCGGGCACCCGGCGCCGCTCCCCGGCGGGCGAGGCTCGGCAAGGCTCGCACGGCTCTGCACGGCAGCCCCGCGGAGGGCGACGGCCTGGCCCGCCGGTGCGCGGGAGGGCGGCGGGGGAGCGCGGCGGGGGCGCCGGGCCGGCCCGCGGGGCGCGGCGGACAATGGCAGGGGGTAACCCGAGCCCAGCGGGGGCGGGCGGCGACCCGCGCCACTCGCTCCACTGACCGCCCGCGGGCACCGGGGCCGGGAGCGGTGCCGGGCGGTGCACGGGGCCGGCGCCGCCCGGGTGCCCCGCCGGGGCGCAGGGCCTGGCCGACTCCATTTTGTTGGCGCCCGCTCCGCCGCCGTTCGCAGGCCCGCGGCCTGCCCGGCGTTGGCGGGGGGGGGAGGGAGCGGCGGGGGGGACACTGCGGGGCCGCCCCGTCCCATCCTGCCCGGTGCCCACTGCCGCCGCCTGCGATGGAGGTGCGGGCGGCGGCCCGAGGCCGCGGTACTGGGTGGGGGGATGCGGGGAGCGGGGCAGGCCGGGGCGCGCCGGGGGAGGGCAGCACTGAGCGCCCCCTCCCCACCTCCCCCTCCCGAGATGGGGGGGGCCGTCGGGGGGGGGGTGCTGGTGCGGGGGGGTGGAAGGGGGGGGCCAGGCCCGCGCGGGCGCGCGCGCGCTGATTGGCCGCGGCCGCCGAACCCCAAGAGCGGGGGCGCGCGGGGCGGGCGCGCGCCCTCGCGGGATGGCGGCGGCGGCGTCGGGCGCGCGCATGCGGGGGAGGGAGGAGGAGGGAGGCGGCGGAGCGGCGGCGGGGCCTGGCCGGGCCGGGTCGGCGCGTCTCCCCATCCGCCCGCTCCGGGGGCAGGCGCCGAGCCGCCCGCGGCACCCGCAGGTGAGCGGCGGCCCTGCGGCAGCGCTCAGCAGGACGAGCGACCCCGGCGCCGGCTGTGCCGAGCCGAGCCGGGGTGGCCGGGCCGCGGCCTGGGGCCTGTAATCCGGCGGTGGCGGAGCAGGGCCGGCGGAGCCCAACGCGGCCCCCGGGTGCGGCTGCCATTTTGCGGTGCAGGCTGGGCTGACCCCATTGTGCTGTGCCCGCAGGTGGATGCCCGCCGCCCGGCATGGAGCAGGCCTGCGAAGTGAGCCGCCGCAGCTGCCTCGTCCCCTTCGGCACCTCGCTGTCGGCCGCCGAGCCCAAGGGCGGCCCCTTCGGCGAGGCCCGCGGCCCCGAGCCGCCCGCCATGCAGCTGGCGGCCGCCAAGCCCGGCTACGGCCAGGACCCGTCGGCCTGCTACATCCCGCTGCGCCGGCTGCAGGACTTGGCTTCCATGATCAACGCCGAATACCTCGGCGGTGCCGCCGACGGCGCTGAGGCCCTGCCCGACCCTGGCTCGCCGGGCCCCCGCCTGCCCGCGGCGCAGGACCCTGCGGCCGAGGTGCCCCGCGGGGCCCGGGCCTTCCCTCTGCTCCTGCGGGACGGTGGAGAGGAGGCGCTGGAGGAGGAGGGCGCCGAGACTCCGGAGGAGGAGGAGGAGGACGACGACGACGACTACGACGACGACGACGACTACGACTACGAGGAAGAGGAGGAGGACGACGACGACGAGGAGGAGGAGGCGGCGACAGAGCCCGGCCCGCGGAGCCGCGGCCGCTCAGCTCCGCAGCGGGGCCTCGACAGCCGCCTGCAGCCGGCCGAGTCCGTGCCGGACGGCGGCCCCGGGGAGCAGCCGGAGTCCTCGGCCGCCCTGCAACTCGTAAGCACCGTCGGGGCGCGGGCGGGGGGGCCGTGGCCGCTGCCATTTTGCGGTGCGGCAGGGCCGGGCCGGGCCGGCCGCGCTGCCTCCCTCGCCCCGGCACCCCGGAGGATGGGAGCCATCTTACCGAGCGAGGGGAGCCTGCCGGGGCCAGCGCGGGCTGTCACCGCGCTCACCGCGCACCTGTGTCCCGGCGCGGCCGCCTGCGCTCCCCCCGCCGCTTTTTCTCCCGTCAGGAATAAGAGGCTTCATCCTTATGCCCAGCGACTCGCTGCGGAGTTCGGTGGAGTTTTTCCCCGTTGGAAGGGTTTTTTTTGAGCGCAGTGCAGATGAGGAGGGCAGGAGGGAGCGTTCCCGTCTCCTGCCGCTCCGGCTGAACGCTGTCAGAGGCTCTTTGTCTGGCCAGGCCTGAGGTTCCCGAGCTGTGAGACCTTGGCGGTGGCCGGGGAGAGGCCGTGTCATGGCCTGACAGACCTCACGGGCAGCAAACCTTGCCTCTTATTCAGGCGGACTTTTTTGTTTGCACTCTACACTCACAATTCCTTTAATTATAATGTAATTAATAAGAAACTGAACTGATGGAACTGTAGTAGGAGTTTTGAAAGGAGATAGATGCATTTAGTAATTTTTTGGTGTAATTTGCTTTTGAATCCAAGTATGAGATGTTTCTCAGTTTAACCTTTTATTTGCAGCAGAAATATACATATATATGTATATTTCCTTCAGTTTTCGGTTGTTTTGGGTTTTTCTTGTATATTTCTTCAATATGTTTTTCAACCTCAAGGTTCCCTGCTGGAGGTTACTCTGGACTTTAAATATTGATGATTTGCAGGGTTTGAAGATTAGCTCGTTTGATAGGACTAATACCGAAACCATTTCACTCTCTAATTTCAGTAGATCCGCTGATGCCGGACAGATCGTGTTGGTGCGTGCAGTGCTTGGGAGGCAGGATTGTGTTCCTTTGGGAACACTCAGTGTTCCTGTTGCGTGCTCTGGGAGGTGGGCAGCCCTTGTCACAGAGTGCCCGTGCAAGGGGTGATTTCAGGAAGATGCTGACAGCAGCTTAATTTGTTTATGGAACAGTTTATGCTCTTCAGCGTTCCTTGGGAAGAATCCCTCGGTCTCTGTAGTGAGAGGCTGCTGTGGGTCTGAAGTTTGTGCATCTCTTCAGCTTTGTTTTGCAGAGGAAAGCGGGGATCTCTCGCAGACATGTGCTCGGTGATGCAGTTGTGGGAGGGTCTCACTTTGTAAACAGAAGCTTGCAGAGGTACTTTCACAACAGTTGCCTTTACAACGTGCTCCACGGAACTGCAGCTGGTAGAGTGACAGAACCGTCCCAGTGACTGATCCTGTTATTTGAATATGCAACGAGGGTTGAGTTTTCAGTGAAACTGCCTTACCTGTGTGCTGTAGTTAGCCTTGCTGGGTTGTTCTGGTGACTTGAAAGCACAGCTGCATTCCTAAAAAAATGCAAAAAAGAAAAGCATTTTTTAGGCAGCCTGGGATACTACTTTCCCTAAGTCTTGCATTCTTTCTTCAGTAAGTAAATGCATGTTGTCTGAGTGGTCCTTCACTTTAGCCCCACTGCTTGTGGAATGGGAAAAGACAGGGCTAGGTGCCAAGTTACCTCTGAGGCAATTTAAATATTTTAATGGTTGAACATGACATAGTAGCTAGAAATATCCAGGTTTGCTCTTCAGGTCATGTATTCATTTAGGTATTTAATGCCAGTCTCATCTGTGTTTGGTAACTGGAATAAATTTTTTTTTGAGAACTTGCTAAACTTAAAACAAAAACCCATCACAAAAAACATCACGAATCCCTGGGAGTTCTGCACAGCTGTTTTGTCATAGTTGGGCTACTCTTAACAGGTATCAGCTTTAGGCTGCTTGTTGATGGGGCTCCTCCACTTTGCAGCATGACTGTCTCAGAGCTTTTATTTTTGAAGCTCATGGCTCTGAGTGTGCCACTGCTGCTCAAACTTCCTGTTTTGCCAAGAGGGAAGTGTGTGTGTGTGTATCTCCGATGTCTGTGTCTGCCCCTTGTTAGAATAGATACTTGCCTTGAAAAGGCAGAAATGTCAAGAGTGCTTGGAGCAGAAGGGCCAGAATTTGGTTTAGTCTTAAGTGAGATGCAAAGTCCAGCGCTTAAGTACTGCCTCTGGGCAGGAGGGGTGGTGGCAGGTATTGTTTTGCATGGGGATTTGTTAATAGCCCTGGCATCCGCTGCTCTCAGACATTTCCCCAAACAGGGCTCAGGTACCATTCAGTTGTAAAGAGAGATGTGCATATTCCGAACTAAAACTATTTTAAGTGCCACATTAATCTTCCCTTAAGGCTGTCTGAAGTTTCCAGCAGCTCCTGACAGATTGTGTGTTGTGGAGAAGGAAATGATAGCATCAATTCTTGGGTCTTGTTCTCCAGAGGTGCTGATGCAGTGACTGCTGGCAGCTGCTGTCTTGCTGCCTTGGTGCACATGGTGGGCTATGGCCATTTTAATTTAAATGGGTGGTTGTTCTTGGATATCTCTGTTCTTTGCCATCCTGATGTGAGTTTGTCTGTAGTGCTCTCCTGGCATTACCAAGTTGCAGAGGCCCTGGGCAGCATTATGTATGTGAGTCCAGACTCCAGTGCTGGGGAGGGTGGGTACAGCCACTGAAGGTCTGAGTGCCATAGGTATTGCTTGAATTTAGATATTGCTTGAATTTAGATGCTGAGGAATAGGAGCAAGGTGGACTTGTTTCTTGCAGAACTGTCATGGAAAATTTGCTCTTCTCATGTAACTTTTGGTGCCTTAATACTTCAGTTTGTTGGCTTGTTGGTTTTTAGTTAGTACACATGAACTATGTTTGAATCATTCAATTTGCAGAGTTGAGCATTTGAGGAAGAAGAGAATTCTTGGATTCAGGTACATCTGGGCCACTCCTGTGCTGTGTATACATTTTGCATTCTCAAGCTGTTTTCTCCATGAGACCCTGATGGTTTCAGACTTCAGGATGTGCAGAGGCTTGCATGAGGCTCAGCGTTGCTTTCATTATCATTTCCTTGTTGTCCATTCCCACGATGCAGGACTGTAATGTTCGGGTAATGACAGTGAGGAAGTGAGGCACTGGGAAATTAAGAGCCAGATGTTTTATCCCTAAGAATTGCTGCTTCCAGAGGATGGGTGTGAGGAATGAGTAAGGCATGTGTGTAAGGCTCCAGGAGGGTTTTTGCTTTACCAGAATCACACTGTTTGCACTGTGTTAGAAGTACTGAAGGCCAGCAGAGTCCTCTCTGGAATTAATCCATTATGACCTTGAGTTGTGTTCTAATCTGCAGCTGTGGGAGGGTACTTTCATTATAGAGTCTTGGTGTTGCCTGTGTGAGAGTTACTCTGGTGCTTGGTCTATTAACTGATGTGTCTGGTGCCATTTCTCTCTCTGCTAAAAATAAAATGAAGGAACTAAAGCCACGTGATCCTCACTACTCCTGTAAACGTTTCTGAAGGAATCTCCTACTACAGACTGTTGATCTGAGGTGTAACTAACTACTGATAACATATCCCTGAGATACAGTAGATATGGCGGTGGTTTGTGGTGGTTTGTTTTAGCAGGGAATGTAAATTTCCTTGCTTAGTTGACATCCTCCTGGTGAGGAGATGAATTCTGTTCGGCTCTCAGTGATTCCTGCAAGCATCATCTGCTCTGTGCATCTGGAGAGAACCGGGTCTTTGTGTGCTACTGTCCCCATGCCTGTGATCTGGCACACATCCCCCCTTTGCCACTAGGATTTACACTGTTTGGAAGATGGTATTATTTCACAGAAAAGAGCCTGTAGCTTGATCTTGCCTTGCTGTGCAGCCTGATGGCACCCACCAGGCCTTGTACTGAAGGGCATTCCTGTTTCAAATAGCTCTAAACTTACCTATAAAGGACTTCAGCCATGGTGAGTGTCCAGAAGAATGGGAATTTCCACCATGAGGGCCCTGTCCTCTCCTGTGTTATTGCTTAACCATTAAAATTTTAAGGTCATTAATGACTTCATGCTTTCACGGTGTGGTGATGCTGCATTGCCACTTGGTCATGGTGGAGGTGTGAGTGGGAGGATGTTAGGAGCTGTCATAACAGAACCTGCAGTGTGTGAGGGTGTGAGAGCAGCTCATTCTGAGGGTTCTGAACAGTCTGTAGGATCCAGAGCTCTCCTGCACAGCAGGTTGGACCCTGAAAGCGTTTTATCATAGCATGTATTTGGCTGAGATGGCCCTTCCTCTCCTTGTTTTATTGTATCTGTTTTCTGATTGCTGATTAGGTGTGAAATACCTGTTTGTGTACGATGTGTTACAGGAAATGACTTGGTTTCTCTAGAAAATACCTGGTGTGCAGTGTGAAATTTGAATGACTGATGCCTTTGCGGTTCATGTTCTGAAGCTGAACCTGCCTGTTTGCAAATAGCAAAACCAGAGGTATTTTCTTGCAGATTGGACAGTTTTGAAAGTGGTTTTACTGGATGTAGTGACAGAAACCTCTGTGTAATTTCTGCTTTCCAAATTTAAAACTTTTTTTAAAACTTCAGCAGGAGAAAAGTTGTTCCAGCAATGTCCTGGTTAATATACTGTTTGCAGTTGTAAGTCAGGCAATAGTAGCAATTAAATTGGCTTTTGCAGGTGGTTTTTTGGGCTGGATGCTGCTTCTCAGACTCTGCTAAATGACTATATGTGCTGGTGATTTGTTTTGGAAGAGTGTGTCTCCCACAACTTGAACCTTTTTTCTTTAATGATTCTTAGGTTGTTGAGGGTAGTGATTCAAGTTTTACTGTTAGAACTCCTCCTCAAGCCTTGGTAAAATGAAAATCAATGATAGTGGCTCAGTTTGATGCTATAGCAGTTACCTTTGACTTCAGAGCAGCATATTCTGCATGAAGTCATGGATTTGTTCATTGCCTCTTGCAATGTAGCAGCTTCGTGTTATGCCTTGTTACACTCTTGTTCCCAGAAGTGGGGTTAAACTCTGTGATGTACAACAATTATTAAATGGGTTTAAAAAAAAATTTCCCCAAGTTAACAAATCTGTAGCTCACTCAAGAGGTGAACTCTAAATCTGGTCAACAAGCTACTTAAGCCCCAAGAAAAAACAGTATTCTCTAAGATATAATTGAGATTGTATTAAAAATATATTTGTAGCTCAGAAATTTGTGTTATGGATGATGGTCAATTTTCAGTGCAGTTGCTTGGAATATACTTCTCCTTTTCTTGCCTGTAACTGACAGTTTATGTATAGTATTTTTATTGCTTTTCAGTTATTTGCTCTGGCATTTAGAAAGACAAAGGGAATAGAAGCATCAGAAAGAAGAAATCAGGCAGGGGGTTGTCCTAGGAGTTAAAAAACTCAGCAGTTTGGGTGAATGCCACTTTTAGTACCAAAAAACTATGACCTATGTTTTGTTCTGTCTGCACAGAGCCATCTGGTGAAGAATGTTAACATGGGGGAGTTTGTCATGGCTGCAGAGCTGTGGTGCCATGCTGAGGAAAAGTGTGAGGTGGAAAGTTTGGAGCCCCACTGCAGTCCTGGCTAGGAGCACAGGCATTGCTTTAGCTGATCTGAGTGGGTGCTCCTGACCCCAGTGCCAAGGACAGGGGAAGATGCTGCCATGTGCTGGAGTAGGTGCCAGCTGAAGTGCTCTGTTCTCATTACATTAGAAATCTGGTTCCAGTGTGGTTGCTCACAGTAGCTCTGTGTGTGACAGAGATAAAGATGGCCTGGGTGTGCATCCATCTCTTTTGTGTCCAAAAGCATTGATGAAGCCCAGAGGAGTTTCAGCAGTGTGTCTTGCCTCTACTGAAGGATGGTAAAACACTTGTTAAAATTGACATGCTTACTCTTCGTGGTTATCATTGAGATTTATCTCACACAGTTCTTTGGAAAAATGGCAAAGAAGTTGGGAGAAAAGTCACTTTATGTATCACTTATTTCCCTCTCAAGGACAGGCTGGTGCTGTTTGGTGCCTTCACTGCTGTCTCTAGCACAACCAGAGCAGAAGGGCTGTGCTAAGTTGTCCCAACTCATTGCCTGGACTGGTTGTAGGCTTGGCAGTGATGGAGCTGCACAATCCACAGGTGAATGAATGGCTTTTCCAGCAGCCAGCAGCATCCCTGCTGTCTCTGTGGGGCTGAGGTGCTACTGGGGTTCTGGGTGAAGAGCAGGGCTGCAGGTGGAAGGGACACCACATGAGTGGCATCAGGGAGGGGACAGTTTTGGGAGCCCTGTTGGTGGCTGAATCACAGAGAAAGGGTAGCACATCTTTAGTCCTGGAGGCTTCCCCTGTGTTTTCCCATCCTCCTCCTCATGGAGTAGGCCACTGGGGTAGGAAGGTTGGCAAGAAAAGTTTCGAGTGAGTTCTTAGTAGGGAGCTTGTTCTGTTGGTCACGTGCAGTAATTGGGACAGATGTGGATGCTGCTGGAGATAGCACATCCCACTGCTGGGCTCTTCAGGAAAAAACAGTTTTACAGTAAAATAATTATACAATAAAATAACAGAGTAATTTGTTTTAACCTTCAGACACTCATCAGAAGTAATGCACTGGGACTCCTTTTATGTATTCAGGCATTGACTTTGCATGTGAGACACCAGAAGTGTTGAGTTGGGTGGAGCAATTCAAGTGTTCCATCCAAGCCAGAGGATGGAATGCCTTTTGGTGTGGTATTCTTTAGGAAAAAGTGAACAGTAAATTTCCTGCATAGTAGCATCTCAGCACACTGGAAACTGCCAGTTTCTTTTTCTGCTCCTGTAGTGCCTGCAGTGCTGAGCGTGCAGGGAGGCTCTCACCCTCAGCCCTGCTTGAAGCTTCCATGTTCCACTTGTTTTGGAGGAGTGTGTTCATGACTTTTCCCTCCCATTGTTGATGGAAAGATAGAAACCGGCTGTTGCCTCACAAGAAGGGTGAGGAGCAGAGTGGTTATCACCCTTTTAATAGTTCCTCCCCTTGCCCTGATATTACTTTGTTGTTTGGTTTTCCCCAAGCACCTGTTCAGACTTCCTACTGTTCTGGCTAATGTGGTGACCGCCTGCAAATTTCTAAATAACAGGAGTAAAACAAGTCAGGTTCTTCTTGATTCTAGTTGGCAGTCCTCTCACAGTGTGTTCACAATGTTTAGGAAGCTGGATTCATCACAGAAAGATTTGGAAACCTCTTGAAAGCATAAGTTAGTAGTACCTGCTGTCTGAAGTATGAACCTTCCTCAGGTCATGGCTTTGTGTGGATATAAGAAGAAATAAATAAGAGAAAATAAGTAAGAAATAAATAAGCACAAGATAAATTTATTGCCTTGCTAGTGTTCAAAAATTCTGATTTCAATTTTAGTAGGAATTCAGAAAAAGCAGTCAAAGTTTTAAGTGCAAATTCAAGCTTAATTTTATATTAGAAATTTTGTTTCTTTTGGAAAAATGGTGTTGTTGGGTAGGGGGACTTACGTGCTGAAATGCCACCTCATTTTCAGGAGGTTTGGTTTTGTGTAAGAGGCATCTTTTTATTTGGACTAGCCAAGTGGGATTATCCCTTCCATTCTTGTAGGTAAATGAAAACTTCTGCAGAAAATGAGATTTGTAATCCCCCCCTTAAATGTTTGTTGCTTTTAAAGAATCCCATGGACTTAAACCAAAACAAGCAACAAGCCAGTTAATTTTATTTAAATCAACCCACTCACACTTTCTAGCTGTTGAGGTTTTAGTGCAGTGTTCACTCTTTGCACTGTACATGTTGTTCTCTAGTTCTGCTTCATTCTGGTTACAGCTTAAGCTGTAATGAATAGAACATACATATATAAATTAGAATAGCCAAGTTTCATTTTGCACAGTTTGAATCTGTTTTTCATTTCATGGATTCAGAAACTTAATGTCTGAAAAATGGGCGCTGTGTTTATCCAATGTCTTGCTTGTGAGCAATTTGATAATACATAGAGGAGCACAAAAGTAAGGCTGAAAAGGAGACAAATCTGATGACCTGGTTTCAGTTTGTGGTTTTTTTGCTTGTTCTCTGACATAAGAAGATATTTGTGGGTAATTGTTCTTTGTGAGAATTTGCAGAGTTTTGGTAATGCCAGCAGTTCCTCACTTGCTGAAACAATTAGTGCTGATTAAAAGAGCCAGATTTAAAGAGAATGTGGTTTATCATTTAAAATGTGTGCAGATAAGCAAGTATGAGAGTCTGTCCTCTGCTTGAGGCTCCTGGAAGTGGTCTGAAGTCTTCTGTGTTCTCTCCACTGGGGATCTGGATGAGATCACACCCCTTCTCTCCCACTTCCTCCTCTTGCCTCCCTCAAACCTTGCTGTCAGGTGCATTTCTGGTAGGGTGCTGAAATGCCAAAGCTTTCTCTTTCACTGCTCTTCCATCCAATCCCTAAGGAAAACTCTCCCCACTGAGTGAAACAGGGATGCTGTTACCCAGTTATCTTGGAGACTGAAACTTTGTGTTCTCTCATCAATAAATTCTTTATTTAATATCTGTATGTGAATAACTCCTGAACTTGATAGAAATGCTTCAGGATGTAGGAATTACTCAAAGTAGTTCAATCTGCTCCCTTAATTTTAACCTTTCAGGGTGGTTCATATGTACATATGGATCCTGAAAAACTTCGGCACCCTGGAAGACGGTAGTAAAAACTGGCCAAAGACAGCAAATAACCTGTAAGCATGTTGGTAACAGAAGTTTGGTCTCTGTATTTTTTGCTAGTGAATATTTGATTAGTCAGTATTTAACACTTCTGGATGATAATGATCCCAGATAAGAGGTACTGTACTTTCTCAGACATTAATGTAGGTCAGATGCCTGTTTGCTTTTTGCTGCAGTGCTGAAGAGGACTGGAGCAGTTGGGATGAAGAGCATGTCCCCAGGTCCCCAGCAGCACAGGCTGCCCATGGGCTTCCAGCTGCTCTGTTTGATTTGAAGCTTGCCATAAAGTGCCAGTGTGATTATTACTCTGGTTTCTTCAGATATGCCATTGTGTGCCGTGGTTTGGGTGGGGGTTTTGCCCCTATGGGCTCCAGTTGGGCCTGCTCCTTTCCCTGTGCAGGGATTGATTCCTCTAAGTTTTGTCACAGGGAGTGCAGGGTCAGCATTGCAATCTGTAAAGGCTTAAAGCTCCTGTGCTTGGTAATGGTACTTTGTATGGAGGAAACTTTGGTGATATCTCTGCCTGCTTTTGTTCAAGTATTTCTTAAGCTATCAAGCACATACAATTTATTCTCTCTCAATTTTTTGTTTTTTTTTTTTTTCAACCAATTTGGTTTTGATTTCAGAAAATGTTCTTTAAAACATGAATCTTTGCTAATGAGAATTAATATTTCTGGCTTCCATCACAAGCAGTTACTAATTTTGCTTTTTTGTTGTTCTTAGTCTCCTCCTTTTTACCTTTTCATGCAGCGTTCCCAAGCAAAGGTTATTTCCCAATTCCTCTCTTTCCTTCTCTCTGTGTCTGTTCATTTCTCAGTGCACAAGCAGTTGGGGCTGAGTGAAGTAATGAACCATGGATCGCTCAGACTTCTTTCCATTCTCCCTTCATTAAGAGCAGTACAGAGGTGGGAGTTGACCTTTTAACTATCTGTCAGCAGCAGTCACTGTATGGGAATTGCATCCATTGCTGCTTGGTTTCTATGACCAGAGTTAAAGGATCTGGATCCCTTGGGACAGGAGCTGTATGGACAGCTCAGTGCTGAGGTTAAAACTGCTCCACTTTGTCTTAAACTCTGCTAACTCAGTGAGGTTGGGCAGTAGCTGAAGAGAAGTTCCATCTCCTGAAGATTCTTGGGGTAGCTTTAGCAGTGCCCTTCCAGGCTTGTTCTGGAATTATTTTAATAGGGAAAACTTGCCCCAGTTGCTGCCTCTCCTTTGTGAGGGCAGAGGGTGAATAACCTGTTCTACTGAAATGGCAGGAGCTGGGAGTGGCCTGTCCTAGGCACGGGGCACCTGTGACACCATCTGTGGGGTTGTTTGTGTTAGTGGATAACTTCTTTACAGAATCACAGAATCGTTTGGGTTCAAAGGGGCCTTAAAGACAATGTAGTTCCAATGCCCTGCCATGGGCAGGGACACCTTCTGGTCGATGAGATTGCTCAGAACTCCATCTAGCCTGACCTTGGGCACTTCCAGGGATCCGGGGGCAGCCACAGCATCTCTGGGCTACCTGTACCAGAGCCTCACTACCTTCACGTGGAAGAATTTCTTCCTCACATTTAATCGAAACCTACTCACAGGTTATGGCCATTCCCCCTCCCCTTGTCCTGTCACTCTGTGTCGTTGTAAGTCCCTCTCCAGCAGACTGTCAGGCCCAGCCTATCCAGACCCCTTCTAATGTCATCTTTCCCTCAAGTTCATTTTGGTGGGGTTTATTTCTGGTAAAAAAGCGGTTGATCTTGAGCCAGTTCAGCCATGTCTGGCATTAGTGGCTCATAGGAATTAGATGGGCTTCTTATCATCTCGTCCTGTTAAAAGAAAATAACGATCACCAAACTTAAAGGCATAAAAGGTGGTGGTGGGGGCAGGCTGTGGACTGATCCTCAGCAAGCTTCCAATTCTAAGTAATAAGAAGTAGGTATTGGGAACAACTTTATCCTGGGCATAGATGGCATGCAGGGAGAAGCACGAGAGTTGCTGGCTTGGGAATGAGAAGTTTGAAGAGAGACTGGAAGTTTATGGGGTAGAGTTGTTGCTGTTTCTGCCCCTGGCAGTGATGTTTGGGCCAGCTCATGTGTGGGGTGTGACTTACCTGCAGCTACCAGTGTGGTGAGATCGGCTCGGGAGATATCCCTATCCCATGCTGCTGCTGCAGGGCCCTGGGCAGGTATCTGCTCTACACTCAGAGGAAAAGGTTATTAGTGTCATTGTTTACACTCTGTTGGTTAATTACCCTTTGGATGTGGCCACCTCCTTTTATTTTCATCCTTGGATTTGATTCTGTTCAGTTCGTGCCTGAAACAGGCTTGGCAGGATCTTCCTCCATTATTTTTGGGGGATCAGTGGCTTCTTTCTTGCTTTTCTTCATCGTCCTTATACACAGTCTCTTTTGCTGCCCCAGCCTTTCTGCAAAACATGTTCTGTCCCTGGCTTCATTGAATAACATTGTTTATCATTAAGTCAGGAATAAACTGTAATAGGGCTTTCTTGGCCAAGCATTTCCACGATGGCTTTCCAAAGCAGGTCTGAATTGGGAGCGTGCAGGGCTACAATGGCTGCAGATCAGTGCTTGGACAGATGTCTCTGGGGATATATGAAATTGCAAATTTGAAATTGCCTGTAACAGCAGACATATCTCTGCCCCTCTGTGTGCAGTTCAGTCTTGCTGTCGCTCTTCCAAGGTGGTCACATCGCTGGTCACGCTGTTGGGGCACGTGGGGTGTCTGCAGCTGCGTCTCCAGCTGCACTGGAGAGGCTGGTGCTGCTCTGATTTTTATTCAGAGATGTCCAGTGCTGCAGGAAAGGTGCACGCTGTGGCTGTCAGCATTGTCTGTGTCTGTGGACTTCTGCTTTGTGCCACTTGGTCCAGCAAGATGAATGGATTGAACAACAGCTTCCAGTGACAGAGCCAAGAGTGTTTACTGATTAAGGGTTATTTTTTCCACTTTTTAATGATGTGGTTATTTTCAAAGGAGGAAGATTAGTGACAGACAGTTGAGCACTGACAGTATGTTTAGCAAAATAAAATCACTTGGAATTTTAAGCTTTCTTTGCTTGATATGTTTCGTTATTTGCTGTATGGTGAGAATTTCAGGAGGGTAGAGATACTTGGCTTTCAAATAGAAAGCCTCCTTCCCATGAAGCTGAGCACCAACGTTTGGTGTTTCACTTAGTGAATTGCAGACTGGTGTGTTTGGTTGGCATAGTACAAATTCAAGAGGTGACTTTGCAGGTGGCTTTTGTGTCATCCTGCTGCTGAATCTTGGCTTGTGATCCCTTCCACAGTGATCATTTGGGGTCTTTGGTAGAGAGGATTTGATCAAAAACATCTGCAAGCTACAGTCTTGTTTCGTCCAAAAATAGCACAGAGTGATCTGAAATGCTGCATATCATCGAGTTTAGGCTGTAGCTTGTCTCATCTGAACAGCAAATGATTGCCAAACGTTTGATAACAGAGTGGACAGTGCTGACTCTCTTGAGGAGAACATCAGACAATACAAAACTTTGTTGTTCCTCATCAATGGAAAAGGCCCTGTCCTTTCCCTCCTCACTAAGCAAGGCTCTTACCTGGTTTAATTTCTTCAGTGTATCTCCACTGGGTTACAGCATGGATTTTACCCAATCTACCTCACAAATTTTCTTGTTATTTAAATACTTGAATATTTCCATGCTCTGAAGGTGAACAGTGCTGTGATCAGATGTATGGGACTACATCTGAAGTTTATTTTTTTAAAAAACTTTGCCTTTCATAGCTCACAGAAAAGTCACTGTTACTGCAGGGCTGAATTTTTGGTCATCAGGATGTATCAGCAGTTTAATCTTAGCATAGTAAATACTAATTTTTATAGGAGTGAAATTTGTTGTATTCTGACATAAGAAATATATGCTTTGGGGATATAATTTTTCTATCATGCTGCAGAGTTTAAAGGAGAGACTTAACTGTACCTGGAAAGGACAATAATTGCAGCTTTTGCTCCTCTGCTGTTGGCTATTCAGTGTTACACATTTTGAAAGTCTCTAGTAGATTTTTTCCCCGTGTGAAGAAAAAAATGTTAAGGCATCTCTGGCAGGTTGGTGGGATTTAGGGAGACTAGAGAGGAAAACTATGCAAGACAGTGACCTGTTGCAGTGCATCCTGTCACGAGGCTTCCTCATCTGCCTCTGTGACCCGCTGGTGTGGACTTTGTGGTGGGTGATGGTGAGTCCAACACCTGACTGCTAATGCTGGGGAAATGAGAGAGGAAACTGGGCAGGAATGAGAATAGCTGCTGACTTCTTAGAAAGAGGTTTAGGCATTGTCTGAATAGTTTCTTGAAAGCCACCTTTTCACTCGGCTGGAGTGTTGGAGGTTGACAAAGAGTTGATTTAAATGCAGACTTGCCTAAGGGCAGGGGCTGTGGGTGTCGTTCAGGTGGATCAATATGAATGGCTCTGGCAAACCTCCAGTGAGGTTTTACTGCTCTGTCCAGTGCCTGTGCTCAGGTTACAGTTGTCAGTAAGATGCACATCTGTTGTATGTGTATGCACAGCGTCGGAGATAATCGGCTGGGATATACATGTGCCCCTCAAAGCCCAGGCTGGAAATCTAAAAGAAATTTGAGGCCAAAGTCACATTTATAAGCTCAAGTGGGGGAAACAGACTAAAAAAAAGAAGGGGTTTGCATCTTAAACTGCATCTGCATTTTAAAAGCAACAGCTGAGGCAGCACCTCTGGTCCTGTGCTCACAGATACAGCTGGAGACACAGAGGGTGCAGCAAAGCACTGGCAAAGAGAGGGGCTGCAGCCCCCTGCCCGGTGCTGTTCACATTCTCTGTTCCTGAACTGCTCAGCAATAAGTTATTGTGTGGCTTTTGATGAGTGAGTGAGAAGAATTTCAGTAATGTAGTCTGTAACATCATTACGTGCTTTTTTTCATGGGTCAGGGTTTATTCTTTTGTGTTTTCTTTAACCACATGAAGAAGACTCATAAAACTCAATGAGAAACGGAATATACCTTTTATTAGAGAGGTCTGTTGTGTTTTAGTTGCTGGGATGTTGAACTGGGTATGGCAAGAGACGTGCCTGGAGCAGGGTGGTTAGCAGGATGGAGAAGTGAAGCAGAAAGGTGTGTGTTTGTGCTGTAACAACTTCATTGAGGAGCATTACTGGCAGGAAGAATACCTGGGGTGCTTCTTGGAGCTCTTAAAATGCTGAACCCACCTGGGACATGTTGGCGGGTGCTGCTAAACAGGCAGGATACCCCACAGCTGGGTACGGGGACCTTGTATCCTGTGAAAACCTATTGTATCTCGTCTTGGCTCAAATATTCACAACACCAAAGCTCCTGGATCCTCTCCTTGGCAGAGGTCCTGCTGGTAAAGCACATGCAGCCAGAGAGGATTCGTGTTTTGCAGACAGCGCGGGACCTGCTCTCAGCTCCTGGGCAGTGACACAGAAATGGCATTAAACATTTTAGGGTTTGTGTATTGAAAGATTTCGGTGTTCTTGTGGCTGCTGCAAAGCCCTGAGAAGCTGAGTGGATTTGGGTGACTGTGTCTGCAGGGTTGATACTTGTGAGCAGCTTTTGGAGATAGGCAAGGTCAGTGTTGTGTCTGTGTCCTAGAAGGGGGGCCTGCTGTTAAACTCCCTTTCTGCTCCGTAGTTATGGAGCAAAGCAACACCAGATCTGCTCATACAAACTAAACATCAGTATATAAATTTTTTTGTGATTGTCCCTTTCTTTGGTTTCAAATATTTTCTGGTGAAGCTTTTTCCTGCGCACATGTGAAAAGCAGGAAAGTTACTAACTTGTAGATACCAACATTTTTTATTTATTTATTTTTTTCCCCCCAGTTGATAAACACTTGCTGTTCTTATCACCTTTTAGTCAGGAAAATTTCACTGTCTCTTACTGCTACTTTTTCCATATGTTGCAACCTTTGAAATTAACAAACTGATGTTGGTGAAATAATGGGGTCTAGTAGTGACTCTAAATATTTACCTGTTGAAATGTGTGAAGTTTGAGTACAGTCATTTACCAGAGGTCACGTTGCATACTAAAAAAATAACAAAAACCTTCTCAAATCCTCTTATTGTTTTGTTCTTGCAGAAGAATGGGGAGAACCATTGTGTTCTTTGAAGGTGTAGGAGCCACTAAGTAAAATCAGGATTTGCTTTTTAATGTAAATGTCTCTGCTGTCCCGTGTAATCTGCGCACAGGGGGGGAGGCAAATCTCTTCAAAAGCATCTGGAGCTTTAGTGATTTCTTGTGTTCTGGTTTTTCCCCAAAGATCCGAGCCAAGAAGAAACCTCCAGTGAAGTATGAAGTTGGGGATCTTGTTTGGGCCAAGTTCAACAGACGCCCATGGTGGCCATGCACAATTTGTCATGACCCAGTGCTGGACTGTCACTCAAAAATGAAAGGTACTGTATCTACTCAGACCACAAAGTGAGGGTGTTGTGTATGGCAGGATGCTGCAGTTTTAAATTAATTTTAAAAGCATTTCTGGCCTTTGAAAGGTGTGAAGAAATAGACTCTGCTGTGGAAAACAAGACCTGGATCCATAAAGTAGCTTAATGAGGGAGGTGGCAGGAAGAAGGGGCTGGGGGTGATGAAGTGGCACAGATAGCTGTTGGACATTTAGGTTTTTCTTCCCAGACTTTAGGAAGGACAGATAGCTGGGCTAAGCTTAGGGCAGTGCAGAAGAAAGAGCAGCCTCTCAGAAAAGTTATGCAGAGAAAAAGGAGATGGATCAGAGAGGTGGAACAGGTGAGGAAGCAGAGCTGGGAAGATTGGAGTGTGTGAGGACACAGAGAGTTGTTCTTGGAGAAGGGGAGGCTAGAGAGGCTGAGGAGGGGAGTGTGGGGTAGTGCAGCATAGCTGCTAAGTGCCTGAGGGTGTGACGGGAGCATTTGCATGGAAGTGAAATTTTTCGGTCTTGTTTGGCACAAAAAAATAAGGGGTTGTTGGTAGGGAAATTCTGGAAAAACCAAGAGATGGAGCCACATATGTGAATGTTTAGTGTGAGTGAGATATAGTGTGAGTGAGATGAGTGCGAGGAGGAGAGATGGGCATGGGCAAATATAACAGAGCTGTGTGTGCTTGACCACAGGAGAGAGCCAGGAAGGGAGAAAGAGAGTCTTGAAAGATCAAGACAGAGGTAGGTGAGTGATGGAGAGAACAAAAGGGAAATGAGGAATTGTTTGCTTTTAGTATCATACCAGATGCCATGGGGAGACTGCCGCAAACAGAAAGGTTTATTTGTTCCTGGTTTCCTCTTCTGATTATTTTTGTTCTCTGGGCAACTAGAAACCCCTTGAACTGGTGTCCTCTGCCACTGAGAGCTCTAGACTGGTGAGATTGCCACTCACTACTGTATTTGTCTCCAGGTTTTGTGGCCCTTGCCAGCCTAAGCACAGCAAGTGCTGTGCATGAGTGGAGTTCTTTTTGAGTGGCCATCAGCTCAGAGCCACTGCTGTTTCTCTAGACATGAAGTAGCTTTTCCTACGTGGCGCTCACATCATCCCCGAGCCTGGTTGCTGAAGTCTTCTTTCTTCACCTCCCCCTTCATCTTTTGGGGAGGCATTTATCCTGATTCTAGAGAATAGTGAATGTGCTATTGTAAATAGTCTATTTCCAGCTCTCAAGATCCTGTCAAAGATGTTTCCAGAAGATATGCTGATATATATTGTCCCCCCACATCTCCAGCCACATGATGGACTCTCCCATCATTGTTTTATCTGCGTTCAGACCAGTGGAGCTCAGGGGAAAATGGTATTTTCCAGCTGTGGCTGTATGTAATCTGCTTGTTCTCCCTTCCCAATGCCAAGGTGGCAAAGCAGGTGGATCTGAACTCTGGCCCTTTGGGCAGGAGGAGCTGGGCTCTGTGTGCACTGTAGGAAGCACAGTCCTACTGCCTTGCCTCTCCTGTTGCCAAGGGAACAAGCCCTTCAAAACAAGGCAGGTTGCTTCAACCTTGTCTCTTATGCTGAAAGCTCTTCTCTTGGGATTTGAGGAATGGTGTTTAGTTAAAGGCAGTTAAGCTTTTTTCAGCAAGCTCTTGGCTTGGAAGATTTTTGGAGCTGGAGGATATAGGCTGAGTGGCTTAAGTCCTAGAACCGTGAATGGGGAGGATGCAGCCTGTGATCTTTGCACTTGGTTTGATGTTGTTCTGGTCATTGTTCATCATCCTCTCAGTGGTCTTGGTTAGAATCTCAATTTCAACATCACTTAAGGCCAGGCTGCCACGCTGTGCTGGCACCCTGGAAGAGGTAGCACAAACCAAATGGGCTGGAAGTGTAATCTGCCTGTTCAGAGGGTGAAGGTGTTTCTGGAAGAAGGTTAATACATTGCAGCAAACTGCAGGGAGAAGTTTGTATCCCTTGTTTTCAAGCGTTGTTTGCTCTGTTCCAATGCTTGTGACCTGTCCTTTTCCACACAGTAGTGATTCAGTTCTTACTTGTATCTTGTGTGTTCAGCTTTCTTGCATAAAAAGTACCTTTAAAGAATCTTTCCATATGCCCCTATGATTGAATTTAGTCTCTTTCTTTGCACCTCTTGTGCCTGAAGTATGGAGACCCTCATTGCAACTAATGTTTTGTCATGTTGCACCTAATCTTTTTAGTGTGTGTGCATGTGTTTGCTTAAATGCTGCTGTTCATGTTTTATGTCCTAAATAAGACTTTGTTTGGTATTAAAGCATCAAACAGGATGGGATGTATTGGGATGGCAGAGGCTCAACCTGTGTGAGTAGATCCTATCCAGAAGGATGTCAGTTCTGGGTGTTCCCAGCACTGTTGTGTTTTCCCAACGGTCAAGTGTTCTGGACTGTTTAATCATTAATCAGGGAGTAGCAGAAAAAAATGTTCTGCCTGGTGTGTTGTGTCTCTCAAGGAAAAAATATTTAGATATTTTTACTTTCTTTTTTTTGCAAGCAATCTTTGCTGTAGGAAGATGACCAGTCATAGGCATGCTAATCAATTGTTTGTTAAAAAAAAAAAAGCCCAAACAATTTAAAAATAGAGTAGCAATGTAGCATATAAATATAGACAGTAGCAAACAAAGGGGTCTGCCTTAGTTGTGAGTAGAAATCCCCAGAACTAGCATTTGTGTGGCAATGTTGTTAAGCAAAATGTAATTGAAAATTACCTCTCAAATAGTTACTGTTTTCTGTGTCTTTTTTGTGTCTTTGTTCTGTTACATACAAGGGGTAATTCTTTTAAATTTCTTGAAATAGTTTCCGGTGGGAGACCATACCGAGAGTACTATGTGGATGCCTTAGGAGAACCTTCAGAGAAAACCTGGGTTCCTGGGAAAGCTGTTGTCCTCTTTGAAGGGAGACATCAGTTTGAAGAGCTGCCTGTTCTCCGGAAAAGAGGAAAGCAAAAGGAAAAAGGATACAAACACAAGGTGAAAGAGCTGTTTTGTGTAATATGTTTTTATTTCTTTGAATCTGCACAGTACAAAATATTCCTTTATGCCTGAATTTGTACTTTGATAGCTTCTGGGAGACTGCAGCAAGTCAGCCAGGGAAGGGATTCTTTGTGTCCTTACAGCGGCATAGTTTATAAACTGCCAGGAGTTTCCAGGCTCTCTTCTATGCTGGGGTGTGGCCTGCTGCTTCTATTGCCCTGGACAGCTCTGGAAGGCAGAGGAATCTGGGCTCTGTTGGTGTGGGATCTGTTTAGCAGCACAGCTCTCTCCTGCTGTGGATTGCAGCACTGCTGAAAAACTTCTGTGCTCTCTGGCAGCCTCCTTTGGCTGATCTGATTCAGAGGTGGAGTTGCATGCTTCACTAGATCACTGGCTGAGATAAAGCAGTGGGGTTTTTAGCACTGCTTCAGTAATTCTCTTTATAAAAACCTGTTAGGACTTACAATTTGACTTGGAAAATGCTTTGTCAGTGAGCCTGTGGGAATGAGTTTTGTGGCTCATCGCACCATCTCCGTTTCCAAACATAACAGCCCTGAGCAGTTGTAGCCAGTTAATGTAATGTGACACAGGGGTCTGGTCTATGTCTTTAGGAAGGTGACTGCAGAAATTAACTCGTTAGAATAGCTGAAGTGAAGAACTGCAGAAGCTACTGTGTTACTGTAAGAGAGCAAATAGTTATACTAGGCAATGGTATCTGGTTTTTCTTTTTCTCCTACTCTAAAGCTTAATAACCTATGTTAGTGCAGAGCCATCAATTGAATCTGGTCTTGCAGATGTGAGTCCCTGGGGACAGTGGCCTTATTTGGTTTTTCTTTTCCAAGGGCATGTTCAGTATTTTCTTTAAGGACTTCTCTCCTTGTGCTCTCAACAACTAGTAACACGCTCCCAAGTAACTTCTCTGGTCCTAGAAGTGCTGCATGGCTGAAATCTCATTCTATATGTAAATGGATTACCAGCATGCCTGCAGTAGAGGGAATCAGATGTTTGTTACTGACATAAATGTCCAGGTTTGCACCCCTGGAAGCCAAAATTATTGCAAAGCAGAGAGTATTTGGCTGGATTGCTATCAGGCTTTGTGAAACTTCTTGAGCATCTGAGATGAGACTTTGTTGGTTTGGGTTTTTCTTTAGAAGAAAAGTGTCCTCAATGTGAGTTGTTCCTCCTGCCTTGGAATTGGTTTTGATTTTAAGAGCAGTTGTGAAGCTTTTGGTTTGCTGTTGTGCAGCCAGAAACTACACATGCAGATAAGAAACGAGTTTCTTGTCGATTTTGAGTATTAGCAGAGGTTCCTGTTAAGTATGCAGAGAGCTTTCTGGTTTTTCTACAGATACAGAGTTAAACTGGGAGACTTCTCAGGAATGAGCATTGTGAACTTGATAGAGCACATCTTAGATGTGTGTGAAGCTCATGTTAGTCCCGAGGTGAGTTGATGGAGAGGGCAGATCGTGCTCTGAATTCAGGGGATGCAGGAAGAATCAACAATGAGGACAGCAAACAGGTCTACTCAGATACTTTGAGGATAACAATGCTGCATTTGCCTTGTGAGACTTGCTGGCTGTAGCTTTGCATTTCTGTGCCAGGGATCCATACCATATGCATTGCCCTTTACAGGCTCTTGTGTTCGGGGTGTGTTGGCATGCCAAGACATCTGATTCTTAGGAGACCTTTACTTGCCAGGCACCTTTTTACTGTTCTGGGAATGCACAGAGCTCAGCTGGAATGTAGGGTGCTTACCCAGGAGCAGTACTTCCTGTGTCTGCCAGACTTGGTCCCAGGGAATTGTCTTAAAGATGCAAAATGCAGGAATGTCTCTGTGTTCTGTGCCTTGTGCTCCTTGCTTTTATTTCTTTGAGTACCTACTCAAATTTTGTTTTGTTTTGTTTTTTTTTTTTGTCTCCAACTTTTAAGGTTCCTCAGAGATTTAGGGCTAAATGGGAAGTCAGTGTTGGACAGGCAGAAGACATTCTTCTTGGGGGGCCAGAGGATCAGAAGTGCAGCCAGAACTCCAGTGAGCCGGACAGCGAGAAGGACGTGCAGCTGGAATACTACACCAATGGCCCTGGAGCAGAAAGGGACACGCAACTGAACGGCTGCTTAAAATCCTTGGCTTTTGACTCCAGGCACTTGGCCAGTGAAAAAGGAAAATTGCACATCAAGCCACAGGTGAAAACAACCTCTGAAAGCAGAAAAAGGACTAGAGTAAAAAAGAGCGGCACGAGAGGGGAAGCATCGAGGGAAGAAATCAAAGACAAAACACCAGAGAGCGTAGTTAGAAACGTGATTGTTGGGGACCTACCAGAGAAACACGCGTCTCATGAGCTTCGCCGGATTGCCAACAGCCTGACAGCATCCAGTAGTACCAGGGAAAACCATTTGCTGTCCTCCTTTGGAGAAAGACGTTTTGAAAAGACACCTCTAAAACCAGACTATGAGAGTCGTAAAAGTGACGCTCTGAAAAACACCCTCCAAGGAGATTTGTTTTCCAGCCCATCTTTTGAGAGAGAGAAGAGCTCCCTGGGCATTTTGTGCAGTTCCAAGTTACAAATACACTATTCTGCATCTGATGCTGGTGTTGAGAAAAAACAAACTGAATCAGATTCATCCTCTTCCCTCTCTGATGGTGGGAACAGTGATGTAGATACCATGGACCAAAGTTTAGAGAGAGCCTCTAGTGCTCTTGAAGTTAGTGATCCTTCAGATAAAGTGGAGAAGGACTTTGCTATGACATCAAGTGGAAACATTAAACTTTCCATGTATCTTTCTCAGAAGAGCAGCAGAAGGGCCAGGAAGAAGTCGCACAGAGATCGCAAAGCTCTGGGAGGTTCAGTAACCAACAGACTTGATGCTGAATTTGTGGATGGGGACCTTGAAGTAGGTTTGTCTGATGCTGAGATGTCATTGACACCTCTGGAGTGCTCTTCAGATGTGAGAAATTACAATCTTTCCCTAGCAAACAAGCACACTACCCCCCAAAGTGTTTCCAAGGACAGCTCCTGGCCTGCTGTTACAAATCAAGCAATCTTGAAACCGAAAAGCGTGAAATTACCCGGAAGCAGAAGTATAAAATGTAAACATAAAGAAAAGGTTGCTGGGTTGGAGCCTTCTCTTGCAGAAGAGGAGGGTGGTGTCAATCACTGTTCTTCAGATACCAAAGGTTTCTCTGGCCTTTCAAGAGATTCTCTTCAGAGAAGTGGAAAAGTTGATGGTCAGAAACTATTAAACAACATGCATGAGAAACCCAGGGATTCTGCTGAAATCGAAACAGCCGTGGTGAAGCACGTTCTGTCGGAGCTGAAGGAACTGTCGTATCGCTCCATAAATGATGATGCCAGTGACTCTGGCACTCCAAAGGCCACAGTACCTTTGCTTTTCTCCTCTGCTTCTGGTCATGGTCGATTGCCTATTGAACCAGATTACAAATTCAGCACCTTGTTAATGATGTTGAAGGATATGCATGACAGTAAGACAAAAGAGCAGCAACTAATGACTGGTCAAAATATAGTCCCATTTCGAAATACCAGCACAGGTGATGGTTCTGGAAGCAATTCTGCAAGTGGTCTCAAGTCTTTGTCTATCGTAGGTCCCCCATATAAAATAGAAAAAAATGGAGATTGTGTCCAGGAAACAGTAACTCCAAACTCTGCTATAAGCAACTCCTCATTTTCACGCGGTCCTCCAACCAAGGTGACAGGGATTGGTACTGGTAAAAGGGAGCCTGCGAGTGCTGCTGTTTCTGGGACAAACGGCACAAATTGCATGTCCAAACGCAACTGTTCAAAATCTAAGCAGTCATCAAAGCTTGGAGATAAAACAGTTTCAAACAGAAAGGACTTAAAACCAGGAGGGCCAAGTAAGTTGCTAAGTCGGTTACCCAGAGATTCAGGAGAACATTCATTCCGTGGGCACAGTTCGGTTACCAGTCCTCTAGGGAATGAGGCAGAAGATACTGAGAGGAAAGAGTGTATTGATTTAACAGAGCATTCAACTGATGAAGACTCTGCCTGTTTATCTGATGACAATTTAGGTCGTATTGGAAGGAGACCTGAAGCTGGTAGAAATAAAGAGAGCTGCAATTCTGCTGAAAATGGGGAGAGTCCAGACTTGGATTCAGAGGCAAATAGTGAGAGCTCTCTTGGTGATGAGTCTAATGATACCAATCACGTAGCACCCAAAAAGCGATGGCAGCGTTTTAACCAAAGCAGTGCTAGATCTAATAAGCACATCAGTAGATCTAGGGAACAAGGAAACTTGGAGAGTGCCTTTGGCCTGAATTCTCGTGGCTTTTCACTGAAGGGAAATGAGTGCTTGGGACGTAGGCATTCCCCTCATTCAAAGGTGCTTGAGGGAGACTTGGCAGTTCAGGACTTTGAGAATCGTTTAGACTTAGTTGATAAACGTTTGAATGTATGTGGTAAGCCAAACACCAGTGTGATGGACTCAGAAACAGAGCTTGGCAACTTTGCTCCCCAGTCTGAATTCTCTGCACAAGGTAAGGGAGCTGGACTTGCGCCAGAGTATTTGTACATTTTACACTTTTTCATTTAAAGGATAAGTTACAGAACTTGTGGCTGTCTGACAATGTGAAGATATCTACGTCTGAGCAGAAGAAAGTGTGGGACCTTGGTTTGAGTTCTCTGTAAGCATGGAGGACAAAGGAGACAGAGCAATTATGAGTTTGTACTCTAGTTATTGGTCAGAAAGTTTTGCACACGTTAAAAATCTTTAGTTCCTCTGCAGTGAAAGGTAAAATAAGAAGCCTTCAATTTTTTTTTTAACTTACACCTTCTTAATGTCTTCATTAGAGCCACAAGTTTGGTTGTAGTGGGGTAGGTCAGTGCTAGAAAGTTCCAGGAAACTGACCCTCAGTGGCTGCTCTGTTTTTTATCTTTCATAGTGCTGTTTGACATAGTTTGTCTTTGGTTTGTTCTGTAGGATTTCCTCAAGAGGATGTGTTGGGAGTTTTTTGGGTTTTAATGTGGAATTCTATTAGCTGCTCATAGTGACTTGTGGAGCTGCACAGATTTCCTAATTTACAGTTTTGGTGTGGCTGCCTGATGGGTAAAAGAGAGAACAGAAGAGAGGGAGGCTGAGCTGGAGGTGGGTCTGGAATATGGCAGACAGAAGTAAGGCAGCAGCATTGGAAGGGAAATGATCTAGGAAGGAGGAGGCTTCTGAGGACCAAAAGGCAAGAGAGCCCTGCCTCTCCCACAGAGGTGGGGACATTTGGTTAAAGCCAAAGGAAGAAATAAATGGGTGAGTGGAAGAATAGGGCCAGCAGAACCATATTCAACATGTACCATCCTCTGACTTCTGCAGGGAATCTGGGGAAACACACCTTAATAAAACTAATAAAATCAGGATTTTGCATAGGTTTCACCACAATAAATTGCTCTAATCTAATTATGATATCATAAAATAATACAACTCATCATAATTTTGAGCCTGTGTGCATTTTGTCACTTATGTGTTCTTTCAGTGCAGATTTTGATATGTGTATTTTGCTTTTTGTGGTTGCTGGAGACAGCCTGCACTTCTGTTTCAATTGTGGCAAAGGCAGCTCCTGGCTTGGTGGTTGTGGGACCTGCCCAAGGCAAGTTGTAGCAGGCACAGAAAACAAGCCTATAGGGTGTAACACCTGGGGTAAAAGTTCTGGTTTTAAGTCATGACCAGCTTAATCACTCACTGACTCTGGCTGGGTCTAAGTGCTTTTGAGGACTGAAGTCTCTATAGAGCAGGTGAGAGGATGCACGTTCTGTGGGTTCTTCTTCACACTGAGATCCAGGCAGGTTCTTACAGCTTCAGGGTGGTTTGGCAGTTGAAGCATCCCTGCAGTGATGCTGTAAGGTGAAGATGAAGGTGTGCAGAGCGAGCCAGGGAAGAGGAGGTGCTGAGAGGCAGTAAAGTTGGGGTAGTGGGGTAGAGAAAGGCAGTGGGCTCTGGGCGAGGTGGCAACAGTATGAGGAGTGTACAGGGATGCAGCAGCAGCAGTCAGGGTCTGGGTTTGCTGGCAAAAGTGCCAGATGAACAACTTCAGTGTAAACTAATTCCCCTGCCCTAAGCAGCATGTGAGCTCTGTGCACATCCACCCCATTTGTACAGATGTGCTGTGGGGAGGCACCAGTGCCACTGGCAGGGCTGCTGTAACATCCCCAGTGCTGGTGGGACTGAGTAAACCTGTAGTGGTGTGTTGAGACCATTCCTTTATGTTGGGCAAGGCCTAGAAAGTAGAGAAACTGATGCTGGAAACTGGACTGATGCAGTGCTTTGAGATGTGAGCAATCCTTGCCCACAGCAGGCAGCTTCATTGTAAGAGACCAGAACAGATTGCAGTCACAACTGTGCCATTTCCACTAAGCTCTAACTGCATAAAGTCTTCATCATAGTTAAATGGCAGCATTGGGCATAATTTTGCCACAAACCTTGTACAGTGGTTTAGAGCAAATAAGGCAGACGTGAAGATTGGTGGAATTGGCTGATGTAAACCAATTTTATAAATGATAGTTTCATCAGGTCTGTGATTTGCCACTGTCAATCTGCATTTGGGATTCTTGTATGGGATTTATTTTGGGAACAAAAAGCAGTTAAGCCAGCCCTTCTGGCACAGTGCTATGTACTCTGCTGCACGGCTTTGGGGCTCTAAATAGTTGCCTGGAGAGGATATTCATCCCATAACTGCTTATGTGCTGAAATGTGTGTTTCACTCAGACACCTGTGCAGAGTGTTAATAGAGGCTGAAAATAGCTGTGTTTGAGAAAGTTGTTTCTTTCTTCTCTTTTGGCCAAGTTTGACATTTTCATGCTTGTTTAACCACAAAGCCACAATAAAATGTAGCAATCTTGTCCAACATCCCTGTTCTGAAGCGTTGCATTGAAATGCTTTGTTATAAAATGCTTCCGTTTTAAAGAAGAAAAAGCCACCTCCTACAAATGAAATGAAGCAAAGAGAATATTTATTGTTTGTTCCTAAACTTCCAGGAGACCGCAGGTGTTTTCCTGACTAGGGGAAATCTTTGGGCAGTATTATTTAATGATTTTGAATGCGAAAAAGGAGAAAAGTCAGATATATTCAGAGGTGTTCTGAGAAGTGAGAAAAAGACATAACTGTGCATCACCTTGCTTTTGCAGCTTGCTGAGAAGAGCTGTTACAGTGTTATGGTTCAGTTTTTTGGAGCTTGCCTTGCGTTGGCGTGTCGAGGTGGTGTGGCACGGGTGGTTGGGGTTGTGGTGAGGAAACACCTTTTACCTTGCAATGCCACCACACTGTGCAGAGACAAGAAGTGCCGCAGTCACTGGCTCCCTGATCTCATTGTGGAACAAACAAAGCAATAAATGGGCTCACAGTAGCAGATGGGGAATTTGTAGTGTATAAAAAAATGCCAGGGAGGAGGGAAAGGGAAGGAATTAAGCTTATGTGTTCCTAGTGAAACTAGTGACTGAACTGTGTTATGGGAAAACAGTGTTTTCCTGTGCTCCTGCACTAAAACCAAAAGAGTTTGAGTAAACAGCAGAAGAGTAACGAGTTGCTAATGACCTTTGGTTCTGGTAGAAGTACTGCAGGCAAGTTAGATGTAGCTTGTAAGGACATGTCCGGTGAAATTTCAGGAGCCTCTCAGTCTGATGTGTTTTGATTTCTTTCCTGAACTGCTTGAAGTCCTTAAAATCCACCCCGCTAAGTTGGGATTTTGGAAAATAGGAAACTCAAAAATTCTTTGGGCTGTCTCAGAGAGAGAGTTATCACATGGAACCTCTGGAAGAGAAGGCAGGAACAGCTATTTTCCACAGATGTGTTGTGATCATCTCATAAACACAGTCTTAAAGCTGCTTTCCTTTTTCTTAGCACATTCAGAGAGGAAGCGCCTCAGAAAGCCGAGTAAACGGCTTCTGGAATATGCAGAAGAATATGATCACTTGTTTGCACCCAAGAAAAAATCAAAGAAGGGCCAGGAGCAATTACAAAAGGTGGGTGAAGGCCAATGTGCTTTTCGTGGTTATTTCTTCTGGGTTCTGGTCTGTGTGTGTTTATGTTCTTTGTGGTTGAGTGTTCTTGCTGTGTGCAGTGCCATGCAGAATTAATGTTTTCACCAACATATTTCACCATGCCAGGTGAATTCTGTGGCGAGGTCTGAATGTGAAGGAGGAGTTCCTGCACAATGCAGTCCTGACAGAGATACCCAGCGGGGGCCAAGTTCTTTGGTTTCAACTCCATCTTCAACCAAAGAGTCCCCTCCCGTCCTTGAAGCAGAGTGTTCCTTCTCGGAACTAGGATCCCACTCCACTGATCCCCCTAGTCAAGCTCAAGGAGGATCTTCAGATTTTCCAGAGGTGGTGGTTCTGTCTTCCTCGGATGTTTCTGAAGTTTCTGCTTCTCCAGATGCAGAAGAGGGATTCCTGAAATCAGGTAAGTGGCAGGTTGTGTGATGCTGCCTTTGTCAGTGAAAGTAACTCAAGTTCAGTGAAAAATTATTCTTGGGGCAGCATGAAAAGGTCAGTGGCTGTTGCCACTGTTTGTTCTTGCCTTCTTCACTCACTGACTCTACTGTGCTGAGAAGGGAGAGAGGGCAGGTGCAAGGGTGTCCAGTGACCTGGTACTGTTGGCTTTCCGTAGACTGTGGTGGCCCTCCTTAGATCTCTGCACAGAATGCCTCTTTCTTCCATATGAAGGAGACTACAACTCCTTCTCTGAGCCCTTGCTGTCTGTGCTTCCAAACAGTGAGATTCCTTTAGCTTGACAGTCTCTTGTTGCTGTAAACCCCTTTGGATGGACATTGCTGTGCTGAAGGTGATGCACAAAGTCTAAGCTTCATTGCTTAGTGATCTTTTGCTCTCCTAGAGAGCTCAGGGAGCTATAGCACAAAATTCCCACTGGAAGAACTTCCCACTTAATTGGTTCTAAGCATCTGTAAAAATTTTGGGGGACTTGTGTGAGCAGCAAGCCAGGGTCTTGGTCTTCAGTAAGGCACGGTGGAGAAGGAGTGCGGTCTGAGGGGCCTTTTCCCCTTTCCAACAGTGTCAGTCTCAGAGTCTCCTTTCAGTATGTTTATTCTCTGATAGCATCTAAAGACGTGTCCAGAGTTAAAGATGTGGTGTTCTGGCTGTGCTAGCTTGGAGGGAATGCTGTTCCTAAAGGGCTTGTAGTCAAAAAAAAATAAACCAAGCCAGCAGATTTTTGGTCAGTGGGAGGTCAGTTAGCCCGTCCTGTGTGAGGGAAGAAGGATTGCCTCTGGAGACTTGTGGGTGTCCCAAGGAAGTGGGAAGTTGGAGAGGATTAAAGGAGGAAAAACTGAAGATGTAAACCCAAGACTGGAGATGCAGGAGAACGCAGCAGGCTGCAGCAGTGGGAGCAAACATCCAGTCTGCAGAGGTTGTGTAGCTCTTTTCAGTCATTTCCCCATACCTTTTGCTGAAGCACACAGAATGGCCAAAAGCTTGTCTTGAGGGTTAGGAGTGTGATGGATGAGCTGTGCCTACAGAGGTGTCAAAGGGCACAGCTGAGACTGTCGAAGCCAGCGGATGAATGGGGTGGGATGGGTAACAGGCTGTGTCTGCAAAGTGTCTGCACTCAGCATTAGCATTTCCTGGTTCTAAGTTTATACTGTTGCCAAAATTAGTGAAGGAGCCCAGGTCTAGCAACTTGAGGGCCAGGATGAAGCTTGAGTAGGAAATAGTTTTGCTGGGGTATCTTTTCTCAAGTAGTTTTAACCAGGATTGTGATCTTTAGCCTGTTTACTACAGCAGCATGAATGCTGGTGTGAGGGGTGTTGGAGTGTAGGCAGGGCTGTGTCAGTGGTAGGACTGGCTTATGCAGATCAAAGTGTTTGGGAAATTATGATGTGAATTGTGCTGCCAGCATGTGTTACCTGCTGGCAGTGAGTTCACAGCCTCTTTTCTGTGGGTGGATTTTTATATTACATATTGAGGTGAGCCTGAAGTCATGACAGACTGAGGTCTGTTTTTATTGAAGTAGTACAGAAGCAGGTAATTGGCATCTCTGCCCTAGGAGCTTATGATCTCAAAGACAGGGTGAAGCAGATTATTTTGAACCTGTTGGCTGATATTTACTTAATGGTCTTAATCTGATGGAGGACAAGAAAACCCCTGTTTATCTGATGTGAAGGGTTTCATTACAGGAAACTTCGAAAGCAAGCGTCAAAGGAAGCCCACTAAAAAGCTCTTGGAATCCAATGACTTGGACACTGCCTTTATGCCAAAGAAGGAAGAATGGACTCCCCAAAAGAAGGTACTTCCCTTCCAGCTCTTTTGAAATCTGGATAGAAAGCAGGCCCAGACAGCAGATCCTGCTAAACAAGACACAATGCAATGGGATGTGGTTTTTTGTTGGCTGCAGCCCATGAGCAAAGGTCCACCCTTCCTAAAGGTGCTGGTTGCTGTGTTATGATGAAATAATCCACCCTCCCCCACACCTCTTCACTTGTAATGGGGATTGGGTAGTTTTGGTTTAAAATCTCCTTTTTAAAATTTATTTATATGGAAAAGGAGTCATCTGGATGCTGTCTGGTAAGGTATAAGCAGAATTGTTCTGCACAGAGGCTTTCTATCATGTTACAATGTAGCTTGAACTTGAACTAAGGCTTTATCCTTTTCCATCAGATTTCCTCTGAGCAGTGTTTTCTTTGTTACCTTCCCAAGTGAGCAGGTGAATGCATATAAGTGCAGAGCTTGAAGCAGGATGGAGGCTTAAGGTGAATGACATGAAGGATACCTTGTTTGGTTCAGATTTTTAAAGAAAATGCTGCTCTTCTCCACTGAATACTCAGTATTCAGTGACATGGTTTGGAAAAATGCAACTTGTATTTATTTCAGATCATGTGCCTGCACAGAACTTGTTGCCACTATTCCTAAAGTTGACTAATAACACTTCTTTCCTTTTTCTTTTCCTGTGAGGCACAGTCTTAGTACATTTATCTCCATTGCAGTAATGTAGAAGCCAGTGTATTTCAGTCTTAAGGTCTGTAAAAGTGTAAACTCAGAAGAGAATGTCTTTTCCCAGCTCCTTACAGAGTATTAGCAGCCTTGTTAGGAGAGCATAGGAAGCATGAATGGTGCTGATGAGCACAAGACACATCAGACTCCACATTCCTCCCTTCCCACAGACAGACTTTTACATGTGTGATTTATCACATGCACAAACCAAATATTTTCTTGTAAAATCTCTAATGACTGATGAATTCATTATCTGGATGGTAAATTAGGTGTTGCAGTCATTCCAAAAGGTTTCACAGCTGAGGAGTGTGTGCCTCTGCTTTCATCTGGTGACTTGACTCTCTCCTATGTGTTTGTAGGGTACTGGCCCTTCAGAGAGTGACAGCTCTGAGCTCTACTCACCAGCCCACTTCCAGGACCTGGGAGAAGGTAAGTGAAGGCAGGAATAGCAGGGCAGACTGTTATGATATTTCAATCAGTCCCTGTGGAACTGTGTGTGTGTGTAAGTGCTGGGTGCTCTGGGCTCAGCAGCCCAGCAAAAGTTGCTTAAAGCAGTATGAGTTGGTGTTTCTGTGATGGCTGCAGGGCAGAGGGCTGAGTGCCTGGAGGATGGTATTGCCCCGGCCCTTAGGCCCTCAAAGAATATAGCACCCAGCCTGAAGCTGTCAGGCTGCAGAACTTGATGGTGTCACCTGCACCAAGGAAATTACTTATGCATTTTCCTTGAATGGTTTTCCTGTTGCATCCCAGCTTCTGAAAAGCTCTTGGAGAAACAGCGAAAGCGGAAGAGGCAGCGCCATACCTCTGCTGCAGTCCATTCCAAGAAGGAGAAGAATGAGGAGGGGCTGGGGGAGACCCCACACTCTGAGGTACTGTTGGATCTTCATGCTCTCATCCCTATAACCTGTTTGCTACTTCCCAGGGTACTTGGCAGAGCCTAAGCCAGAGACATCTTTTGGCCTGTCATTTGAGAATTTGTCCCAGCTGCATGAGCTGGGGTTAGGCTGAAGGTACTGCCTTGATCTTGCAGCTATTTTATAATGATGCTTAACTCAGGCTCTGTTTTCAAACTGCTACTTAGCTAATTCTCTGTGAGAGAGGCTCTTCTGAATTCATGGTACCAGGATTTACCTGGCATCTTGCTCAGAAAATCGAACTGCTGTAAAAGGTCATCTCTGGGGGTGGGACTCCTGCCCTTTTACAAACCAGTTTGAAGCACAAGCTCTAGAGTGGACTTCAGCCCCTTCTGCTTGCACTTGAACACCAGGATGAGCCAAGAACCCCGTTGGAGGGGCTGGGTGGGATGTCTGTGACTGCTTACAAGAGCCTCTGATTGCATTCTGCCATTCAGCAGAAAGGGATAATTGGGGCAATTCCCTCTGCTACATATTAACAGGTCAGTGTACAAATATCTCTGACAAGCATATTTTGCCTTTTAGGAATGAGCCAGTTATCAGCAAGTGTAGGGGAAGCAAGACTTCCTGGGAGAGGCAGGACACCTCTGGGCCTCTCGCCATCGCCTCTCACTTCCAGTGGCCCAGGTTCAGCAGCAGGCAGGATAGTCAGTATGTATTTCAGGAGCCAATTATAGATCGATATTGTTATATTTGTTGTTGTAACACAGTTTACAGGAGAACACAAACCTCACACCACTTTAAGCAGTTCCAGCCATCCTGTTGCATTTTGCAAAGGGCATTTGTGATAAGGTTAATGAACTGGGGTAATACCCTTGGTCCATGTAAGCTTTCCTGTGCTGGTGTTAGTGTTCTTTTTGAAGTGTGCTCAGCTGGACTATTGTTTTAAATCAGCCTGTACAAATACCTTTGCCAGTTCTGGGCAGGGGCAGTTAACATTGTCTGCTCTACCCACTAAGAGACAGCAAATTCTCTGTGAAAAGAGAAGCAGCTCAGAGCAGCTAAGATCTAGAGCATGGCTCTGAATCCTGTACTCACTACTCACTGCAGAGGGAACCCAGCCTTAGCTGCCTCTAGATGTAGACATTTGTATTGAGTATCAGAAGTCAGGTAGGGTGTAAACTATGCCAAAAAAAAGGTCAGTTTTGGCATCTTTGCCAACCTCCCTTTCTATGTAGTTGTGTCTCTTTAGCTGCTGTGGTGGGTGTTCATCCCCTGGCTTAGGTGAGTATTGGGATGCTGTGGAGATGCAGTTGTGCTTTTGTGTGAAATTCAGACCTTTCTGGTCCCTCAGTGACTGCACACACTGGGCAAGGAACTCCACTTTGCTAGAAAAAATACATGGTTTGATGATACAGCCCAGTGGAGCCTTGGATCCAGCTGCCTTCCAAGGAAAAGAGGGCAGAGGAAAGCTTGTCAGCCTGGGCTGAGCTAAGCACCTTTCTCTGACCTTGCGTGTTTGTGGAGCCAGGAGTGCAAATTTACAACATCAGGGCAGTAAGAGACTGACAGAATGGGATGGAAAATGCTGTTAAAATGGTTGTCAGGGTTGTGAGCCAAGGTCAGGCTGTGCCAAAGAACAGGTCAGGCTTTGGGATTGTGCCAGACACAGCAGTTAGGATAGTTCTGGAAGAAGACCTGGGATGAGCCTTTCTTTCTGCAGGAGGTATGGAGTGTTGCAGTGCTTGTGCTGGGCAGAGGAAGGAGGGGAACCAGTGGCAGATCCTTGAGTGGTAATGCTTTTTTCCATGTTCACAAAGGATGGGCCTTGCTCATCCTGTCTAGCTCTGACATCCCTTCCCTGGGCAGTTCTGGGAGCAGTGTTAGAACAGGCTGTACTCGGTAAGGTATGTTGGACTGGCAGTAGTCTGTAGTTGGGACTTTGCTTTTTTCCTTTTTTTTTTCTCTTAGTAAAGTCAGTTTATACCATTCATCTTTGTAATGTGTACTTCAGTACCCTCACTGCATCTGTGCATCATTGCTCTGCAGACGGCACACGGCTTTAAAGTGTCCCCAAATAAAGTCATACTGCTACATTCAGGGAATAGGGAAAAAACCAATAGTTCCAGGCAAAGAAAGCATCATTATCTGAGCAGAATACTAGCTCCAGGTTCTTCCAGCTTTAAACTTTAGAAGATCTTTATGTCCTTTGTCCTTTTTTTGCCCAGATTAAGAATGTGTTCAAAAGACATTCAATCCATCTTACAAGCATTAGTAGCACCACAGCTCAGACTTTCCCATACAGAAAGTGGTGCAAAGCTCCCTCTCGTGATTATTAGCCGGACAGGCTTGCACCTGGAGTTGTGGGAGTGATGGCTGCTGCTTCTGCCAGCAGTTTGAATTCTCACAAGGTCTCTCAGGTGTACTATTTGTGCCTGGGTATACAATGGCTACAGCTTAGTGACCCAGGGAGGAGCTGGCAGCTGTGCACTGAGATCACTCAGCTACCTGCAGTGAGCTGGCTTATTTAAAAGTAGCAGAGTCCTTAAAATGTTCTGGCTCAAAGCACGTGGCTAAAGGCATCATTTTAGTCCAGTATTACTGTCCTTAAATTGTACCTACTCTGGAGTGACAGCTGGGGCTGCTGAGGCTACTGAAGTGTTCCCTAGACCTCCTCAGTGGGCTGGATGGTGTTTCCTAGCCCTCAGTTGCCTGTCCTGACAAAATCTGTGGCACTGCTGCTGGGTGTAGCTGCAGGGCAGCTGTATTTTGTGCTAGAAACGAATGTCTCTAGGATACCTGCTATTCTGTCTCCTAACTGCCTGAGCAGGTCCCATGGACACTGGGAAGCCTTGTGGCAGGATCCTTGACTTGGCCTGTGAGTGTGTGGTTGGGCCTTTATCATTTGAAAGCCATCCTCTCCCCAGGATGGTTTTTCACCAGTGGATGTTACAGGCAGTGTTGTATGCTCATACAGGACAGTGGGGGACTCCACACCTCTGTCAGGATGGGGTGTGGATGCCTTGCTGTTCTGCTCCTTTTGGGGTTGGCTGACTTCATACCAGCACAGGCCTTGAGTACCTTTGTGTCTCTATTTTACATGGATTAGAACAAGCTGAAATGAGTGTAGAGACTGGTGCTATGAAGATTGAGGTTTTTCATTTGTATTTCTAGTGCAAGTAGATACTGGGGTGCATCTGACTTTTTCTACCTGATTTGTTTCCATTCAGGGCTCACTCCTTGCTCAGAGAGGGGTTATGCACAGGAAGATAATTGTGTTGTGTATTTTTAATCATCTAGTAAACTAAGAGTTCTTTCCTTTCCCCTCTTGTAAATCTTTTGGAGGAATGGTAATGGGGTGTTCTCTCCAGGGTGGGTAATACCTGCCAAACCCATTAAGTGACTGAATTTGTAGTTTCCAAGTCAGGCTAAGTGCTACTGACAGTCCTAATTCTAGTTTTCTCTTTAAAGGGGGAGACATCGGTTCATGGGACTGCTGCAAGCCCCAAAGAGGGTCATGAGGAGGGGTCAGAGAATGACCATGGAGTGCCTTCGTCCAAAAAGATACAGGGGGAGCGTGGAGGAGGAGCAGCTCTCAAGGAGAATGTCTGTCAGGTAGTGTTCCTGAAGAAATCTCTTTGAAACTATCCCACTGTAAAGTATTTTTGTGTAAGTTCTGGGACACATTGGTGCCCCAAATAAGCCCAGGTAGCCTGCAAGTGCTTATTGTACAATTAATCAGCTTTTTGTGTTCTTGTAATGCTTGTATCAAGCATTTCTCCTGCACTAGCATTTCTTCCTCTTAAAGTTCACAGAGGTTAGGGAGAAGTGACCAGCATAAGATACATTTTACCAAATGTAGGGTATCAGGGAGTTGACTGGTAAATAACAGTAGTTATACACAAACTACCTGAATTAACTGACTCAAGGAAAATGTAGCATTTTTCCCCGGGGGGGTCTCTGCCGGCTGTTCCGGCTGGCTCGGGGGTTGCTGCTGTGTGGGATGCTGCTGGGAGGAAAATTGCTCAAGCTGATACTGTGTTTCTTTCCCACAGATCTGTGAGAAGCCAGGGGAGTTGTTGCTGTGTGAGGCGCAGTGCTGTGGTGCTTTCCACCTGCAGTGCCTTGGGCTCTCCGAGATGCCAAAGGGCAAATTCATCTGCAATGAGTGTTCCACAGGTAGGGCAGCTTCTGTGGGCTTACCTGGTGCTGCCTTGACTGGAGTGATGTGCCTGCTGCAGGGCTGCTGAGTAGCTCTCGGTCCTCAGATTATTGGTTTGATATCTGATAATGACTTTCTAATTAGAATCACACGGTGATTTGGGTTAGAAGGGACCTTAAAGATCATCAAATTCCACCCCCCTGCCACGGGCAGGAGCGCCTCCCACTAGACCAGGTTGATCCAAGCCCTGTCCAACCTGGGCTTGAACACATCCAGATATGAGGAATCCACAGTTTCTCTGGGCAACCTGTGCTAGGGCTTCACCACCCTAATTTTTCCTAATGTTTAATCTAAACCTACTCTTTGTTGATTTGAAGCCACTAATAATGACTTCAAATATTTACCAGCCTTACTGTTGATTCAGACTTGATGTACAAAGAAGTGAATGTCCATGATCTGCTGGGAAAGAGACGAATTCTTACCTGGGACTATGGAAAAGGGTCTAGTGGGGAGGAGAAGTCTTTTTCAGGCTGGAAAGGAGGAAATCTCAAAGTAGGGTTAATGATTTTTTTTATTTCCCTTTTTCCGTGGCCTGAAGTCCCAGCTATAATAATATTTATTTTGATGTGGAGTTCTACTGCAGCTTCAGGCCAAACCAGCCTAGTGCAGAGAGCTGTGCTCTGGGCTGGGTGCATCAGGCTGGGAGGTTGTTCTGTGCTATTAGGCAGCCTGGTGACAGCATCAGGCCCTCATTTAGCCCGTCTTTGTGACCAGTGTGTTGCTCTTTCTGCAGGGGTCCATACCTGCTTTGTGTGCAAGAGCTGTGGGGAGGATGTGAAGCGGTGCTTGCTGCCCCTCTGTGGGAAGTATTACCACGAAGCCTGCATACAGAAATACCCGCCCACAGTCATGCAGAACAAGGGCTTCCGCTGCTCCCTGCACATCTGCATGACCTGCCATGCTGCTAACCCAGCAAACATCTCTGCCTCTAAAGGTACCCGAGTCTTCCAGGGTGGTCTGGGGGGTGCAGTCACCTGGTTTTCCTTTGTTTCATGTCCACCAGGTTCACCAGTTCTTTGCACTGTTGCCTTTGTGTCCTTGCCACAGCACTGGCTGTGTTTGCTGAGGAGTAGCTGCTCCCAGGGGAGTGGAAGGGGTGGTGTCAGAGTGTGAGGCTCAGCAGCACTCCCCATGGTCAGCCATGGCAGCTGGAATGTTCTCAGGCTGTCCCAAGGCTCAGATTCCTGCACGCCCAGCCTTGCCTCAGGCCTCAGTGGGTTTTTGAGTAAATCTCTGGAGCTGTACAGACACGCTTGTGTTTCTCCCACCTGCTCCTCACTGTGCCAGTGCTGCAGATGGTGCCTTGCTTAGCAGCACGGGCTGTCAACACAGCAGCATCAAGAGCAGCACAGGGCAAACTATGATATTGTTCTACTAATCCATTTTTTTCTATGTAAACTCTCATCTTGTAGTGGAGACACCCTTGGGCTAAGCTTCCTAGGCAAACATTTGTTTGAGCTGTTTGCAGCAATACCTTGACCTTTATCTCACATGATCAAACTTAAAACTTTTGTGATTGCTGTGTATATTTGCTTCTAAGGCTGCCTTTCTTTAATCCTTGGTATCTTAAGATGGGTGACAATAAGACTGGCTCTATTTTTATCCTCAGAGTTTGTGTCAAAGTTGGCTTTTTTGCCCCCATTTATCAGTATTTGGTGTAGAAAACAACACCAAGGCCAAAAGCCCGCAGCCCACAGCCAGCCACTTCCCCACTGAACATTTGTTGACTGGCTGCTGCTTCTCAATGGTCACGTTTACCCCTCTTCTCCCACCTCTTCTTCCTGTTTATAGTCTGCTGTGAGGAACTGAAAACGGGCTCTCAAAAACCTCGCATAAACTAGGCCTGTAGGGAAGTCAGAATTGCCTGGAAGTTCTGGAATTTCAGGGTAAAATCTGATAAACAAGAGGCAAGTGCTTGTGTTTTCAGAAGCTACATGGATTGATTTCATTATGTGCAGCTAAGCACTTGGAACACCCCGTCTGTAATTACTGTCGGAGCTGATTTAGTAATTATTTGTGTATGATAGGAAGCAGTCCCAGTCTGTGAACTCTTGAACTGTTTCTGCACAGCATGCAGGAGATTTTTCACTTCTAAATAATGCAATTTAATCTATGGTATAGGTATTACAGATTTTATAATTTTATATATATTTAGTTATATTAAATAACTTAATAGAAATCAAGTGAGTATATCATGGGTGGCCTATAAAAATTAAAGGTCAGCTTCCTTCTCCGGAGCTCATTTTGAGCTTAGGTATGAGTAGTTTTAGCAGGAAGGAGCGGTGATCCTGCAGAGGCTGACTGTGTGGCTGTTGGTGCCAGGTCGCCTGATGCGCTGCGTGCGGTGCCCGGTCGCGTATCACTCCAACGACTTCTGCCTGGCCGCCGGCTCCGTGGTCCTGGCCTCCAACAGCATCATCTGCCCCAACCACTTCACCGCGCGCCGGGGCTGCCGCAACCACGAGCACGTCAACGTCAGCTGGTGCTTTGTCTGCTCGGAAGGTGAGGTCCCCTGGCCCCCGGGGAATTCTGCCCCTGCCCAGAATTCATTACAGAGGGCAGAAGCTTTTCCCATTCCCAGTGGGAACTGCAGAGAACAGACTGCCTCCCTAGCTTTCCACATTTAAGTCCAGCTTCAGGCTGGGACCTTTTTTGAATTCCTAGAAGGGTCCTTTTTATACCTTTGAAAAGGGCTTGCAGGAGACCATCGTTCCCTTTTTCCAGGTCTGAAAATGGGGAGTGCAGAGCTTCTGCACAGTCACTGATAAATTTCTCCTCTTTCTCTTTGCAGGGGGCAGCCTTTTATGCTGCGAGTCGTGCCCGGCTGCGTTTCACCGTGAGTGTCTAAACATTGAGATGCCAGAGGGAAGCTGGTATTGTAATGATTGCAAGGCAGGCAAAAAGCCACACTACAAAGAAGTAGTCTGGGTGAAAGTTGGGCGCTACAGGTAGGTGAAGATAGAACAGACTTGTCCCCATTCCTTCTTCATGCAGTGCTCATGGTGATGGAGGTGAGGAGCTGCTCCTCTCTGCAGGGTTCATTGCAGCATGCCTCTGCATTTTTTGCATGCACATTGCTCATAAAACATGAGCTTTCCTCCTCCAGTAGCCTCTTTTCTCCCCACCAGCCTTGCTGGTAAGCCCTCACACACTTTTTGCTATGTCTTCATGCAGTTGCATACTTTTGAGATGTCTGGAAGTGGGGAAGCCAGAGATTTCATCTGCCCCTTCTTGTGTTGCAGGTGGTGGCCAGCTGAGATTTGCCATCCTAGGACAATTCCTGTCAACATCCAGAAAATGAAACATGACATCGGTGAGTTCCCTGTGCTGTTCTTTGGCTCCAAGGACTACCTGTGGACCCACCAGGCTCGTGTGTTCCCTTACATGGAAGGTGATGTCAGCAGCAAAGACAAGATGGGGAAGGGCGTGGATGGCATATACAAAAAAGGTAACTTGTCTTCATCCAGGGAAGTACATGGTCTTACCTTCTTCCTTCCTCTTTGGAAAAGTGTCATTCATGTAGCACTTCTTATAACTGAAGTGAAATTAAAGGTCTAGAATGAGCTGCTGCTTATGTATCATCATCAGCATGTATTATTATCATCAGCATGCTCAGAGTGTTTGTTTGACTCCCAGAGAGGGAGAAGGGTGTGCAGATCTCAAATCCTTGTCCAGCTCTGACATAACATCTCAAAATTCAAGTGAGGTGCTGCTGTGTTAGCTTCCCTCTGTGCAATACAGTCATTATCTTGATATAAAATTGTACTTGAGAGTTGTGGATGTAGCTGCTGGCATCTCTGCCCAAGAGGGCAGGCAAAGATAGCCAACAGATGGGATGCTTCATCACCCATGAGCAGGCCCTTGACTGTAATTTCTGCACTTCCCTGCTGCATTGGCCTTTTCCTCACCTTCCTCTGTTGAACCTTGTGAACACTGGGTGGACAGTGGCTGCCCAGATCTGTGTGAGCAGAGGGAGTTCCTCATAACAGAGCCTGTTCTCTCACTTAGCTCTTCAGGAAGCTGCTGTGAGATTTGAAGAGTTGAAAGCACAGAAAGAACTGAGACAACTTCAGGAAGACAAAAAGAATGACAAGAAACCTCCTCCCTACAAACACATCAAGGTGAGGGGAGGTGGTGGGGGGCAGGTGCGGAAGAGAAGTCTTGAGCTCTGGTGCAGGTGATTTACAGGTATACAGAAACATTTCTGATGTTTGGGTGTCTGGCTGTTCTTGAAGGTTCCTTTGATCCTCTCTCCATCCTCAGCAAGCTGGGCTGCAGTAACAGGTGCTCTAGTTTGCTGGAACAAATCTGGTCATGTCTGTGCTGTCTGTGTCAATTGTGTGGTCCGAAGGAAGTGTCTCTGTACCTTGAGAACTCAGGGGAGAGGGCTGGTAGTGCTCAGTATGGGTCAAATGCTCCATGCTGCTGATGGCAGGGGGGACAAACCACGACAGGAGGTGGTCGGGGTGCAGTGCAGCAAGGCTGTGTGGAGGGTGTGGTAACCCACAGTATGCTCTATCATCTGCTATTGTTTTATATCTCTTTCTGTATCAGTTGGTGGCTGAACAGAAATACTCAAGCACGTGTACAGGCTGCAATATCAGCCCTTTTCCTCAGTTTTGGGGAGCTATTCAAAGGGCCATTAAGGGCTGTTTAATAGTATCGTTATTATTGAGTTAGAATTGGAGCATCTATAGCTACAGGATGGAGGTGACTTGAGAGGAGAGCTGAGGCCAAGCATGTGCCTGTATCTGAGAAGTGGATCCCAGCTGACCAGAAACCCATTGACTCAGGGACTATGTTCTTCTTTTGCTGCTTCTGTCTGCTCCCTCCCTTTTTATGTGGCAAAATATGAAAGCTTAACTGATTTCTGGCACTTTTTGTATCTAGCTAGGATTTTTAGGTGGACAGGTAGATCCTGCATGAGTTACTGTGTGGTGTAAAGAGCACAACTGAATGGTGTGGCAGCAGTATGGGCCTGGCAGCTTCAGTGGAGGAAGTAGTTTCTCATTATAGCTATTTTTAGGCCTCTCTGGCCACAACATGAAGGAACTTTGGAAGCAGTTTAGAGCCTTTGAAATACCCTTTTATATAAATAATGACGGTTGTGGTCATTAGTCATGGCAGCTCTTCTGAGGTCTGGGTGCAAGCTGTTTGTCTCTCTGAAAGCAAAGCAGTTTGCAGGAGCAGATGGTGAACTGGACAGGGCTTCGGGATGGAATGGCTGAAGCTGTTTGTGTCCACTCCTTCTAAGGAGATCAGCACCTCGAGTCCATCCCAAGGAACGCCCACATGAGGCTGCTGCAAAACGTACTTGGGATCCTTCATCACATCAGGCTTGTGATGAGTCCAGACATTGCCCTGTTTTGGTTTTTTCCCAGCAGTGCCTCAGAGAATGGGCAGGTGTGTGCTGGGCATATGTGGTGTACAGTGCAGTGCTAGAGCAGTACCAGTAGTGGATGGACCCAGTCCTGTGAGTCTTGCCACTCTTAATGAGTCTGGATAAGAAACGAGAAGCAGCAGAGGAGAACCAGAGTGACAAGGAAGGCTGGAGGTGGGGCACAGTTCTAGGAGGAAGGTGGGAGAGATTGTGTTGAAGTGATTAATGAGGGGTTTCTGCAGGATTTGTGTTTAAACAAAGGGGGATCAGGACTGGGCCAGCCTTAGACAGGCTGTCAGTGTAGAAACTCTGTGGGTGGGACTAGGTAACTTATACGGGGGCTGGAATAGTTTTGCTAAAATCCCTTCCTTTCATGTTCTGGGAGAGGAAAGTGAGACAATGGTTCACTCAGGGAAAGAGCAACAAGGAGCTTTTCTTCAGTGTCTCTCTCCAAAGTCCTGACTCTCTGTTGCCTGCTTTTCAGCATTTGCTGCCTTTAACCAAACCCCAAGGACCCAGCTCATGCCACAGACACGCCAGTCGCTTCTCCACCTGGTGCTGCACTCTGCTTCCTCCTGGAGCGGTTTTTAGAGAGCTCCTTGGCTTAACTCTAAGCTCCTTGGGCCTTCCAACCCCAGCCTTGTCTGGTTTGGCTTCCATTTACATCCGCAGGACAGTTGGGTAGGGAGGTAACTGCATGGTAGGCCTTCTGTCACAGGTGTGACAGCTGAGAGCACAAACCAGCTCGAAGGTGACATTCAAAAAGCAGGGCAGTAAGGGAAAGCTGAGGAAAAGCACCTGACACTCGGACTGGAAAAGGTGCAGTTTGATGCAGAAAGTGGTTTGGTGCTGATCACAGGGATGCTGTGTGCCCAGCAAGAGCACTGGGCTGGCCACCTGAGCTAGATGTGGGCTCAGTGATGATGGGAGGGGGACACCTGCAGCCTCTCACCTTTCCAGGTCACAGAATACACACTGCACCAGGTGATGCTAGCGGGGAACCTGCATCCTCCCGAGCTCTTTCCTCCAACCTTCTGCCTCTCAAAATAACATTTCCCGAAGTACAGCTGTGCCTGTACTTGTGTCCTTCTGCCCCTCGCTGTCACTCAGTCACTGCAGCTCGTAGGCAAGGGTGGAGTACAGAAGTGCCTGTCAGGGTAACCTGTAGCTCCCAAGAGCTCATGTCCCTCGTGTGCATTGAAGGTGAACCGGCCGGTGGGGAAGGTGCAGATCTTCACTGCAGACCTGTCGGAGATCCCGCGCTGCAACTGCAAACCCACGGACGAGAACCCCTGCGGCCTGGACTCGGAGTGCATCAACCGCATGCTGCTCTACGAGTGCCACCCCCTGGTGTGCCCTGCTGGGGAGCGCTGCCAGAACCAGTGCTTCTCCAAGCGCCAGTACCCTGAGGTGCAGATCTTCCGCACGCTGGCACGGGGCTGGGGTCTGCAGGCCAAAACAGACATCAGGAAGGTACCTGTGCTCTTTCTGTGTTGTTTTCTCTTGTTGTTTCTCTCTTGATCACTCTTGGTTTGAAAAAGGCTTCTTGCTGTAGAATGCCATTTAGAAAAAAAATTTAATTTTCTCTTTCCTGTCTTGACAAGAGTATTTTGGCTCAGCTGACTGAGAAAATGATTTGCATGTCCCACAGGGTAGGAAAGGTGATTGCTTGGTCAGTCTGCTTGTAAGAACAATGGGACGGTGCTCAGGATTTCCAGATGGGGAACAGTGATTATTCCTCCCCCCTCTTCTTGACTAACCAGGCTTATCCAGCATGAGAATCTTGTGTCAGAAACAGAAACCGGGGCTTGGATCTTAAAAAAGGGCAGTCTCTTGGACGTGGCTGTTATTACTGCTGAAACTGATTATCTCCACCTAAAACACTTCTATGTGTATTTTAAATGCAAAGGATAGCAGTTCTTTGGACACACATCTGTGCTGAACAAAGAAGGAATGTTAAATCCAAAAGAACCCCAAAGCTAATAAAGGCTAAAGTGAAACAGAGGACTGTTAGCATTGTAAGAGAAAAATGTCTGAAAAGGGAGTAGTGATGACATGATAAGAGGGAGGCCTTGATAGAAGAGGCAAAATGTGAGTCTGTCCTGTTGAAAACTTTGCTGCCTGCTGTGCCATAAGTTAAAGGATATTTCTGCCATTCCATGTGCTTGTTTCACTTTCAGCAGACAGTGTGGAAACAGAAACACTCAGTTATTTGGTGGGGAGACCTGTTAGCCCCACTGGAGCACAGCTGGGGTTCTCTTTAATGGCTGGAGTGCAGTCTCTGCAGTACATCACTGCAAGAGAACTCCTGAACTCACTGCAGGAGCAGGTGCTCCAGGTGCATCCTGCTGCTCCGTGTGCTTGGTCCCCAAAGGGATATTGTTTTCATCTGGAATGCAATTAGGGCAGTGCTTTGAGCTTTGCAGCAAAGTGCTGTTCTTGTGGTTAACTTCTGTGCTGTCCCTGGATGCTAATTCTTTCTTTGGCACAAAGAATAACCTGATGATCACAGCTCTTTATTTAATTTATTTTGAGTTATTTGAGCATGTGAAACGGATGTATGGTTCAGAGCTCTCGGTGAAGATTATAGGCCAAACTGGCTTCAGAGCACAGGGAGAGATTTTTAGGAAGGAAACAGGAGCTAAGTTCTAGCACCAAGGTGGATGTCCCTCCATCCTTTAGATAATTTGTCTTGTCTTATCAGCTTGTTGTTTTGTGTCTGGCAGGGTGAATTTGTTAATGAGTATGTTGGGGAGCTAATTGATGAAGAGGAGTGCCGAGCCCGAATCCGCTATGCTCAGGAGCACGACATTACCAATTTCTACATGTTGACACTGGATAAGGTATGTGCAAGGAATGTCCTGCCAGCATCCTGGACAGAAGTAAAAAGATGGGAAGGAAGACAAGGCACTCCATTTAGCAAAAAGGTGCTAAGCATTGCTGATGATCTGGTCTGCATTTCCTCTGAAATGACTAAATGAATTAGTGTGTAATAGAGGAGCTTCAGGTTGGATTCAGGGTTAGGAGGAAAGCCTGAACAGGGGAGGAAGCTGTAGAGTGTGGGACATGATAACAGTGACTGATTTGTCTTTCCCCTCATCCTGCTGCAAGTTCACACTGACCATATCTTGTGGCTCATGGGGCAGACCCAAGTGTTAATATCTCCTCATTGCTACAAAAGCAAATCTCAGTTGCAGCTTGCCTCTCCAGCCCCATAACAAGCTGTGCACCAGTGTACCTCAGCTTACACACTCTTCCTGTTTTCCTTCTATACACTGGCATATGAGAAATAGGAACTGCTATTTTGCTTTTAAGCAGAAGTTGGGGCCTGGAACCACAAGCACTGCCTTGGAAGTGTGCTGGGGTGTTTATCTGCTGTTTATCCAGTACTGATGCCACAGGGAGCCTTTGTTTCCCAGAAAGCAACAGTGGCACTGTCCTGGCTGTTTGGGAGCCCAGTGTCTTTGAGGAGAAGGATGACGTGCAGGAGGCTGTGTTGCCGTGTGATCTGCCAGACTGGCCAGAGGCATCAGAGCTGGTTGATTACAGTTGATGACAGCTGATTAAAATGTGGTTTTCTGGGGTTTTTTTTTTTTTTTTGGTAATTCCAGGATCGAATCATTGATGCTGGGCCAAAGGGCAACTATGCTCGGTTCATGAACCACTGCTGCCAGCCCAACTGTGAGACTCAGAAATGGTGTGTGAATGGTGACACTCGGGTCGGGCTCTTCGCACTTGTAAATATCAAAGCTGGTAAGGAGCACACTGTCAATGCCTGCAGTAGCCCCGGGGATTCAGTAAGGAAAAGGGAGGGTTTGTAGCTCTCTGGAAGGAGATTTAATTTTTATTTCATAGGGGTGTTCATGAGGCTTAACAGCAGCACTAACATAGTGAAACACACACATGGTATCAGTGGAGGTTGATACAGGCCCCTGCTACAGGATCCATGCCCTTTTTAGCTGTAAAATGTGGTAGGGGTGAGGGGTTGTACTGAATTTTCAATCTACACTTAATCTATGAGGAGATTAATAGTTTGCTTTCCTTGTGTAGTGGTGGCAGTCATTTGTGACATTGTATTTAAAAAGTGCTTTTATTTTAGTAGTAAAACATTCTACTCTGTAATTTATTAACATCTTGCTTGGTTTTGATCTGCTTTTGTGCCAGGGACTGAGCTGACTTTCAACTACAATCTGGAGTGTTTGGGAAATGGAAAGACCGTTTGTAAATGTGGTGCCCCAAACTGCAGTGGCTTCCTAGGAGTAAGGCCGAAGGTATGATGCACCCTTTAAGCTTTTGTTCTTCCAAACTGCCTCTTTGCATAGATGTGTATCAGTCATTGGTTGCAGAGGTTTCTGGTTGGAGATCATTTAAGTGTGGCCATGGGAACAGTGCTTGAAATGAGTTAAATATTCGAGTTTTCATTCTGAGTCTTCAGTTATCAGAGTTGCTATAAATAATGGCAGGAAGCTTTATTTTACACTGAAAGAATAAAAGAAAGAGGGTGGGGTTTTTAAATTTTTTTTTTTTTAAATTCTACTTCTTATCATGACATTTTCCATAGCACTAGAGGAGCAAAGGGCAAGCATGGGAAAGGCTTCATTAGAAAACCAAGAAAACACAACTCAGCCCATTTCCCAAAGTAAAGACTCCCAAAGTAAATTGTGAGCATGCATGGAAGGCCAGCAAACTCACATTCCTTCACACTGAAGTTGCTTTAGAGCCACCATCTATTCTGCAGTGAAGTTCTTAGTTTTATTCTGGTTTTAATGAAATGGCCGATTTTTACACATCAGACAGACATAAGAAATCTGCCATATCTGTAGTTGAAAAACCACCAGCTTTTAGAACTCACTGACTTTTTGAGGGCTTCGATTTGTAACTGTAATGTTGCAGTAACAGGAATTGATTTCAATTACCTCCTTGTGTGAGCTGGTTCTCACTGGGAAAAGGAAATAACAGGAGCAGTTGGCCGAGTTCCCAGCTGTCACCCGCTAAATCTATGTCTCAGCTGTTGGTTTGTTACAAGTGCTTCACCAAATCAGTCTGTAATCCCTCTGCTCTGGCATGTGGATCCTGCCGTGCCCACAGTTAGGGGTTAAAAACCTCCAGCAGCACAGTTGTTGAGCCCCATCAATATATAGGGAAGGTTTTATGAATTCTCCAGAGATTAGTTCTTCAGAAAAATTAACTTACAAAAATAAAAAATTGATGTCTTGAGAAGCTGACAGATGAGGGGAGTGGCACATCTGATGTATTTAGTTCTTTTCTGGGATGCAATTTAAAGTTCAATTGATTTTGTGCTGCCTTTGCGTTATACATGGTTTGACTGTCATTTTTGCCTTGAAATTGCAGGTTGCACGATGGAAATGAGAGAGAGGTGCCCTTTAGTTGGCATTCATGTTCCATTGTGATATCTGAGGCGACTCATTCCATCTTGATGAGATAGGCTAAGAAACAGTATCGAGAAAACAATACCTTGGGGTGGTTTTTTTAAAAAATTCTTCTCACAATAGATGCATTTTTAAGCTTGCTGAAGATACAGCAAGACAAAACTGATTATACTCAAGTTCACTCTTAAAAGTGCCTTCTAACTGGGAGTGTGGAGGAGTGTTTGGGAGTCTATGGTACTGCAGGGAGCAAGTGGGAATCGCCTAGTCCAGCTGTTAGTCCTCTCTTAGACATTCAAATTGGCTGGGAAGAGATTTTCTTGTTCTCTTTGTAATTAGAAGGCCGAGGAACTGAAAATCGGTGGCATAGTTTAGGTGGAGGCATTTCAGTGCCTGCATTTTCAGTGATAAGAAAGGCCTGGCTTGTCCCCATTGTCAGGGGGAATAATGGTATGAAAGCAGAAACATCCACTTGTGAAGGGGAAGGAAACAATCAAGAGATGTAACTCCTTGGTGACAGGAAAACTGGATACTCAGCTGCAGAGTTCTGAAATTGCAGGTCTGGAGACCAAGGTTTTTAAATGTTTTGGTGATGAAAATATTATGCACGATTTTTTTGCAGAATAAAGGATGTAAAAATTTCTTCATAGGGATTGTCTCAGCGCACAGAGATATCCTGCATGGAGAACACATATTTGAACACAAAGAGATGTAGAAAAATGGCACAGAATTTAGCTCATGTCTCCTTAGATAAACTGAACTGATGGTGCTTTGATAAGGTCAGGACTGGGGGCAAGAAGCATCATCTTTGTGGAGCTGAGTGTTCCACACAATGGGAGGCTCAGCCTGGCTTGGAGGGGAAGTTGGAAGAGCAGGGTTGGAGGAAGCCTTAGGCCAGAGAAGAGAGCACTTGAACCATTTAGTTGCCTCTCCTGGATCCAGTTGTAGTTACTTCACTACACAGATAATTTAATGCTGATGATGCAGAGTTCAATTGTCATTGCCATGGGACAGTGGGAGGATGGGACAGTTGCAAAGGAATAACTGAGTATAGGGGAATGGAGATTGGATATTGCACAGTACACACCTGCAGAGGTTAACAGCAGAAACAAATCCACCATGAGAAGGTCATGGCTGGGCAGTTGTGGTGGAGGAGCCACTGTGCAGCTCAGCTGCCACAGGACTGAGCTGTGGTGTGACACAGCTGTGGAGAAGGCAAATGGGGGCAGTGCTTTGGGGGAATTTCCTGCTTTTTGGCTAAGTGTTGATGTCTTTGTATGAGCTGTTATCTGAGGTAGCATGTGTAATTTTGTAACTTTGATTTGGGATAAATATAACTCAATAAGGGCAGAGAAAAGTCACTGGGAAGACTTAACTGTGCAGACTCTGAAAGTTTCAGTTTGCAAGCAGGAGAGTGTGTCCCAGAGGTTTCTTCAGGGAGATAGAAAAGCTTCAAATGTTGAATGTGATGATCTTGGAAGTCTTTTCCAACCATAAAGATTTTGTGATTCTGGTACAAAGAGCAGCACTGACACAAGAACAAATAGGTCTAAACTGATGACAGATAAATTCATACTGGAAATAGAGAGGGAAGCGATGAATGTGAAAAAGTGCAGGAAGGCCCTGAATAGACTCCTTATGAGTCATGTGTGCCAGGAGACCTGACTACTTTGACCTGAAGAGTCTGGGAGAGGTGGCACGAGCTCAGTGACACCAGGCAGCCCCAGCTCCTCATTCTGCTGTTGCTAGTCATATAAATCCCATGTCCAGTCAAGCTTTGCTGCATGACTTCCAGGCTCTTTCAAAATAACTGGAAGCCATTTGCTGTAGTAACTTGGCTGCCAAATACCGAGCAGCATTAGAGATGCTGCACAGGTCTCAGGTATAGCTGGGATTTGTGTCAGCAGGGTTTGCAGCAGCAAGGGAGCAGGTGGATGGGGCAGAGCCCTGTGTTAACCAACATCTTTTCACCCCCAGAGCCAGCCCAGCCTCAGCGAGGAGAAGTCCAAGAAGCTCAAGAGGCGGCCGCAGATGAAGCGCAGGTCGCAGGCGGAGGTGATGAAGGAGCGGGAGGACGAGTGTTTCAGCTGTGGGGATGGAGGGCAGCTGGTCTCTTGTAAGAAGTCAGGCTGCCCCAAGGTGTACCATGCTGACTGCCTCAACCTGACCAAGAGACCTGCAGGTCAGTGCTCTGCACAGCTGGGCTCTGCTTGGCTCACAGTGTTGGCTCTGGGTGTTCTGGGTGCTGCTCGTGACCTTGCACTCTGTTCACAGCTTCTTAACATTTAGAGAAGTCTTTCTCACTTGAACAGATCTTGTTGCCCAACCAACCCAGCCCTGGTTTGCACCCCACTGTGACTGCAGAAAGCTGAACTAGTTGCTGAAGGGGGAGCTGGTCCTTGCCTAAGAGATGGTGCTTGTGAACTGACCCCATTCCTGGGGCCTGGCAGAGCATAATCCCAACAATAGCTGAGGTATTGGTCATCACACTGGCCATTTTCCCAAAGTTAAAGACAGCTGTGAGATCAATGGTGAGGAGAAGCACTGCTGTAAAATAGGAGTTAGTGAATAACCTCTTAAATGTCTGAATAGCCATTAGCTCATACATAAGAGAACAGTACCAAAGCATATTTTAGCTTGTGGTGAAATGAGGGCAAAAATTTGGAATAAAAAATACTCAAAAAGTGCAGTCCAGCTTCCAGCCTGTTCCCCTGTTTTCTATTTGCAAAGTCTCTCCTAACAGCCTGACTTAAAAACAGAAAGAATTGCTAGCTCTCTGATACATTTTTTTATATAGTGGAAGATTGTTGTCTCAATCCTTTTCTGGCTTGTACAAACATAGCCTCAAGTTTTTATTCTTGATCTACTCTGGACTGTGTCCCACTTGCCTACACATTTTTTTTAAAACTGGAATCAAGTATTTTAACAGCATTGCAGCCGAGGCCTTGCTTACTCCAACAGAAGAGAATAATTATATTTTGTTTTTTACAAAAAATTTCTTTGGAAATTATGTTTTACTTGTTTTGCAAAAATAACTTCTATTGATGGAATGTTGAGGGTTTGCTTTACCCTTCTTGAGTTTTCATTCTTGATTATTTTCTCATATTTATTTCTTCCTTTTGCAATCCTGTTTTGCACCTGTCTTTATTTAATTACACCTTGTTGGTGCAAGAGCATTTGTCCAGTTTATATTCTGAGCCTGTCCAACTGGATTTTTGCAGTCCCTTACAGGCTCGATGTTATCTACCTGTATCTGTAAGAGTATTTGCTGTTCTGCTTTCAGAAATTTAAATTATTGTACAGATTAAAATACATTCCTGAAGGGTGTAATTTGAAATGCCTCCTCAGTTTGCCACAAGACCATTAATAACTATTTTTAGAGAATGATTTTCAGTCAGTTGTAGCAATTTTACTCTTGTTACACATAGGCAGTGATTTTCATAGCCTGCTCCTCAGAGTATCATTCAGGACATGAAAGGTTCAGCACTTTCTACTTCAAATGTTTCCTCTGCCATGGGCATTGCTGTCAAGTAATTGGAATTTCCTGCTTGTTTGCATGTTTGCTAATTGTGTGATCTTACTTCCAAGAGCTCTGGGCTGTCCCTGGAGAGGGTGCTTATTCATTAGACCTTTTTATCCTGTCAAAGACTATTAGAGTGTTTTGAAAGGATTTATCCTTTCTGCAACAGAGGAGCAGGTTTTGACTTTTTTTATTTTCCATCGGTACAAATGACCTCTATAAGAATGGTCCCAGGGTCTTTGCAGTGTTGTCTGGCCCTCTGGGATGCTGCTGGTGCAGGGGGAGCAGTGACAGCCTGTGCTGCAACACCATGAGCCAGGAACAGGAGAGACCATGGGAAGTGTTAAACATCCTCACTTGGAAAAAAAATGCTGAAAAATTGGAAAAGACACATAAGAGCAGCATGCATATTTTGAGACTGGAACAGAAGCCTTGGACTGGCTTCAAAGGAGGGGAAAAACTTACTACGTGTTGCCTTCAAGCCCAGGGGAAAAGCAGCATGAGGGAGGGGAATGGAGAGCTGCTGTTGCACAAGTCCAGGGAGCAATGCCCACAGCTGCTCAGTGCTGTGCTGCAGCAACCAGCCTCCCTGGAAAGGAGCTGGTAGCCACAGCCACAGGTCTCTGGGCTTGGTTCAGGCAGGCTGGGAAGTGCTCTAGCCTGGCTGGTGTCTGTGATTGCCCTCTGGCTCAGAGCTCTGTGTCAGGGCTGCTCTGCAAGGAGCTGCTCCCCACAGCAAGGCAGGGAGCAGGAGAGATGGGGGATGTGGGGTGCTGGGAGAGCACAGAGGCAGGAGGTATATTTGGAAAAACGTCTTTGCTCATCCTGTGGTCAGGAGCTCAGCATGTACCTGGTTATGTCCATGAACTGGAAGCATTTGGTAGAGCCAGACACAGCCTTGGCTGAGGGAGCAGGAGGCTGAGCCAGTGAGGTCATCTACAAGTGAGAAAAGCAGCAGTCTCTAAAGTGTAATGTTGTGTTTTGCCTGCTGGTGGTATTGGTACTGATGGTCAGTAGGTTGTGTGAAGATGGAGCTGCTGGGGGAGCAGCTTTGTTTTATCGTGGCCATACATGGCCAGAGGTTGAGGATGTGCCTTTGGGTTCAGAGTCAATAGAAACTTAGCCCTTGTGATCACTGATCTCTCACTTCTTCTTTCTAAAAAACAGGAAGGGAAGTTTTTGACCCAGAATTAAAAGATGAATCTGACATGTTAGCTTAAAAAGTCCTTTGGGTGTTGGGCACAGATAACTGCTGCTCTTTTCTATGAAAATCAGAGCTACGGAGATGTGCAAACTGGGGATGTCTGCTTCTCTCTAGACACCTCTGTTGATTAGTGCTGTGCAGGAGCCAAATGGGCTTTTGGTCTGAGCTGATGTGGCTTGTGTTTGTCATGATTATCATTGCCCTTGCTGCTTCTGAGAGTGCAGATTCATGTTAATTGCCTGTCGAGCTAAGGCAGAAACTGAAGAAGACATGTAGAATTCTATGTGGGTATTACAGGAGTTTTCTCACTTTGTTTGCAGCAGGCCTTTATCTCTTGCCCTTGTCCTACTCCTAAGGTGTGTCTTTTCTCCTGTGTCCGTGCTGCAGGAAAGTGGGAGTGCCCGTGGCATCAGTGTGACGTGTGTGGTAAGGAAGCAGCTTCATTCTGTGAGATGTGTCCCAGGTCCTTCTGCAAGCAGCACCGGGAAGGAATGCTCTTCATTTCCAAGCTGGATGGACGATTATGCTGCACAGAGCATGATCCCTGTGGGCCTCACCCTCTAGAGCCAGGAGAAATTCGTGAGTATGCACGTCCCATAGAAGGCCTGACTAACGGCGAGGACACCCAGCCACCAGAGCAGCTGCCTGCACAAACAGAGGCAGACACAGACCTGAGTGTTCAGCCCCTGGACAGCCTACCTCAGTCTGTGGCCCTCAGACTGCAGTCACCAGAAAAGCCCCCTGCTACCCTAGCGCTGAGGCTGCCTTCTTCAGACAAGCCCCCCACCACCCTTGCCCTGAGGTTGCAGCCATCAAACAAGCCCCCCACCACCCTGGCCCTCAGGCTACCTTCACCAGACAAACCACCTGCCACCCTGGCTCTGAGACTGCCACCGTCAAATAAACCCCCTGCCACCTTGTCTCTGAGGCTGAAGCCATCCAACAAACCCTCCACCACCCTCTCGCTGCGGCTTCAGCCTTCGGACAAGCCTCCCACCACCCTGTCCCTCCGCCTGCAGCCATCAGACAAGCCCCAGGCTGCCCTGTCCCTGAGGCTGCAGTCAGAGAAGCAGCCCATCATTGTAGCGCTGCGGCCTCAGCAGCACGACAAACCTCCCAGCAACGCGGTGCTCTGGCCGCTGGACGAGTCCTCCAGTGACGCCTCGCAGCCTCAGCTGCCGAGCAAATCTCCTCCAGGATCACCTCAGTCCCCGCTGGATGAGTCACTTGTTACTGCTGCTGACCTGCAGCTCCAGCTGGCAGATGAGACTCCTGATGCCCCCGAGGTTTTGGAGTTATCGGACAAGTCCCTCACTGACAGCAGGGCCCAGCAGCCCGAGCTGCTGGATGAGTTCCCCGTGAAATGCCTGCATCCTCCACTGTCTGACAGACTCCTGGCCACAGTGGGGATGCTGCAGTCCCAGCCAGAGGATGATGCTCCTGAGGCCGATCAGCTCCAGCTGCTGGACGACTCCTCTGCCCAGAGTCCGCAGCCACAGGCTGTGCAAGAGGCTTCCAGCTCTGTGGAGCCGCAGGTCCCAGCATTGGAGATGGCTTCCAGCCCTGAGGTGCTGTGGTCTGTTTCCGTTGAAAAAGTCTCAGACTCCCCAGTCTCACGGATCCTGCCCTCGGAGAAGGCTCCTGGATCAGCAGTACCACAGTCCCTGCCTCTAGAAAAGGCATCCTTCTCTGGGGCAGTGCAGGTCCCAGACACAGAGAAGTCTCCCAGCTCTGGGTCACCCCATCCCCTGCCTCCAGAGAAGGCTGCTGATTCGGGTATGCCTCAGATCCTGCCCACAGAGAAGGCTCCCAGCTCAGGGTTGCCATGGCCACTGTCTCCAGAGAAGGCCCCTGGCTCCCGGTCACCGCAGGTCCTGCCCACGGAGAAGGGTCTCAGCTCAGGGCCCCTTCGGATCCCACTCACACAGAAGTCTCTCTCCCCCGGAGTGCTGCGACCCCTTCCTCCAGAGAAGGCTGCTGACTCCGGGGCCCTGCGGGTTCTTCCTTTGGAAAAGGCTCTCAGCTCTGGGGTGTCTCGGCCTCAGCTCTTGGAGAGACCTCTCACTCTTACAGCCCCGTGGCCTCAGGCATCGGATAAGCTGGCTCCTGCTGTGGCTCCTCGGCCTCAAGCCTTGGACAAGCCTCTAGCTGCATCAGCTCCGAGGCTGTTGCTGTCGGAGAAGGCGCTGCGTCCCGTCGACCAGAATGCTCAGCTGAAGGAGAGAGGAGCCCCAGCCATGGAGCTGAGTCCCCAGCAGAAAGAGAGGACCATGTTAGCTGGGGAGCAAATCTCTTGGTCTGCTGGGAAGGTGGTGACACAGGTTGGACAAGTACCTTGGCCTACAGAGAAACTACAGACGCGTGAGCAAAGCCACTGGTCCACCACGAAAACCCTGACACCTGCGGAGCAGTCTTCCCGGACAGCAGAGAAACTACCAGAGCCAACGCTGCAGCCCAGCTGGGAAGTGGCCTCAGCCCCCTCGGAGCAGACCCCGTGGACATCAGAGAGATTGTGTGCATTCGAGCAGACCCCTCGGCCAGCCAGGGAAGCGCCGGTGCCCCCGGAGGAGATGCAGTGGCTTGTCACGAACGTTCAGACAATTGATCAGATTACTTGGCTGAGTGGAAAAGCACAGACTCCTCGGGGGCAGGACCCTTTGCCTGAACAAAACACAGCGCTAGCCCGTAACCAGGATTCTGTCTGTCGTGAGTTGGCTGACTCAGAGCCAAAGTGAGGTTGGTGAATATGGGAGACAGGTTTCAGTCGTTTAATGTTTAGGGAGGGGGAATCTTTGTTTTGTTTTTTTATTCACTTCCCTGAGCCCAGCCCCTAACCCATGCACATCCCATCCATATTCTCTTGTGACATGAGCAAGGACGTTCTCTTAAATCTGAGTCTGGCCCATCCAAAGGGAGAGAGCATCTGTGACCTTTTCCTCTTCCTTTTACAAATGGTAAAGCTGAAATAAAGAGTCCACTCTGGGTAAAAATCTCCAATTCCATTGAAATGGTCACATTACTGATCCAGCGTGTTCAGGCTCCAGGTTTGATTCGTAGGTGGGTTCCTAGGCACAGCCAGGGCCTTGCTCCTGTTACTGCATTTAAAGAAAATGGATCAGTCAGGCTGCCCTGGCACTGGAGATGTTTCAGGGATCGTGTGGCGAGCAGTCAGGTGTGTGTCCTTGCCAGACTCCAGAAGCAGGGAAGGGATTTTATGTCACCTGCCCAGGTCTCTGTCCCTGCAGGGCGTTGCTTTACGAGGTTTGTCCGTGTGTTTACTGGGACATGCTGTGTGTGTGTGGTTTGCTCAAGGGCAGGGATCATCTCCAGTGAGATGGGAGAGGAGCTCCTGCACTCACTCAGTGCAGTTTTCTCCAGCAATAGGCAGTATCCATTCAGGCTCCTTTTTTACAGAGCTGTGACTGGCCAGGCCCAAGAAGCAGGAAATCTGGAGGAAGTCAGGGAAAAGAGAGGTATTGGAAGAAGTCATCTGGGAGTTTTTTATTCTTGTGTCTTAATCCTTTAGCACAGGACACGCGGAGTGTTTTCCTGCACTTGACAACGTAGTGACCTATAAAGCAGCAATAGCAGAGCAGAGCAGAGTGGGTTGCTGGAGGTGCTGAGCACTGCCCTGCCAGGGTGACAGTGCTCCCTTTCAAATTTCCATCCAGTCTCTTCTAGACCTCTGTTGTCAGCGTGAGCCAGCGGACTGAGCAGTCCTTTCTCCCTTTGCCTCAGATGTGTTCAGAACGCGTTCCCATCACACCTGGTGTTGCCAGCAGCAAGCCAAGCCTGTCCCGCTCACTGCGCAGAGGCAAGGGTGCCGTAGCTGGATCGGGGACCCATCTCAACACCTTCCCCTTGTGTAGCTTCTGGCTTAACTCTTCTACAACCAAAGGAGACTTGAATTAACTGGACTGTGTTGGTGTGCATGAGTGTGTGCGCGTGTGCGTCCATCCAACTGAATTGTAGTTCTCACACTGGAACACGGTGGGCTCCAGCAGCTGCCTGGCTTTCTTTTTTTCTCTTCTCCCTTTTACAGTGAAGGCGATGTTTAGTACCTGGTGGTCATCGGGCTGGTGTCCAGACTAGGCCTGCTGAAAGCCGTTCATTCAAGCGTTGAGGCAGAAGTTGGTTTGGCTGTGGTGCTCGTGGGGCAGGCAGTAGAGTCCCAGGGACCTGCAGCATCTTGTGACCACCGGCACCCTCGCAGGCAGGAGGAGGACAGACCTCCTTTGGTGGCACTGCCTGGCCTGGATAGGGTTGGTGTCCTGCCGAGGAAACGCTGCTGACCAGCTTTTTCCCACTCTCACAACACATTACCTCTGTAATTACCTGAGCTCCACCAATCTGGGGCCGCAGCCTCGGATCTCCGTGCCGCCGCCAGACCCTCGTGCAGCTCCAGTGTGTGTATCCTTCTCCTCCTTCCAGGCAGATCCACAGGCCCCTCCCCAGGAAGGGAGAGTTCAGCCCCATGCTGACCTCCTTCCTCTGACATGGTCCTTGTTCCCACCTGGCTTGCAAGTGCCTGCTGCTCCCGGAGCAGGCAGTCATGAGCTTTGCAGTTTTCTGTGAAGGGAGGCAGACACCTGTACCAAGACAAATCCTGATCCATTCTCCTTTCCTGATGTGTGCACCCTGAGACAACGTCCTGCTGTAGAGGCCAGGTGTGCTGGGCACAAGGGGACATTACCTGTGCTATCTCTTCTCTAGTCCGAATCATTTCAGATCCTTTGTAGAATAGCTCACAACTTGGAAAAGCTTTATGGCTTATGGAAACTTAATTGTTTAATGTTGTTTTTTTTTTTCCGGGAAGACTGGCAGGTCAGTTCCTGCTTGCTGCTGAAACTAGGGAAATGCAAGCAGCTTGCATTTCTGCGTGACTCCTCCACAAAGGGAATCAGGACAACTCAGATCCATTGAGAGAGAACATTACCTTAAGGGCATTCATTAAGGTTTTTAAACAAAAATTTAAAAAAAAAAATTATGGCGTTCAGTATATTAAGTATTTATCATGTGTGAGAAGGAAAATAAATCTTGAATTTACATTTATAAACCTTCCCATGAGCTGGACTTAGTCATGTAGATTGTGTAAGTAGGGTTTCCTCAGTGCCAGCGCCCAGCTAGCTCCCACTGTAACCAGAGAGGTCTCTGCACTGCTCTGTCCACCTCCGCTTCGCATTGTCACGTGTTAACTAGTTACTTGTTTCATGAAAAAATAAACTGTGAATATTTTTGGTGCAGGCTTTTTTAAATCTGTAAAATGGAGAAGTTCTCAGTGAATTCTCACAAGAGCAGGTTTGAAAAAAATCACTTCTATAAATCGTGGGCTCACGTGGCAGGGTGAGGCTCACGGCAGCAGCCACCTTTCATGCCAGCAGGTGCTTACCCAAAAGCTTGTTTGGAGCAGTGAATGTGGATTAAACCTTTGCATGGCATTTTCCACAGCCTAATTTGTTGCACCTACTGTACCCTGTCTCTCTTCTTGTCTCCCTTTTCCACAAGGATCCAGGTTTCTGGCTTCTTATCTTGCAGCTGCTATTGGGAAGTTGAGTTCAGCTTAGCTCGGAGGCTGCTTGGCAAAACTGGTGTTGAGGAACTTCATTGAAGGAGGAAGCCAGGAAGCTGCTCTTCCCTGTTTGCTGTCGCTGGAACCTTGGGTGATGCTCTGTCAGATCAGGAGGGCTTTTCAGAGGGGGTAGTGGTGCTTTTGGGAGTCTCTGGGCTTTTCTGGGTCACATAGACAAGGCTTGACCAGCTGTAGAAAGAGGTCCCAGCGGCCCTGCCCTTGTCCAGCCTGCCCTCATCAGGGAGCATGAGCTGGGGAACAGCTTCAGGCAGCAAAACCCTTGTGAAGGAAATGTGGGCATCTTCTGTACTCAAGGTGACTCACTGTGGTGACAGCTGGCAGCACTGCCTTGGAGGAGGAGAGGGACATGTATGTGCTGAAGCAGTTGGGTTTATTTGCTGCCATTTGTTGCTGCCTTCAGAATTCAGCCAGTTTGAATCACGAGGGATTTTAAAAGTAGAGGGTGGAGGCAAAGTAACCCATACCCCTGGCAGACTCTGGGCTCGGACCTGTGCAACAGCTCCATGCCAAGGCTGTGATGCTCTCTGGTTGTGGTGGAGGGATCCAATCACCTGGTTACGTAGTCCTGGGTCAGCCCTAATTGCACCCCAGGAGGGTGAGAGGTGACTCTTGTGTTGATTCACTGGTGTGGAGCACTGTAGAAGCAGAATCAAGGGTGTAATTTTCTCTGTCCCTTCACTGGTGTCCCACGATGGCTCACGGGAATTTTCCAGACTCATTCCTGGTAGGAGTAGCTCACTCTTCCCATTTCTGAAGGGGATGCAGGCTCTGCTCCTGTGTGAACAGTTTGCAGGTCAAAATCCCTGCTTCCAGGATAACTGCTGCCCCTGCTCAGAGCTGTGGGCTGGGGACAGCAGTGGGCCGTGGCCTCCACCCCACCGGAGCACCCACTTTAGTGGGCAGGAGAGTCCCTGGTGCCCTTTGGTGACAGAGGAGCTCTGATGAGGGGTAACAGCAAGGTCAGGGCCTTGTGCCCTGCCGGGATGAGGGTTGCAGAGGAGGAGCCAGCACAGGACATGTGGGATGTGTGGGCAGGAGGGGAGCAGGCACAGGCCAGTGTTCTGCATGCTTTGCCCTATCTTCCCCAGTGCCCACTGTCAGCCAGGGCTCTGGTGAATCTAGCAGGAGACTTATCACTGTAAGGAATAATCAACTCACCTACTACACGTCTCCACATGCAGATTAGCTCATGGTAGCTTGCTTTATTGCTGTTCTCCAGTTAAACTTTTCCTATTTAACAAAAAAATGCTCCACAGGAACCAGAGTCACTTCAATACACAAAGCATCTGGGTGGTTCTGTGGGAGCACGTGTTAATTCAGGGTTAAACCCCTGCAGGCAGAGGCTCTGAAGGTGTGGCTGGTGTTAAAGTTCGGGAGATAAGAGAGATGATTGAATGTAAAGGACATTAAAGAACTAAGGTGAGACAGTGCATCTGCTAGAAAAGCTTCAGCTTAGTTTCACAGAAAACAAAAACGGAAGAGAAAGAATAAGCAGCTCTAACCTTGATGCTCTTGGCAGTGTGTTCACCCTGAGCATGCTCTGGGTGTGCCCAGCTCGTATCTGGACACCACAGCCAGTGTTGTGACAGGGCAGGGGAGTTTGAGAAACTTCAGACCTTCAACACCTTCTGTTTATTTTTAATTTCAGCCTTAACTTCTGATTTTGCTTGATGTTTGGAATAACCATAATTGTAACCTGCTTGTAATGTGCTTTGCCCTAAATTACTGATGAGGCTTTTGGCTTTTGCTAGCCAGTGAGTGTTAAAGCAAAGTGACAAATCGTGCAGCTACTCTGAAAGTATGGGGGGATGCTGTGTTTGATCTCCCAGGCTTTGCCCGTGCTATTTACCCACCCTCCTGTGATAGTGATAACGCTGGTGGCAGCATTTGCAGCCAAGGCTGCTCCTCCTGCAGCAGCACAGCTGGGCTGATGGGTGCTTGGGGCTCCCAGGGCCTGGGACACGGGACACTGGAGCTTGGGGACTGCTCTGCCATGTACCTGGCTTCAGCAGGAGTCTCACCGGTGGGGTGGCAGTGCCCTTGCTTAGCAGGAGATGGGAGGATGCGAGATTCCTGCTCCGGGTCCTACAGAAGTGATGTAAGCAAAGTTTGGTGCCGGGGGAACAGGACGGATTGTGTGAGCTCGGGCTGGAGGAGCAGCAGTGATGGACAGTCCCTACAGCACTGAATCTACCTCCTAGGGAAATCTGAGAAATGGGTGTTGCTATGGCCTATTTCAAGGTAAAGTTTTAATCATGTTTGCCCTTGGCAAAGCCCTTGGGCTATTGTGGTGCTATTGTAAACCGTAGGCAGCTTAGCACAGTAGGGCTGGACTCACGGCTCCTGGCCCACGGGCTGGGGCTTCTTGGCCAGCTGATCCCATCCCCCTGGAGCTGGGGCCGGGCTTCAGCACGTGTGACTGAAACAGGACAAGGAGTGGTTCGGTTCCTTCAGTTTATGGTGGTTTTGAGACTAAACCAGTGTGCCACTGAGCCCCGTGGGGAGCCCATGGAGCCACGTGAAGCAAGCAGGCATCCACTACTGCATGTTCTTCGTGTCCGTTTGGTACTGAGCTGGTTTCAGTTTTTGTTTCTTTTTCTGATGTTTCCGAGTTGTTGACTTCAAGGAACTGGGTTTTGTGTATTTTTTGTAGACACTGGGAACTTGTTAAAAGGAAAAGCAGCAAGCACCGGGAGGCTCAAGGTGGAGCCTGGCTGGAGTTGAGGGTGGCCCCGGCTTGTGTGGGTGGGAGGTGAGATGTGCTGGCAGCAGCAGGGGCAGGCAGGGAGTGGCTCTCCCTGCGAGGGGCCCTGGAAGCCTTTTGGCAGTGGTGCTCCCAGCCCTGCAGATCCGTGGTGCTGAGCTCACTGCCCCACCAGCCTGCTCGCCCCCAAGACACTGACCATGCTGGGGACTGTGCCTCGCTGTTAGTGTCCCCTGCCACCCTCCAGCACTGTGTGCTCCCAGCTGGGGTCCTGGCTGCCAGCTAGCCGGGGACCCTGGAGAGGGTGGCTGCCCACTGCCCCTTCCTCACTGCCAGGGGACATGGGGGGCCACTCATGGCAGTAGCATAACTTGTGCTGGAGCCATGAGTGAAAGGTTTGCCCATGGGAAGAACCTCGGTGTGAGCAGCCCCATGCTGCCTTCCTTCCCCTCTGAGGTCTGCTGCCCATGGGGTGGCAGTGAATGGGGGTGCCCCACAGGGTCCTGTTCTGCAGGCTTAGGCAGAGGGAAACACATCAGGAGTCAAGAATCCCAGCCAGGGCAGAGGCCAGCACTGGAGCACTGCAGTGGGGACAAAGGGGTGCTCAGCCCTGGCCAGAAGTCGTCTGTCAGTTGTAAGAAGGAATGCCAGAGCAGGTGAGAGTAAACTACATATTTCCAGCATGTATATTATTTTTAGAAGAGGGAGAGGGGAGTCTTGGACCATTGATTACTTTCATTTTGCTCCCCTTAGACTGTTGGCTGTGTATGTGAAACTTATCATGAAAAGAGGGTTGCCCTGCCCAGGTGCTCCCAGAACATGTACTGTAATTCTTTGTATATAGAAGAAAAATTACTGTAAAGTAAAGTTTAACTTTACTCTCGATGTCCTCTTGTGGTTTGTCTTGCTGAGTGGGGGGAGGCAGGGAAGGGAGAGCCCTGACGGCCTCGCGCGCAGGGGTACGGCTCAGACCACAATGCGTTTTATTTACATTGTACACCTCGAGAGAAGACACTTAAATAAATCTGCAAAGAATCGAGCATCTCTGAGAGAATAAGTTACTGGCCACCGCTGGGCAACCACGGCTCCCACAACCACCACAGGTGGCAGGGAGGGGGTCCCCAGAGTGACAGTCCATGGTCCCTGGCACTGCACGGCAGGCCTGTGCCGCCCTGTGCGCCAGGAGAGCAGTCCGGAGGCTGTGCTGCGGACAGGCCCAACAGCTAAAACACAGCAGGTAAAAAACCAGAGGAGTCCGGTGAGCGCCAGCTGCCTGTCCGGCAGCAGCAATTCCCTTTTGGCACGGGGCTCAGTGGTGGCAGCAGCTGTAGAAGTAGGGACTGTTCCTCTGGCTCAGGTTGACACCCTTGTCCTCTGGAAGAGAGCAGGAGTGGCAGGCTGCTGACACGTCCACGCCACCAAAGTTGCTGGTCCCAAGTGCGGGCCCTGGCAGGTGCCCTGGGGAGCGTTTGGTGCCCCGTGGAGAAGTGGCGAGGTTCAGGGTCATGGCATGGCTCACACAGCACGGCTCAGCCCAGGGCAGGAGGCACAGCCAGGCTGAGCATGCCTGGGCAGGGCTGGTGCAGAGCTGAGCCACTCCTGCAGCCCAGCAAGGCTCTTGGCTCCCGGCTGCCAAAGGCCACCATGAGCCAGCTGGGTGGATGTGCTGAGCCTGGCCTGAGCAGGCATGAGGATGCTGTGATGGAACTCAAATTCCGTGAGACAATCCCTAGCACAGAGCCCCAGCAGCCCCAAGGGAAGCACTGCTAGACGACCCCCAGAGCTCATGCTGTGCACCCAGAGGCACAGAAAAGGGTGCCTGGGGAGGGACAGATCCTGCCTACTCACCTGTCATCACCTGGAAGGCGGAGAAGTTGACATAGTCCTCGGCCACCTTTTGGAACAGCTCATCTGGGGGAAGAGGAGGCATGGCAGGTGTGGGTGCCCCCCTGCCAGGCAGAGCCCCCAGCCCTGCTCAGCCAGGACACAGCCCCAGCAAGGAGCTACTCACCCACACTCTGGCCTGTTTTACTGGAGGTCTCAAAGAGGTCTGCTTTGATCTCTGAAATGAGGGCCCAGGTTGGCACTTGCTGCAGGTTCAGCAGATGTGGCTCCATGGGCATGTCTGCCCCCAGAGTCACCCCTTGGGCACAGCTGCTGACAGCAGGCTGGCAGGGACACAGGGCAGGGCTCCCGGCCCCTTGGCCCAGCTGGCCATGTGCCTGCCCCTGTCAGGACACACTGTGCCCAGGGAGGTCCCTGGCAGAGCCGGCGCCTCACCATACAGGGAGCCCTGGTGCCATTGGATCTGCTGTGATCCCACGGCAAGGGCAGAGCTCCTCATGTGGGAACAGCAGCTCAATCCTCCCTCACTCCCCACCCGCTCAAAGCTCACAAGCCCAGGAAGAGCCAGCAGTGGCCGTACCATCAGCGTAGTCCTGCACGTCGTGGAAGTCAACCCCCCGCTTCCTCCTGTCCTCCTCCAGCAGGTCACTCTTGGTGCCACACAGGTAGATCCGGCAGCCCTGCGGCAGGAACAGGGTTGGGAGGGATGTGCCCACGTCCCCACCACCACCCCTCTTGTCCTCTGGGGAGGCTTCACAGCCCCCAGACCCCCGTACCTCCTCACAGTTCTGCAGCTCGTTCACCCAGAACTTGGCTCTCTGGAAACTGCCACTGTCGGTGAGATCTGGGGAGAGCAATCAGGGTGAGCTGACACTGCTCCTCAGTGCCCGACCCACCGGTGTCACCACCACCCCGGCCCGGGCCCTTTGCAGCCACCAGCTCCTTCCCCTTCCCATTCTCGTGCCCTTACCATAGCAGACCACGGCAGCCCGGGCTCCCCGGTAGTAGATGCGGCTCATGGCCTCATAGCGCTCCGAGCCCGCCGTGTCCTGGGGGCGACAGGCAGGTGACAAGGGTCGGAGGATCCCAGGGTCCCTCACCAGAGACTGGCCAGGCATGTCAGCGGGGCGCTGGCACAGCCCTCGCCCCTGCACTTACCCAGATGCCCAGGGTCACGGTCTGGTCCCCCACGGTCATCACCTTGGCCACAAAAGCGGCTCCGATCGTCTGCAAGCAAAGCAAGAGGAGCGCTGGGAACCGGCCCGGGGATGTGGGGGCACCTGGCCTGGGAACACGGTGGAAACCGGCGCAGGGACACGGGGGAATTCATCCCGGGGCGTGCGGAATGAGGCTGAGGAAACGAGGGGACCGACCCGCGGGGACGGGAGGGATGTGGCGGGTCCCAGCCCGGACACGGAGGGGACAACGCGAGGGGACGCCTTCCCGGAGACGTGGGTGGCAGCATCCCGGGGACACGGCGCGAAAACGGGGTGACCACGGGCAGGATGCTGGGGTGCCATGCGAGGGGCTCATCCTGGGGAGGCGAGGGAGAGGCGGGGGCGCCGTCCCGGGGCCGGGGCGCAGCAGCGCGGGGCCGCGCGGTGCCGGGGTGTCACTCACGTTCTGGTAGGGCCCGGCGCGGAAGCGGCCGTGGGCGCAGCGCTCCACGAGGCTGCTCTTGCCGACCCCCTCCTGCCCCAGCAGCACCACCTTGGCGTCCACCCGCCTCCCGCTCATCCTCGCGCCGCCGCCGCCGCGGGGCGGGGCCGCACCGGGCGGGGCGGGGCCGGAACCGGGCGGGGCGGGGCCGGAACCGGGCGGGGCGTGCCGGAAGTGCGCAGTGCGGGGCGGAAGCGCGCGGCGGGGCGGGGCGGGGCGCGCGGGCCGCATGGCGGCCGCCTAGCAGGCGCGGGCCTGAGCGGCGGCCCCATGGGGAAATACTGCGCCAGCCTGGGCGTCCTCAAGGGGCCCTGGGACCAGGTGTTCGCCGCCTTCTGGCAGCGCTACCCCAACCCCTACAGGTGCGCCGGGGCCCTCCCCGACCCCCCGCCCCCTTCCGCCACTCGGTCCCACCTGGGATCGGTGCCACCGCCCGTCCCCAGCCCAGCCCGTTCCCCGGGGGTCCCCGCGGGCTCCGGCCGGCGGGGATGGGTGTCCCGCACCACCGGTGCCCGGCGGGCAGTTGGTTCCTCCCTGCCTTAATCGTTCAGTTCCTGACGATTGCCAGCCCCGGGGGAGAGCTGGCGAGGAGCAGGGCGTGACGTTTTCTTCCCCGTTTTAGCAAACATGTCCTGACCGAAGACATCGTGCACCGGGAGGTGACGCCGGACCACAAGCTGCTCTCTCGGCGGCTCCTGACCAAGACCAACCGGATGCCGCGCTGGGCAGAGCGCTTCTTCCCAGCCAATGTCGCCCACTCCGTCTACATCCTGGAGGACTCTATCGTGGACCCCAAGAACCGAACCATGACCACATTCACCTGGAACATCAACCACGCTCGTCTCATGGTAGGTGCTGGGCTGGGCGGGTGTGCAGGGGGTGGAGGGGACCCAGCAGTGCCCACGGCCGGGCTGTGCCTCTGCAGGTGGTGGAGGAGCGCTGCGAGTACCGGGTGAACCCCGAGAACAGCAACTGGACCGAGGTCAAGCGGGAAGCCTGGGTATCCTCCAGCCTGTTTGGCGTCTCGCGGGCCATCCAGGTGAGCTCAAGCAGTAAAGCTGCTCCTTGCCCCTGCTCTACCCTTCCCTTTGTTCCCCCCCCCATCCTCATGAGCTCTTGAGGCACCCAGAACCACCGCTGTGAAAGTCACTGTGACTTTCCAAGTGGGGACAAAGGCCCAGGGCCTGTGTGTGACAGGGCTCACACCTTCACTGACTTTTCTCTTGCAGGAGTTTGGTCTGGCCAGGTTCAAAAGCAACGTGACCAAGAGCACTAAGGGATTTGAATATGTGCTAGCAAAAATGCAAGGTGGGCACCACGGGCAGGCTGGGGCTGACCGGGATGGGTCTCTTGGAGTTAGAGGTCACGCTGGGAACACTCCAGTCCATGGGCAGGTTGTTGCTTGAACTAATCTGACTGTGAAATCCTCACCCCTTGCCTTTGCCCTGTGTCTTGGCACAGCCTGCTCTTCCCTGAGTGGATCAGGCCAGCCGTGATTGCAGGGCCGGGCAAGGGTGGAGTGTGGGCAGGAGGGGTGGGACATGGTGACAGTCACGTGCCTGTGGTTCCCCTTTGCTACGTGCCCTGACCTGCTGGGGGCAGGAACGCCAGGCTCATCTTCCTCCCTGTGTGGGGAAGTGCCTCGGTGGCAGGGCCGGTCTAGCCGGCACTCCTGTGGGGTTAATGGCTTCCATGTTGTAGGAGAAGCTCCATCCAAAACACTGGTGGAGACAGCCAAGGAAGCGACCGAGAAAGCCAAGGAAACAGCTCTGGCTGCTACGGAGAAAGCTAAGGACCTGGCGAGCAAGGCAGCCACCAAGAAGAAGCAGTACGTGTGAGGGGCCAGCTGCACCAGGACAGATAGGAGACTCCTTAGATTTTATATTTTTAAAAAAACTGTATAAGTCTGACAATCAGCTGCTGCTTGACCCTTTCTGAGATGTAATTATCATTAAAGAATCTACTCCCATCTCTGATTTGGCTGAGGCTGGCTTGGCTAGAGCAGAGTCCAGCCCTGCTCTGCACTCTGGGGGTCCAGCCCTCTGCAGGGAAGACACAGGCCAGGGTTTTACCAAGTGCCTTTACTATAAAAGTGTCGGGTCTGTACAAGAGAGCGGGGTGGCTGCAGGAGCATGAAGACAGGTTGCTTAATGCACTTGTTTCCCCTTCCTGGTGCTCCAGGGGCAGGAGAGCCTTCCTGTAGTTGTGTCTGCAGTGGGCAGCACCGCCCCATACCCACACCAGGCAGCCCCCAGGCTGCCCGTGGGTGCACAGAGGGAGGCAGGAGATTGTCCTCAGTGACAGCTGGGCCTTCTTCCAGCAGCTCTTCCAGTGCCTTGTGGTGCACAGCAGGTGCCACAGCACAGTGCCAGCCCCATGCTCCCAGTGCCACAGCCAGTGCCACCCAGCTGTGGGCGGGTAAAGCTGGACTCTTGCCCCCATCTGTGGCCCCTTAGCCTGGCAGCTGTGATGAGGCTGGCCAGGGCTGGGTTTCCAGCAGGAAGGAGGCGGGCAGGCAGTGCAGGGAAGGCAGCGGGCACCGTCAGGAGGCAGGGCTGTGGGGGCTGGAGTAGCTGTGGTCCCTCCCGGTGCCAAAGCTGGGCAGCAGATCCCCGCAGAACACCACACCATCCACCTCTACCTCGGCATCCTCTGGGCACGGGGGAAGGCTGGGTCAGCCCCTTGGCTGCTTTCCCTCCCTCCCCACCCTCGTTCTTTCTTCCTCCTTCCTTACCTTCCTCGGAGGGCTCTGAGAGCTGGGAGGAGTCCAGGCTGTCAGCCCGTGCCCGTTCCCCATCAGCGGGCAAGAGCAGCGACTCCAGCCGCCGCTGCAGGCTCCGCTGCCGGTCCCGCAGCCGGTCCTTGGCCCTTCGTGCCCTCAGTTCCTGCTCCTCCAGCCTCTGTGGGGGCCCGGTGAGCCATGAGCGGGGGCCGAGCTGGGCAGCCCTGTTGCCACACAGGACCTCCCGAGCAATGCCGGTGCCATCACCCCCCTCACCTGGATGTGGAGCCGGGCACGGTGTAGGAGGCTCAGCGTGGTGGAACGGGCCGGCCCTACGCCCACCGGTACCTGCTGCTTCAGCCGCTCCAGGCAGCAGCGGAGCTGGGCTCTTCTGCGGCAGGGCAGGGGGAGAACGACACGGGGGTCAGCCACGGAGAGGCCCGGGCCCTACCGCCCCCCTGCCCCGCCGCCCTCCCCCACGCCCCCCTACCTGTGCTTCTCCAGCGCGTTGTGCAGCGACCTGCAGAAGAGACCCGGGTGATCAGCGCCGCCGCCACCGCCCGCCGCCGTCCACCCACCCACCCATCCACTCGCCCACCGCTCACCTGACGCTGCCCACGGCCCGGCGCGACGGCGCGGGGCAGAGAGCGGCGTAGCCGTGCTCGGCCTCGGTCAGGCCGAGCAGGTGCCGGTGCTCGCGGTGCTCCAGGAACTCGGCCGCCTGCAGCAGCACCTGGATGCTGGTGGCCGCGGGCTCCATGGCGGGAGGGTGGGGGGGGCCGCGGGCCGCGCGCTCATTGGCTGCGGGGCGCCCCGCGCCGCTGACGTCACCTCGGCGGGCAAACAAATTCAGGCGGGAAAGCTCGTGCTTCAAATTTGAATCGGCGGGAGGGGACGGCGAGGGCCACGCCCCCCAGGCCCGGGCCACGCCCCTGTCACGGTTTAAGCAATTGTCATCCCAGAGCCACGCCCACAAAGACCACGCCCCTTGGAAAGGTGCGCCCGCCCACGTGCGCGCCCGGTGACGCGCGGGGCGCGGCGCGCCCGTGTCCGCCCGTGCGGGAGCGCGCACGCCCTGCTGCCCCCAGCCCCTCGTCCCCCGCCCCACCGAGCCCACGGGTGTCCCCAGACCGGCCGCGCCCACCAGCGCGCCGGGGATCGCCGCGACCCAGCGCCACACGGCCCAGACAGACGGGTTTATCTCTTTATTAAAATCCATCGGGTGGAGGAGATAGGGAGGGAAGGGGAGCGCCGGGCCCCAGCCCCCGGGCACGGCACGGCACGGGCGGTCCCGAGGCACCCGCTGTCATGTGAGGGCTGTTTGCACCTTCTCAGGCCAGGCCCCGGGGGGAGACTCTGCCCCGGGCCCAACAGCAGCCAAAGTTCACCTGAAAAAAAACCACCACGAAGCACATTTCCAGCAGTGGGGCAGGTGCACGGCAGCAGCAGGCAGCTCACCCAAAGCAGAGCAGGCCACGGTGCTCCAGGAGAGGCGGTCCTGCGCCCACCATCACTCCGCATGGGGGCTGCCACCGTGTGTGGGGTCCTGCCCCTGTGCACCGGGGGGAAGCCTAACGCCAGGTGGGGGGGTCCTGCCGCCATGCCCACCGAGCTCTGAGGAGAGTCACGGGGCCGAGGTGCTGCCCGGCAGCCCCGGAGCGGCCCTGGGCACCCAGCTGTGCAGCCTCCTGGGATGCAGATCTGACAGAGGGGCTCTCACTGGCTCCGGGCACAGCGGGATGCAGGCGGGAGGTGCGTGGTGTAGCAGTGGGTGCAGACACGTACGGGTTTGCTCTGGCCATAGCAGGGCAGCACTGCGGTATTTGGTGAGCAGCGGGCACAGAAGATCTGCCGAGAGGCCAGAGAGGGGCTAAGCAGAGCTGGGTCCCTCAGGGACCCCACATGCCCCATCCCAACCCCGTCCTACCTTCCCACAGCTGCGGCAGTGGTGCCGGCGGCGCAGCAGCGTGAAGGGTGAGCGGCAGGCAGAGCATTGGCTGCATGTGCTGTCTGGCACCCACTCGGGCAGGGGGCGGGCACCTGCTGGGCAAAACACATCGGTAAATACCTCTCAGCCTGGCTCCCCTCACAGCCAGACCCCCTAAGGCAGGATGGGGCAGGATCAGCCCAGCCTCACACCCTGCCCCAGAGCCACAGCACCCGGGCAGCCCCTCACCTGCCCTCCGGAGCCTGGCAGCCTCTGCAGGGCTGGAGCACAGTGGGCAGTCAGCCACGCCAGGAGCATCTGTCACACAGGAGTCACCATCTTTCTCTTCTGTGTGGGACAAGGGTTGTGGTCCAGCCAAGCTGGCGGGTACAATGGCCACGTTTTTCCCAAGCCTAGGGCTGTGGCCTTGTCTCACCAGGGATGGGCAATGGGCAGGGCAGAGAGGAGCAGTCCCACATGTCCCTGGGGATTACTCACTGCTGTAACTCTGCTCCTCCGAGGGCTCCGCCTGTGAGCACACAATCTTGAATACAGTTTTCAAGATGCTTCGCATGTCACTGGCAAAGTTGGTCTGGAGCTGATCAGCCACCCCTGCAGCAGGAGGGTGGGCAGTCAGGGTGGTGGGGGGATCAGGGTGCTGGGGTTGGCTTGGGGGTCACTCACCCGAGATGCAGACGAAGAGGGTGTGCAGCATGTCCTTGGTGCTGCTGTAGCGGGAGCGCAGCTCCGAGCAGCGGGCACCTGGGGCGGCACTGACCCCCACCCCTGGGCCGCTCCCAGGAGGCTGGGGACTGCGCAGGGGGGAGGTGACCATTACACCAGGGATGGCATGAGATATCCCTGTCCCAGCGGACAGGGATTTGCCATCTGGGCCCTGTCCCCTGCCCACTGCACACCCCTGCTGCCAGTCGGTGCCCAGGTCATCCACTGCACTGGGGGGTCCCAGTGGTGTCGTGCAGGTGGGAAGCGCTTGGGTGGCATTAGGGACCTCCAGAAGACTGAAGGGAGCAGGAGGGTCCACACTGGGCACAGCTGCCCCCCAGGCTGGGGGGGCCTCTGGACTGCAGGGGTCCTCCTGTTCGGCTGTGCACAGGCTCCTCTCCAGCAGGCAGAGCTCCTCTGCTGACAGCACCCGCAACAGGTCCCTGCAGTGAGGGGTTGGGCTCAGCCCCATGTCAGGGCCCAACTGCTGCCACACAGCCCCATCCAGCACCCCTCACTGCACACCTGATCTTCTTCAGGAGGTTGTAGAAGGGGCTGAAGACCCGGGACATCTCCTCAGGGCTCCGCTCCAGGCTGAGGGGTCCCTCGGGGTAGATGAGGAGACCACTGTGAGGGGACAGAGCCCAGCTCATGTCAGGGGTTGCCTGGGACCCCCAGTCCCCATGAGGATAAGGGGCTGGTACAGGGCAGGGAACATACCAGGGGCTGCACCCACCTGATAATGGCCAGGCGAGGGATGGTGAACATCAGCAGTGGTTCATAGCCATCAATCATCTCCTGGGTCAGGTAGCCCAGGTGCAGGGCTCTGGGGACACACAGACACCCTTACAGTGGATCTGAGCCTAGGGATGGTGCTCATCCTTGGGGCTGGAGTCCCTGCAGTCCCCACTTGACACACAGTGCCCTCACTCACCTCTCCACTGTCTCACAGAAGAGCACAATGATCTCCTGCTGCCTGTAGATCTCATCAGGAGACTTCACTGCCACCAGCGAGGACACATAGCTGGAGAGATGGGGAGACTGTGAGGCCCCTACAGTCCTGGCACAGCCCACCACAACCCCAACACCCTACCCTGCCCCTTACCTCAGCTCAAACTCTGCAAATAGCCGGTCGAATTGGATGAGCACAGCCCGGACAGGCTCTGGGTAGGAGTTGGGCTGGCTCAGGCTTTGCTCCCGCAGCACTGTCCGGACCAGCTCCAGGCTGCACAGCAGATTCCTGGCCTGGGGCCGCAGCTGTGCCCCATCTGATTCCTCCATCTCCAGGAAGGTCCCAGCCAGGAGACACTGCCGGGACAGGGACTGTCAGCAGCCAGCACCCAAGGCAATGCCTACCCCCAGGGTCAGCTCACGGTGGGGTGTCCATCGCCCTGGGCTCACCTCAGCAGCAAACAGCATGTGGTTCCCCAAGTTGTCCACCAAGAGCTCCTCGGGGAACTTGACCAGGTAGTCACGGCTGTGCCGCTGTGTGGGGATGCACTCCTCCATGATCCGCTCCAGGACGGCCAGCAGGTGAGCCTGGGGACGGCAGGGGTGTCACCCGCGGCCTCCCGGGGGAACCGAGTCACAGCGGGGTCCGGGATGGCCCCGTACCTGGCTGAGGTGGAGCTGGTTGAGGAGCACCAGGTACTGCTGCGGATCCAGCTCGGCATCCAGCCCATTGATCTCGGCCACCACGCGTGTCACCCTCTCGTCGGCAAAGAAGAACTGGGAGAGCAGGCGTGGGTCGGAGCGCTGCGGGAAGGGCAGACGGGTGATTGTGGGGGCACCCCGCATCTCCATGTGCTGCTCCAGCGGGATCCCAAACCTCCCGTTCCCACAGTCGGGGGCGATCGGACCCCACGGATCCACAAACGCCTATTCGGGCAGGTACGTGGGACCTCCCACGGCAGCTTCGGCTCCTCCCGGGGAGCGCCGCCCTCCCCACCCACCCGTGCCTCAGTTTCCCCGGGGGCAGAGCAGGATGAACAAGCTCAGCCGCATCCCGGCAGCTTTGGCACCGATCCGTGCGTGGCTGTAAACACCGGGAAAGTTCCCCCGGAGTCCCCCCGCTTCCTCCCCCCGCTCCACCGCGAGGCACCCCGGCCGCCCCCACTGCTCCCGGGATCGCCGCAGCTCCTGGATCGCCCCGACGGGGTCGTCCGGGCGCTCCGCGGGTCCCGGGCGCAGGGAGGGCGGCCCGGTTCGACCCCCCCGGTCTCACCTTGGGTCGGCGGAGCCATCGGCGGAGGGCAGCGGGCAGCATGGCGCGTCCCGCAGCTCTGCCGCCGCCCGGCTCCCCGCGCCCGCCGCTCGCCGACGGGGCGGGTCGGCACCGGGCACCGCCCGGGGGGCGGATCGGAGCCGTGTCCGCCCAGTCCCGGCACCGGGACGACCCGTCCGCTCCTCGACGGACCGGTTCTCTGTGATGGGAAGGGTGAGGGTGCGTCTGCCGTGGGGCGGGATGGGTTTCACGGCTGGCTTTCCTTCCCGGTCTTGGTTCCCGTCTCAAATTCCCGACTGCATCCCCGGCTATCCTCCCCCGGTTCCTCTCTCCCCGCAGCCCAATAAGCCGGGGACAGGGACACCCTAGCGCTTCCCACAGCCCGCCGAGCATTCCCGGAGTGACGGGGAACACCGGGAAAGCACCCGCAGGCATCGTTACTGTGCAGGGCATGGGGAGCGGAGCGGGGTAATGCAGTGGGAAGAGCAAAACGGCCCCTCGGTGGGACAAAGAGGAACCAAGTGGCCAGGAAGAGGTGCCGAGGGGTACTCGGGGTGTTGGCTACAGCAAACCACCCCCGCTGTGCCAAAGGACGTGTTTGCTCCAGACCTGGCACTGCTGGCCACAGGATGTGGGTGCCGATAATTCAGGTGGCTGAAAGCCTAATGGGGTGGAATCATGGGTAAAGAATCCGTGGAGGATGGTTGAACAAACACGGCAGCGGCACGTCCTCGGCTTCAGAAAGTCCCTGAGTCATGGCAGTGCCCAGGCTGTGCGGGACGGGTGCAGGTGTGGGACCGGCCCCGGTGTTGGGGTTCCCTGTGTACCCCACAGACTCCGGCTCTGTTTTCAGCCATGTCCTGGTTCCCCTGGATGGGGATTCCTGAGCACACGATGAGATTGGAGCCCTGCTTGTCCCACAGGTCCCCACACATCTGGGCACCAAATTAAAAGAAGAATAAAGCTATTAGAGAGTGTCCAAAGGAGGCTGCAAAGAGTCTAGAGGGGAAGTCACATGAAAAGCTGCTGAAGTCCCTTGGTGTGTTCAGTCTGGAGAAGAGGAGACTGAGGAGAGACCTCACTATGGGCTGCAGCTTCTTCAGGAGGGGCAGCTGAGGGCAGCTCAAATCTCAGCTCGCTGTGGTACTAACAGGACCCGAGAGAATGGCTAGAGCTGTGTCAGGGGAAGTTTAGGTTGGATATTAGGAAAAGGTTCTTTGCCCAGAGGGTGGTCAGGCACTGAACAAGCTCCCCAGGGAAGTGATCATGGCCCCTAGGCTGAGTGCTCCAGGAGCATTTGGACAATGCTCTCAGGCACAGGGTGAGATTCTTGGGTCCTGTACAGGGCCAGGAATCACAGAATCATGGAGAAGTTTGGAAGTGGCCTTAAAGATCATCTCGTTCCATCCCACTGCCATGCTCAGGGACGCCTTCTGCTATTCCAGGTCACTCCAAACCCTGTCCAACCTGGCCTTGAACACCTCCAGAATGGGACAGCCACAGCTTCTCTGTGCAACCTGAGTGCCTCACCACCCTCACAGGTATTTTTCCCTAATATCTAATCTAATCGTGCTCTCTTTCAGTTTGAACCGAAGGAGCTGCACTCTGATGATCCAGCTGGGGATACGATTGCGATGCGCCCCCGATCTGGATCGCGGCACGGGAGCCTCGGGGAGCGGGCGGGATTCGAACCCACGGCGCTGCCGCCGCTCCCCCTGTCCGCCAGGGGGCGCAGCGGTGCCCTCGCCCAAGATGGCGGCGGCGGCTTCACCTCCCCGAGCGTTTCCCCCCTCCCTCCCTCCCTCCTTCCCGCGGGCAGGGGCCGGACGGGCCGCGCCGCCATATTGGCTGTTGTCCTGGCTGCGGCGGGCTCGCCATGACTCGCCGGCGGAACAAGGCGGCAACGGCGGCAACGGCGACGGCAGCGGCGGCAGGTGGCTCCGGGCCTCGCCGTGACAGGATGGCGGGTCCCGACGTCGGGCCTCCCCCGCCGCCACCACCACCGGAACCGCCCGCCCCGCCTGAGGTGGCGGCGGCGGGCAGCGGCGGGGAGTCGGGCAGAGGCAGCGCACAGGTACCGGGGTATCGCTGCGGCGGGCACGGGGCTGGCTCCGAGGGGGTTCAGCCTGGGCGGAGATGGGGCCCTGCCCCTTGCACCCCATCGCCCCCGGGCCCTGCCCCATCCCCGCCCCGACCCCCGACTCGGAGCATCCCTGCGGATGGGGCTCGGAGCGTTCCCAGAGCGCCCCGCGGGCGGGCCCAGCCCTGCCACAGCCCTGCCACAGCCCTGCACAGGCCTGCCGCTGGGCGATGGCAGGTGGCTCCAGCATCCTCATTCGGCGCGCTTCTCCCTGCTGGACACACCTGGCTGCCGCCACCTGCTCCGGGTTGTGGGCAGGGAGGCGGGGGTGGGCCCCGGGTGTGGATGTGCTGGGTGGATTGGGGACAGCCGTGGTGTCAACCAGCCGTGGTGTCACCCGCCATGGTAGCTGTGTCAGCTGGGACATGGGGCGGCTCGGTTGTTCCCCCCTTGCCGTGGGTGGGCAGGGGGGATGTGCCCCCACTCTGCTCTCCTTGGCCTCTGACCTTTGCTTCACCTTGAGCTGCAGACGCCATCTGTTTGGCAGCAGCAGTTCAATGCACGGCTCATTGTGGCAGGGCCCCGCTGCGCCGGCAGACAATGGGGGCCCCCTCGGCCGCGCCACGCCGGGCTCGTCACGGCTGTCAGGGCTCCGGCGAGCCCGAGGGATGCAGCCTAGCTTCTGCAGGGAACCCCCAACCTGGCTGTGCCTGTGCAGGGAGAGCATGAAGCAGCACGGGGGACTGCACCCCACCCTGGCGCATCAGCACCGCTGGCTGTGCAGAACAAAGAGGCGGGAGAGAGGCTTGGGGCTCTTGGGTGACATGGTGGGGGCATCTTTGACGGGCAAGGAGGGAGAGCTGAGACTGTCAGACCCACCCTTCTTATCCCTGTGTGGGATTTCTGTGGGTCTTGCTTTGCCATGCAAGTACCCTCAGTTTCCCTGTACCAGAGGGTGATGGCAGGAGGTTGCTGATGGCTTCCCAGCCTTGCTTGGTGGCAGGGCTGGCTCTTTGGCAT